>NC_090929.1:1718920065-1719223095 GCF_040938575.1 Ambystoma mexicanum | reverse complement strand
GATCAGCAGGGACACCCAGGAGAAGGTTGCCTGAGCCATGGAGCAGTGCAGCGATCAGCAGGGACACCCAGGGGTATGTTACCTGAGCCATGGTGCAGTGGAGCGATCGCCAGGGACAAACAGGGGTAGGTTACCTGATCCATGGAGCAGTGCCGCGATCAGCAGGGACACCCAGGGGTAGATTACCTGAGCCATGGAGCAGTGCAGCGATCAGCAGGGACAACCAGGTGTAGGTTACCTGAGCCATGGAGCAGTGCAGCGATCAGCAAGGACACCTAGAGCTAGGTTACCTGAGCCATTGAGCAGTGCAGCGATCACCAGGGACAACCAGGGGTAGGTTTCCCGAGCCATGGAGCAGTGCAGCGATCACCAGGGACACCCAGGGGTAGGTTTCCTGAGCCATGGAGTAGTGCAGCGATCACCAGGGACACCCAGGGGTAGGTTACCTGAGCCATGGTGCAGTGCAGCGATCAGCAGGGACACCCAGGGGTAGGTTACCTGAGCCATGGAGCAGTGCAGCGATCAGCAAGGATTCCAAGGGGTAGGTTACCTGAGCCATGGAGCAGTGCAGCGATCAGCAGGGACACCCAGGGGAGGTTACCTGAGCCATGGAGCAGTGCAGTGTTCAGCAGGGACACCCAGGGGTAGGTTACCTGAGCCATGGAGCAGTGCAGGGATTACCATGGACACCCAGGGGTAGGATACTTGAGCCATGGAGCAGTGCAACGATCAACAGGGACACCCAGGGGTAGGTTAACTGACCAATGGAGCAGTGCAACGATCAGCAGGGACACCCAGGGGAAGGTAACCTGAGAAATTGAGCAGTGCAGTGATCAGCAGGGTACCTGAGCCATGGAGCAGTGCGTTGATCACCAGGGACACCCAGGGGTAGGTTACTTGAGCCATGGAGCAGTTCAGCAATCACCTGGGACACCCAGGGGTAGGTTACCTGAGCCATGGAGCAGTTCAGCGATCAGCAGTGACACCCAGGGGTAGGTTACCTGAGCCATGGAGCAGTGCAGCAATCACCAGAGACACCCAGGGGTAGGTTACCTGAGCCATGGAGCAGTGAAGCGATCAGCAGGGACACCCAGGGGTATGTTACCTGAGCCATGGTGCAGTGGAGCAATCACCAGGGACAAACAGGGGTAGGTTACCTGATCCATGGAGCAGTGCCGCGATCAGCAGGGACACCCAGGGGTAGATTACCTGAGCCATGGAGCAGTGCAGCGATCAGCAGGGACAACCAGGGGTAGGTTACCTGAGCCATGGAGCAGTGCAGCGATCAGCAAGGACACCTAGAGCCAGGTTACCTGAGCCATTGAGCAGTGCAGCGATCACCAGGGACAACCAGGGGTAGGTTTCCCGAGCCATGGAGCAGTGCAGCGATCACCAGGGACACCCAGGGGTAGGTTTCCTGAGCCATGGAGTAGTGCAGCGATCACCAGGGACACCCAGGGGTAGGTTACCTGAGCCATGGTGCAGTGCAGCGATCAGCAGGGACACCCAGGAGTAGGTTACCTGAGCCATGGAGCAGTGCAGCGATCAGCAAGGACTCCCAGGGGTAGGTTACCTGAGCCATGGAGCAGTGCAGCGATCAGCATGGACACCCAGGGGTAGGTTACCTGCGCCATGGAGCAGTGCAGCGATCACCAGGGACACCCAGGGGCAGTATACCTGAGCCATGGAGCAATGCAGCGATTACCAGGGACACCCAGGGGTAGGATACCTGAGCCATGGAGCAGTTCAGCAATCAGCAGGGACACCCAGGGGTAGGTTACCTGAGCAATGGAGCAGTGCAGCAATCAGCAGGGAAACCCAGGGGTAGGTAACCTGAGACATTGAGCGGTGCAGCGATCAGCAGGGTACCTGAGCCATGGAGCAGTGCAGCGATCAGCAGGGACACCCAGAGGTAGGTTACCTGAGCCATGGAGCAGTGCAGCAATCAGCAGCGACACCCATGGGTAGGTTACCTGAGCCAAGGAGCAGTGCAGCAATCACCAGTGACACCCAGGGGTAAGTTACCTGAGCCTTGGAGCAGTGCAGTGATCACCAGGGACACCCAGAGGTAGGTACCTGAGCCATGGAGCAGTGCAGCGATCACCAGGGACACCCACACCCAGGGGTAGGTCACCTGAACCATGCAGCATTGCAGCGATCACCAGAGACACCCAGGGGTAGGTTACCTGAGCTATGGAGCAGTGCAGTGATCTGCAGGGAAAGCCAGGGGTAGGATACCTTAGCCATGGAGCAGTGCAGTGATCTGCAGGGAAAGCCAGGGGTAGGATACCTTAGCCATGGAGCAGTGCAGCTATCAGCAGGGACAACCAGGGGTAGGTTACCTGAGTCACAGAATAGTGTAGCGATCACAAGGACACCCAGGGGTAGGTTACCAGAGCCATGGAGCAGTGCAGCGATCAGCAGGGACACCCAGGGGTAGGTTACATGAGCCAAGGAGCAATGTAGCGATCAGCAGTGACACCCAGGGGTAGGTTACCAGAGCCAAGGAGCAGTGCAGCGATCAGCAGGGACACCCAGGGGTAGGTTACCTGAGCCATGGAGCAGTGCAGCGATCACTAGGGACACTAAGGGGTAGGTTACCTGAGCCATGGAGCAGTGCAGTGATCAGCAGGGAGACGCAGGGGTAGGTTACCTGAGCCATGGAAGAGTGCAGCGATCAGCAGGGACACCCACACCCAGGGGTAGGTTATCTGAGCTATGGAGCAGTGCAGCAATCAGCAGGGACACCCAGGGGTAGGTTACCTGAGCCATGGAGCAGTGCAGAGATCAGCAGAGACACCCAGTGGTAGGTTACCTGAGCTATGGAGCAGTGCAGCAATCAGCAGGGACACCCAGGGGTAGGTTACCTGAGCCATGGAACACTGCAGCTATCAGCAAGGACACACAGGGGTAGGTTACCTGAGCCATGGAGCAGTGCAGAGATCAGCAGGGACACCCACACCCAGGGGTAGGTTACCTGAGCCATGGAGCAGTGCAGGGATTACCAGGGACACCCAGGGGTAGGTTACCTGAGCCATGGAGCAGTGCAACGATCAGCAGGGACACCCAGGGGAAGGTAACCTGAGAAATTGAGCAGTGCAGTGATCAGCAGGGTACCTGAGCCATGGAGCAGTGCGTTGATCAGCAGGGACACCCAGGGGTACGTTACCTGAGCCATGGAGCAGTGCAGCCATCAGCAGGGACAAACAGGTGTAGGTAACCTGAGCCATGGAGCAGTGCAGCGATCAGCATGGACACCCAGGGGTAGGTTACCTGAGCCATGGAAGAGTGCAGCGATCAGCAGGGACACCCACACCCAGGGGTACGTTACCTGAGCCATGGAGCAGTGCAGCGATCAGCAGGGACAAAACGGTGTAGGTAACCTGAGCCATGGAGCAGTGCAGCGATCAGCAGGGACACCCAGGGGTAGGTTTACTGAGCCATGGAGCAGTGCAGCGATCAGCAAGGATTCCCAGGGGTAGGTTACCTGAGCCATGGAGCAGTGCAGAGATCAGCATGGACACCAAGGGGTAGGTTACCTGAGCCATGGAGCAGTGCAGCGATCACCAGGGACACCCAGGGGCAGTATACCTGAGCCATGGAGCAGTGCAGTGATCTGCAGGGAAAGCCAGGGGTAGGATACCTTAGCCATGGAGCAGTGCAGTGATCTGCAGGGAAAGCCAGGGTAGGATACCTTAGCCATGGAGCAGTGCAGCTATCAGCAGGGACAACCAGGGGTAGGTTACCTGAGTCACATAATAGTGTAGCGATCACCAAGGACACCCATGGGTAGGTTACCAGAGCCATGGAGCAGTGCAGAGATCAGCAGGGACACCCAGGGGTAGGTTACATGAGCCAAGGAGCAATGCAGCGATCAGCAGGGACACCCAGGGGTAGGTTACCAGAGCCATGGAGCAGTGTAGCGATCAGCAGGGACACCCAGGGGTAGGTTACCTGAGCCATGGAGCAGTGCAGCGATCACTAGGGACACCAAGGGGTAGGTTACCTGAGCCATGGAGCAGTGCAGTGATCACCAGGGAGACGCAGGGGTAGGTTACCTGAGCCATGGAAGAGTGCAGCGATCAGCAGGGACACCAACACCCAGGGGTACATTACCTGAGCTATGGAGCAGTGCAGCGATCAGCAGGGACAAACAGGTGTAGGTAACCTGAGCCATGGAGCAGTGCAGCGATCAGCAGGGACACCCAGGGGTAGGTTACCTGAGCCATGGAGCAGTGCAGCGATCAGCAGGGACACCCAGTGGTAGGTTACCTGAGCTATGGAGCAGTGCAGCAATCAGCAGGGACACCCAGGGGTAGGTTACCTGAGCCATGGAGCACTGCAGCTATCAGCAAGGACACCCAAACCCAGGGGTAGGTTACCTGAGCCATGGAGCAGTGCAGGGATTACCAGGGACACCCAGGGGTAGGATATTTGAGCCATGGAGCAGTGCAACGATCAACAGGGACACCCAGGGGTAGGTTAACTGAGCAATGGAGCAGTGCAACGATCAGCAGGGACACCCACACCCAGGGGTAGGTTACCTGAGCCATGGAGCAGTGCAGGGATTACCAGGGACACCCAGGGGTAGGATACTTGAGCCCTGGAGCAGTGCAACGATCAACAGGGACATGAAGGGGTAGGTTAACTGAGCAATGGAGTAGTGCAGTGTTCAGCAGGGACAACCGTGGGTAGGTTACCTGAGCCATAGAGCAGTTAGCGATCACCAGGGACACCCAGGGTAGGTTACCTGAGCCATGGAGCAATGCAGCGATCAGCAGGGACACCCAGGGGTAGGTTAACTGAGCCAAGGAGCAGTGCAGCGATCACCAGAGACACCCAGAGGTAGGTTACCTGAGCCATGGAGCAGTGCAGCGATCAGCAGGGACACCCAGGAGTAGGTTACCTGAGCCATGGAGCAGTGCAGCGACCACCAGGGACACCCAGGGGTAGGTTACCTGAGCCATGGAGCAGTGCAGGGATCTGCACTGAGACCCAGGGGTAGGTTACCTGAGCCATGGAGCAGTGCAGCGATCACCAGGGAGACCCAGGGGTGGGTTATCTGAGCCATGGAGCAGTGCAGCGATCAGCAGGGACACCCAGGGGTAGGTTACCTGAGCCATGGAGCAGTGCAGCGATCATCAGGGACACCCACACCCAGTGGCAGGTTACCTCAGCTATGGAGCAGTGCAGCGATCAGCAGGGACACCCAGGGGTAGGTTACCTGAGCCATGGAGCAGTGCAGCGATCAGCAGGAACACCCAGGGGTAGGTTACCTGAGCTATGGAGCAGTGCAGCAATCAGCAGGCACACCCAGGGGAAGGTTACCTGCGCCATGGAGAAGTGCAGCTATCAGCCAGGACATGCAGGGGTAGGTTACTTGAGACATTGAGCAGTGAAGAGATCAGCAGGGACACCCACACCCAGGGTTAGGTTACCTGAGCCATGGAGAAGTGCAGCGATTACCAGGGACTCCCAGAGGTATGTTACCTGAGTTATGGAGCAGTGCAGCCATCACCAGGGACACCCACACCCAGGGGTAGGTTACCTGAGCCATGGAGCAGTGCAGAGATCACCAGAGACACCCACACCCAGGGGTAGGTTACCTGAGCCATGGAGCAGTGCAGCGATTACCAGGGACTCCCAGAGGTATGTTACCTGAGTTATGGAGCAGTGCAGCCATCACCAGGGACACCCACACCCAGGGGTAGGTTACCTGAGCCATGGAGCAGTGCAGCCATCACCAGGGACACCCACACCCAGGGGTAGGTTACCTGAGCCATGGAGCAGTGCAGTGATAAGCAGGGACACCCACACCCAGGGGTAGGTTACCTGAGCCATGGAGCAGTGCAGCGATCTGCAGGGACAGCCAGGGGTAGGATACCTTAGCCATGGAGCAGTGCAGCAATCAGCAGGGACACCCAGGGGTAGGTTAACTGAGCCAAGGAGCAGTGCAGCGATCACCAGAGACACCCAGAGGTAGGTTACCTGAGCCATGGAGCAGTGCAGCGATCAGCAGGGACACCCAGGAGTAGGTTACCTGAGCCATGGAGCAGTGCAGCGACCACCAGGGACACCCAGGGGTAGGTTACCTGAGCCATGGAGCAGTGCAGGGATCTGCACTGAGACCCAGGGGTAGGTTACCTGAGCCATGGAGCAGTGCAGCGATCACCAGGGAGACCCAGGGGTGGGTTATCTGAGCCATGGAGCAGTGCAGCGATCAGCAGGGACACCCAGGGGTAGGTTACCTGAGCCATGGAGCAGTGCAGCGATCATCAGGGACACCCACACCCAGTGGCAGGTTACCTCAGCTATGGAGCAGTGCAGCGATCAGCAGGGACACCCAGGGGTAGGTTACCTGAGCCATGGAGCAGTGCAGCGATCAGCAGGAACACCCAGGGGTAGGTTACCTGAGCTATGGAGCAGTGCAGCAATCAGCAGGCACACCCAGGGGAAGGTTACCTGAGCCATGGAGAAGTGCAGCTATCAGCCAGGACATGCAGGGGTAGGTTACTTGAGACATTGAGCAGTGAGGAGATCAGCAGGGACACCCACACCCAGGGTTAGGTTACCTGAGCCATGGAGAAGTGCAGCGATTACCAGGGACTCCCAGAGGTATGTTACCTGAGTTATGGAGCAGTGCAGCCATCACCAGGGACACCCACACCCAGGGGTAGGTTACCTGAGCCATGGAGCAGTGCAGAGATCACCAGAGATACCCAGGGGTAGGTTACCTGAGCCATGGAGCAGTGCAGTGATAAGCAGGGACACCCACACCCAGGGGTAGGTTACCTGAGCCATGGAGCAGTGCAGCGATCTGCAGGGACAGCCAGGGGTAGGATACCTTAGCCATGGAGCAGTGCAGCAATCACCAGGGACACACAGGGGTAGGTTAGCTGAGCCAGGAGCAGTGCAGCCATCAGCAGGGACAACCGTGGGTAGGTTACCTGAGCCATAGAGCAGTTCAGCGATCACCAGGGACACCCAGGGTAGGTTATCTGAGCCATGGAGCATTGCTGCGACCACCAGGGACACCCAGGGGAAAGGTTACCTGAGCCATGCAGCAGTGCAGCGATCAGCAGGGACACCCAGGGGTAGGTTAGCTGAGCCAAGGAGCAGTGCAGCGATCACCAGAGACACCCAGAGGTAGGTTACCTGAGCCATGGAGCAGTGCAGCGATCAGCAGGGACACCCAGGGGTAGGTTACCTGAGCCATGGAGCAGTGCATCGACCACCCGGGACACCCATGGGTAGGTTACCTGAGCCATGGAGCAGTGCAGTGATCAGCACGGAGACCCAGGGGTAGGTTACCTGAGCCATGGAGCAGTGCAGCGATCAACAGGGAGACCCAGGAGTGGGTTACCTGAGCCATGGAGCAGTGCAGCGATCAGCAGGGACACCCAGGGGTAGGTTACCTGAGCCATGGAGCAGTGCACTGATCAGCAGGGACACCAAGGGGTAGGTTACCTGAGCCATGGAGCAGTGCAGCGATCAGCAGGGACACCCAGAGGTAGGTTACCTGAGTCATGGAGCAGTGCAGTGATCACCAGGGAGACCCAGGGGGAGGTTACCTGAGCCATGGAGCAGTGCAGCGATCAGCAGGGACACCCACACCCAGGGGTAGGTTACCTGAGCTATGGAGCAGTGCAGCTATCAGCAGGGACACCCAGAGGTAGGTTACCTGAGCCATGGAGCAGTGCAGTGATCAGCAGGAACACCCAGGGGTAGGTTACCTGAGCTATGGAGCAGTGCAGCAATCAGCAGGGACACCCAGGGGAAGGTTACCGAGCTATGGAGAAGTGCAGCTATCAGCCAGGACATGCAGGGGTAGGTTACCTGAGACATGGAGCAGTGAAGAGATCAGCAGGGACACCCACACCCAAGGTTAGGTTACCTGAGCCATGGAGAAGTGCAGCGATTACCAGGGACACCCAGGGGTAGGATACCTGAGCCATGGAGCAGTTCAGCAATCAGCAGGGACACCCAGGGGTAGGTTACCTGAGCAATGGAGCAGTGCAGCAATCAGCAGGGAAACCCAGGGGTAGGTAACATGAGACATTGAGCGGTGCAGCGATCAGCAGGGTACCTGAGCCATGGAGCAGTGCAGCGATCAGCAGGGACACCCAGAGCTAGGTTACCTGAGCCATGGAGCAGTGCAGCAATCAGCAGGGACACCCATGGGTAGGTTACCTGAGCCATGGAGCAGTGCAGCAATCACCAGTGACACCCAGGGGTAAGTTACCTGAGCCTTGGAGCAGTGCAGTGATCACCAGGGACACCCAGAGGTAGGTACCTGAGCCATGGAGCAGTGCAACGATCACCAGGGACACCCACACCCAGGGGTAGGTTACCTGAACCATGGAGCATTGCAGCGATCACCAGAGACACCCAGGGGTAGGTTACCTGAGCTATGGAGCAGCGCAGTGATCTGCAGGGAAAGCCAGGGGTAGGATACCTTAGCCATGGAGCAGTGCAGTGATCTGCAGGGAAAGCCGGGGTAGGATACCTTAGCCATGGAGCAGTGCAGCTATCAGCAGGGACAACCAGGGGAAGGTTACATGAGCCAAGGAGCAATGCAGCGATCAGCAGTGACACCCAGGGGTAGGTTACCAGGGCCATGGAGCAGTGCAGCGATCAGCAGGGACACCCACGGGTAGGTTACCTGAGCCTTGGAGCAGTGCAGCGATCACTAGGGACACCAAGGGGTAGGTTACCTGAGCCATGGAGCAGTGCAGTGATCACCAGGGAGACGCAGGGGTAGGTTACCTGAGCCATGGAAGAGTGCAGCCATCAGCAGGGACACCCACACCCAGGGGTAGGTTATCTGAGCTATGGAGCAGTGCAGCAATCAGCAGGGACACCCAGGGGTAGGTTACCTGAGCCATGGAGCAGTGCAGCGATCAGCAGCGACACCCAGTGGTAGGTTACCTGAGTTATGGAGCAGTGCAGCAATCAGCAGGGACACCCAGGGGTAGGTTACCTGAGCCATGGAGCACTGCAGCTATCAGCAAGGACACACAGGGGTAGGTTACCTGAGCCCTGGAGCAGTGCAGATATCAGCAGGGACACCCACACCCAGGGGTAGGTTACCTGAGCCATGGAGCAGTGCAGGGATTACCAGGGACACCCAGGGGTAGGATACTTGAGCCATGGAGCAGTGCAACGATCAACAGGGAAACCCAGGGGTAGGTTAACTGAGCAATGGAGCAGTGCAACGATCAGCAGGGACACCCAGGGGAAGGTAACCTGAGAAATTGAGCAGTGCAGTGATCAGCAGGGTACCTGACCCATGGAGCAGTGCGTTGATCAGCAGGGACATCCAGGGGTACGTTACCTGAGCCATGGAGCAGAGCAGCGATCAGCAGGGACAAACAGATGTAGGTAACCTGAGCCATGGAGCAGTGCAGAGATCAGCAGGGACACCCAGGGGTAGCTTACCTGAGCCATGGAGCAGTGCAGCGATCAGCAGGGACACCCAGGGGTAGGTTACCTGAGCCATGGAGCAGTGCAGCGATCAGCAGGGACACCCGGGGGTAGGTTACTTGAGCCATGGAGCAGTGCAGCGATCACAAGGGACACCCAGGGGTAGGTTACCTGAGCCATGGAGCAGTGCAGAGATCAGCAGGGAGACCCAGGGGTCGGTTACCTGAGCCATGGAAGAGTGCAGGATCAGCAGGGACACCCACTCCCAGGGTAAAGTTACCTGAGCTATGGAGTAGTGCAGGGATCAGCAGGGACACCCAAGGGTAGGTTACCTGAGCCATGGAGCAGTGCAGTGTTCAGCAGGGACACCCAGGGGTAGGTTACCTGAGCCATGGAGCAGTGCAGCGATCAGCAGGGACACCCAAGGGTAGGTTACCTGAGCCATGGAGCAGTGCAGTGTTCAGCAGGGACACCCAGGGGTAGGTTACCTGAGCCATGGAGCAGTGCAGGGATTACCAGGGACACCCAGGGGTAGGATACTTGAGCCATGGAGCAGTGCAACGATCAACAGGGACACCCAGGTGTAGGTTAACTGAGCAATGGAGCAGTGCAACGATCAGCAGGGACACCCAGGGGAAGGTAACCTGAGAAATTGAGCAGTGCAGTGATCAGCAGGGTACCTGAGCCATGGAGCAGTGCGTTGATCAGCAGGGACATCCAGGGGTACGTTACCTGACCCATGGAGCAGTGCAGCGATCAGCAGGAACAAACAGGTGTAGGTAACCTGAGCCATGGAGCAGTGCAGCGATCAGCACGGACACCCAGGGGTAGGTTACCTGAGCCATGGAGCAGTGCAGCGATCAGCAGGGACACCCAGGGGTAGGTTACCTGAGCCATGGAGCAGTGCAGTGATCAGCAGGGACACCCGGGGGTAGGTTACTTGAACCATGGAGCACTGCAGCTATCAGCAAGGACACAAAGGGGTAGGTTACCTGAGCCATGGAGCAGTGCAGATATCAGCAGGGACACCCACACCCAGGGGTAGGTTACCTGAGCCATGGAGCAGTGCAGGGATTACCAGGGACACCCAGGGGTAGGATACTTGAGCCATGGAGCAGTGCAACGATCAACAGGGACACCCAGGGGTAGGTTAACTGAGCAATGGAGCAGTGCAACGATCAGCAGGGACAATCAGGGGAAGGTAACCTGAGAAATTGAGCAGTGCAGTGATCAGCAGGGTACCTGAGCCATGGAGCAGTGCGTTGATCAGCAGGGACACCCAGGGGTACGTTACCTGAGCCATGGAGCAGTGCAGCGATCAGCAGGGACAAACAGGTGTAGGTAACCTGAGCCATGGAGCAATGCAGCGATCAGCAGGGACACCCAGGGGTAGGTTACCTGAGCCATGGAGCAGTGCAGCGATCAGCAGGGACCCCCAGGGGTAGGTTACCTGAGCCATGGAGCAGTGCAGCGATCAGCAGGGACACCCGGGGGTAGGTTACTTGAGCCATGGAGCAGTGCATCGATCACAAGGGACACCCAGGGGTAGGTTACCTGAGCCATGGAGCAGTGCAGAGATCAGCAGGGAGACCCAGGGGTCGGTTACCTGAGCCATGGAGGAGTGCAGGATCAGCAGGGACACCCAATCCCAGGGTTAAGTTACCTCAGCTATGGAGTAGTGCAGGGATCAGCAGGGACACCCAAGGGTAGGTTACCTGAGCCATGGAGCAGTGCAGTGTTCAGCAGGGACACCCAGGGGTAGGTTACCTGAGCCATGGAGCAGTGCAGCGATCAGCAGGGACACCCAGGGGTAGGTTACCTGAGCCATGGAGCAGTGCAGCGATCAGCAGGGACACCCAGGGGTAGGTTACCTGAGCCATGGAGCAGTGCAGCGATCAGCAGGGACACCCGGGGGTAGGTTACTTGAGCCATGGAGCAGTGCAGCGATCACAAGGGACACCCAGGGGTAGGTTACCTGAGCCATGGAGCAGTGCAGAGATCAGCAGGGAGACCCAGGGGTCGGTTACCTGAGCCATGGAGGAGTGCAGGATCAGCAGGGACACCCACTCCCAGGGTTAAGTTACCTGAGCTATGGAGTAGTGCAGGGATCAGCAGAGACACCCAAGGGTAGGTTACCTGAGCCATGGAGCAGTGCAGTGTTCAGCAGGGACACCCAGGGGTAGGTTACCTGAGCCATGGAGCAGTGCAGTGATCAGCAGGGACACCCACACCCAGGGGTAGGTTACCTGAGCCCTGGAGCAGTGCAGCGATCACCAGGGACACCCAGGGGTAGGTTACCTGAGCCATGGAGCAGTGCAGAGATCAGCAGGGAGACCCAGTGGTAGGTTACCTGAGCCATGGAGCAGTGCAGTGATCAGCAACGACAACCACACCCAGGGGTAGGTTACCTGAGCCATGGAGCAGTGCAGCGATCAGCAGGAACACCCAGGGGTAGGTTACCTGAGCCATGGAGCAGTGCAGCGATCAGTAGGGACACCCACACCCAGGGGTAGGTTACCTGAGCCATGGAGCAATGCAGCGATCAGCAGCGACACCCACACCCAGTCGTAGGTTACCTGAGCCATGGAGCAGTTCAGCGATCAGAAGGGACACCCAGGGGTAGGTTACCTGAGCCATGGAGCAGTGCAGCGATCAGCAGGGACACCCAGGGGTAGGTTACCTGAGCCATGGAGCAGTGCAGCGATCAGCACGGACACCCAGGGGTAGGTTACCTGAGCCATGGAGCAGTGCTGCGATCAGTAGGGACACCCACACCCAGGGGTAGGTTACCTGAGCCATGGAGCAATGCAGCGATCAGCAGCGATACCCACACCCAGGGGTAGGTTACCTGAGCCATGGAGCAGCACTCAGCAGGGACTTCCAGGGTTAGGTTACCTGAGCCATGGAGCATTACAGTGATCAGCAGGGAGACCCAGAGGCAGGTTACCTGAGCGATGGAGCAGTGCAGCGATCAGCCGCGACACCCACACCCAGTCGTAGGTTACCTGAGCCATGGAGCAGTTCAGCGATCAGCAGGGACAGCCAGGGGTAGGTTACCTGAGCCATGGAGCAGTGCAGCGATCAGCAGGGACACCCAGGGGTAGGTTACCTGAGCCATGGAGCAGTGCAGCGATCAGCAGGGACACCCAGGGGTAGGTTACCTGAGCCATGGAGCAGTGCAGCGATCAGCACGGACACCCAGGTGTAGGTTACCTGAGCCATGGAGCAGTGCAGCAATCACCAGGGACACCCAGGGGTAGGTTACCTGAGCCATGGAGCAGTGCAGCAATCACCAGGGACACCCAGGGGTAGGTTACCTGAGCCATGGAGCAGTTCAGCGATCAGCAGTGACACCCAGGGGTAGGTTCCCTGAGCCATGGAGCAGTGCAGCAATCACCAGAGACACCCAGGGGTAGGTTACCTGAGCCATGGAGCAGTGAAGCGATCAGCAGGGACACCCAGTAGAAAGTTGCCTGAGCCATGGAGCAGTGCAGCGATCAGCAGGGACACCCAGGGGTATGTTACCTGAGCCATGGTGCAGTGGAGCAATCACCAGGGACAAACAGAGGTAGGTTACCTGATCCATGGAGCAGTGCCGCGATCAGCAGGGACACCCAGGGGTAGATTACCTGAGCCATGGAGCAGTGCAGCGATCAGCAGGGACAACCAGGGGTAGGTTACCTGAGCCATGGAGCAGTGCAGCGATCAGCAAGGACACCTAGAGCTAGGTTACCTGAGCCATTGAGCAGTGCAGCGATCACCAGGGACAACATGGGGTAGGTTTCCCGAGCCATGGAGCAGTGCAGCGATCACCAGGGACACCAAGGGGTAGGTTTCCTGAGCCATGGAGTAGTGCAGCGATCACCAGGGACACCCAGGGGTAGGTTACCTGAGCCATGGTGCAGTGCAGCGATCAGCAGGGACACCCAGGAGTAGGTTACCTGAGCCATGGAGCAGTGCAGCGATCAGCAAGGATTCCCAGGGGTAGGTTACCTGAGCCATGGAGCAGTGCAGCGATCAGCATGGACACCCAGGGGTAGGTTACCTGAGCCATGGAGCAGTGCAGCGATCACCAGAGACACCCAGGGGCAGTATACCTGAGCCATGGAGCAGTGCAGCGATTACCAGTGACACCCAGGGGTAGGATACCTGTGCCATGGAGCAGTTCAGCAATCAGCAGGGACACCCAGGGGTAGGTTACCTGAGCAATGGAGCAGTGCAGCAATCAGCAGGGAAACCCAGGGGTAAGTAACCTGAGACATTGAGTGGTGCAGCGATCAGCAGGGTACCTGAGCCATGGAGCAGAGCAGGGACACCCAGAGGTAGGTTACATGAGCCATGGAGCAGTGCAGCAATCAGCAGGGACACCCATGGGTAGGTTACCTGAGCCATGGAGCAGTGCAGCAATCACCAGTGACACCCAGGGGTAAGTTACCTGAGCCTTGGAGCAGTGCAGTGATCACCAGGGACACCCAGAGGTAGGTACCTGAGCCATGGAGCAGTGCAGCGATCACCAGGGACACCCACACCCAGGGGTAGGTTACCTGAACCATGGAGCATTGCAGCGATCACCAGAGACACCCAGGGGTAGGTTACCTGAGCTATGGAGCAGTGCAGTGATCTGAAGGGAAAGCCAGGGAAAGGATACCTTAGCCATGGAGCAGTGCAGTGATCTGCAGGGAAAGCCAGGGGTAGGATACCTTAGCCATGGAGCAGTGCAGCTATCAGCAGGGACAACCAGGGGTAGGTTACCTGAGTCACAGAATAGTGTAGCGATCACCAAGGACACCCAGGAGTAGGTTACCAGAGCCATGGAGCAGTGCAGCGATCAGCAGGGACACCCAGGGGTAGGTTACATGAGCCAAGGAGCAATGTAGCGATCAGCAGTGACACCCAGGGGTAGGTTACCAGACCCAAGGAGCAGTGCAGCGATCAGCAGGGACACCCAGGGGTAGGTTACCTGAGCCATGGAGCAGTGCAGCGATCACTAGGGACACCAAGGGGTAGGTTACCTGAGCCATGGAGCAGTGCAGTGATCACCAGGGAGACGCAGGGGTAGGTTACCTGAGCCATGGAAGAGTGCAGCGAACAGCAGGGACACCCACACCCAGGGGTAGGTTATCTGAGCTATGGAGCAGTGCAGCAATCAGCAGGGACACCCAGAGGTAGGTTACCTGAGCCATGGAGCAGTGCAGCGATCAGCAGGGACACCCAGTGGTAGGTTACCTGAGCTATGGAGCAGTGCAGCAATCAGCAGGGACACCCAGGGGTAGGTTACCTGAGCCATGGAGCACTGCAGCTATCAGCAAGGACACACAGGGGTAGGTTACATGAGCCATAAAGCAGTGCAGAGATCAGCAGGGACACCCACACCCAGGGGTAGGTTACCTGAGCCATGGAGCAGTGCAGGGATTACCAGGGACACCCAGGGGTAGGATACTTGAGCCATGGAGCAGTGCAACGATCAACAGGGACACCCAGGGGTAGGTTAACTGAGCAATGGAGCAGTGCAACGATCAGCAGGGACACCCAGGGGAAGGTAACCTGAGAAATTGAGCAGTGCAGTGATCAGCAGGGTACCTGAGCCATGGAGCAGTGCGTTGATCAGCAGGGACACCCAGGGGTACGTTACCTGAGCCATGGAGCAGTGCAGCGATCAGCAGGGACAAACAGGTGTAGGTAACCTGAGCCATGGAGCAGTGCAGCGATCAGCAGGAACACCCAGGGGTAGGTTACCTGAGCCATGGAGCAGTGCAGCGATCAGCAGGGACACCCAGGGGTAGGTTACCTGAGCCATGGAGCAGTGCAGCGATCAGCAGGGTCACCCGGGGGTAGGTTACTTGAGCCATGGAGCAGTGCAGCGATCACAAGGGACACCCAGGGGTAGGTTACCTGAGCCATGGAGCAGTGCAGGGATCAGCAGGGACACCCAAGGGTAGGTTACCTGAGCCATGGAGCAGTGCAGTGTTCAGCAGGGACACCCAGGGGTAGTTACCTGAGCCATGGAGCAGTGCAGTGATCAGCAGGGACACCCACACCCAGGGGTAGGTTACCTGAGCCATGGAGCAGTGCAGCGATCAGCAGGGACACACAGCGGTAGGTTACCTGAGCCCTGGAGCAGTGCAGCGATCACCAGGGACACCCAGGGGTAGGTTACCTGAGCCATGGAGCAGTGCAGAGATCAGCAGGGAGACCCAGGGGTAGGTTACCTGAGCCATGGAGCAGTGCAGTCATCAGCAGCGACACCCACACCCAGGGGTAGGTTACCTGAGCCATGGAGCAGTGCAGCGATCAGTAGGGACAACCACACCCAGGGGTAGGTTACCTGAGCCATGGAGCAATGCAGCGATCAGCAGCGATACCCACACCCAGGGGTAGGTTACCTGAGCCATGGAGCAGCACTCAGCAGGGACTTCCAGGGTTAGGTTACCTGAGCCATGGAGCATTACAGTGATCCGCAGGGAGACCCAGGGGCAGGTTACCTGAGTGATGGAGCAGTGCAGCGATCAGACGCGACACCCACACCCAGTCGTAGGTTACCTGAGCCATGGAGCAGTTCAGCGATCAGCAGGGACACCCAGGGGTAGGTTACCTGAGCCATGGAGCAGTGCAGTGATCAGCAGGGACACTCAGGGGTAGGTTACCTGAGCCATGGAGCAGTGCAGCGATCAGCACGGACACCCAGGGGTAGGTTACCTGAGCCATGGAGCAGTGCAGCGATCAGTAAGGCCACCCACATCCAGGGGTAGGTTACCTGAGCCATGGAGCAGTGCAGCCATCACCAGGGACACCCAGGGGTAGGTTACCTGAACCATGGAGCAGTTCAGCGATCAGCAGTGACACCCAGGGGTAGGTTACCTGAGCCATGGAGCAGTGCAGCATTCACCAGAGACACCCAGGGGTAGGTTACCTGAGCCATGGAGCAGTGAAGCGATCAGCAGGGACACCCAGGGGTATGTTACCTGAGTCATGGTGCAGTGGAGCGATCACCAGGGACAAACAGGGGTAGGTTACCTGATCCATGGAGCAGTGCCGCGATCAGCAGGGACACCCAGGGGTAGATTACCTGAGCCATGGAGCAGTGCAGCGATCAGCAGGGACAACCAGGGGTAGGTTACCTGAGCCATGGAGCAGTGCCGCGATCAGCAAGGACACCTAGAGCTAGGTTACCTGAGCCATTGAGCAGTGCAGCGATCACCAGGGACAACCAGGGGTAGGTTTCCCGAGCCATGGAGCAGTGCAGCGATCACCAGGGACACCCAGGGGTAGGTTTCCTGAGCCATGGAGTAGTGCAGCGATCACCAGGGACACCCAGGGGTAGGTTACCTGAGCCATGGTGCAGTGCAGCGATCAGCAGGGACACCCATGGGTAGGTTACCTGAGCCATGGAGCAGTGCAGCGATCAGCAAGGATTCCCAGGGTGCAGTGCAGCGATCAGCATGGACACCCAGGGATAGGTTACCTGAGCCATGGAGCAGTGCAGCGATCACCAGGGACACCCAGGTGTAGGTTACCTGAGCCATGGAGCAGTGCAGCGATCAGTAGGGACAACCACACCCAGGGGTAGGTTACCTGAGCCATGGAGCAATGCAGCGATCAGCAGCGATACCCACACCCAGGGGTAGGTTACCTGAGCCATGGAGCAGCACTCAGCAGGGACTTCCAGGGTTAGGTTACCTGAGCCATGGAGCATTACAGTGATCAGCAGGGAGACCCAGGGGCAGGTTACCTGAGTGATGGAGCAGTGCAGCGATCAGACGCGACACCCACACCCAGTCGTAGGTTACCTGAGCCATGGAGCAGTTCAGCGATCAGCAGGGACACCCAGGGGTAGGTTACCTGAGCCATGGAGCAGTGCAGCAATCAGCAGGGACACCCAGGGGTAGGTTACCTGAGCCATGGAGCAGTGCAGTGATCAGCAGGGACACTCAGGGGTAGGTTACCTGAGCCATGGAGCAGTGCAGCGATCAGCACGGACACCCAGGGGTAGGTTACCTGAGCCATGGAGCAGTGCAGCGATCAGTAAGGCCACCCACACCCAGGGGTAGGTTACCTGAGCCATGGAGCAGTGCAGCCATCACCAGGGACACCCAGGGGTAGGTTACCTGAACCATGGAGCAGTTCAGCGATCAGCAGTGACACCCAGGGGTAGGTTACCTGAGCCATGGAGCAGTGCAGCAATCACCAGAGACACCCAGGGGTAGGTTACCTGAGCCATGGAGCAGTGAAGCGATCAGCAGGGACACCCAGGGGTATGTTACCTGAGTCATGGTGCAGTGGAGCGATCACCAGGGACAAACAGGGGTAGGTTACCTGATCCATGGAGCAGTGCCGCGATCAGCAGGGACACCCAGGGGTAGATTACCTGAGCCATGGAGCAGTGCAGCGATCAGCAGGGACAACCAGGGGTAGGTTACCTGAGCCATGGAGCAGTGCAGCGATCAGCAAGGACACCTAGAGCTAGGTTACCTGAGCCATTGAGCAGTGCAGCGATCACCAGGGACAACCAGGGGTAGGTTTCCCGAGCCATGGAGCAGTGCAGCGATCACCAGGGACACCCAGGGGTAGGTTTCCTGAGCCATGGAGTAGTGCAGCGATCACCAGGGACACCCAGGGGTAGGTTACCTGAGCCATGGTGCAGTGCAGCGATCAGCAGGGACACCCATGGGTAGGTTACCTGAGCCATGGAGCAGTGCAGCGATCAGCAAGGATTCCCAGGGTGCAGTGCAGCGATCAGCATGGACACCCAGGGATAGGTTACCTGAGCCATGGAGCAGTGCAGCGATCACCAGGGACACCCAGGGGCAGTATACCTGAGCCATGGAGCAGTGCAGTGATCTGCAGGGAAAGCCAGGGGTAGGATACCTTAGCCATGGAGCAGTGCAGTGATCTGCAGGGAAAGCCAGGGGTAGGATACCTTAGCCATGGAGCAGTGCAGCTATCAGCAGGGACAACCAGGGGTAGGCTACCTGAGTCACGGAATAGTGTAGCGATCACCAAGGACACCCAGGGGTAGGTTACCAGAGCCATGGAGCAGTGCAGTGATCAGCAGGGACACCCAGGGGTAGGTTACATGAGCCAAGGAGCAATGCAGCGATCAGCAGGGACACCCAGGGGTAGGTTACCAGAGCCATGGAGCAGTGCAGCGATCAGCAGGGACACCCAGGGGTAGGTTACCTGAGCCATGGAGCAGTGCAGCGATCACTAGGGACAGCAAGGGGTAGGTTACCTGAGCCATGGAGCAGTGCAGTGATCACCAGGGAGACGCAGGGGTAGGTTACCTGAGCCATGGAAGAGTGCAGCAATCAGCAGGGACACCCACACCCAGGGGTACGTTACCTGAGCCATGGAGCAGTGCAGCGATCAGCAGGGACAAACAGGTGTAGGTAACCTGACCCATGGAGCAGTGCAGCGATCAGCAGGGACACCCAGGGGTAGGTTACCTGAGCCATGGAGCAGTGCAGCGATCAGCAGGGACACCCAGTGGTAGGTTACCTGAGCTATGGAGCAGGGCAGCAATCAGCAGGGACACCCAGGGGTAGGTTACCTGAGCCATGGAGCACTGCAGCTATCAGCAAGGACACCCACACCCAGGGGTAGGTTACCTGAGCCATGGAGCAGTGCAGGGATTACCAGGGACACCCAGGGGTAGGATACTTGAGCCATGGAGCAGTGCAACGATCAACAGGGACACCCATGGGTAGGTTAACTGAGCAATGGAACAGTGCAACGATCAGCAGGGACACCCACACCCAGGGGTAGGTTACCTGAGCCATGGAGCAGTGCAGGGATTACCAGGGACACCCAGGGGTAGGATACTTGAGCCATGGAGCAGTGCAACGATCAACAGGGACACCCAGGGGTAGGTTAACTGAGCAATGGAGCAGTGCAACGATCAGCAGGGACACCCAGGGGAAGGTAACCTGAGAAATTGAGCAGTGCAGTGATCAGCAGGGTACCTGAACCATGGAGCAGTGCGTTGATCAGCAGGGACACCCAGGGGTACGTTACCTGAGCCATGGAGCAGTGCAGCGATCAGCAGGGACAAACAGGTGTAGGTAACCTGAGCCATGGAGCAGTGCAGCGATCAGCAGGGACACCCAGGGGTAGGTTACCTGAGCCATGGAGCAGTGCAGCGATCAGCAGGGACACCCAGGGGTAGGTTACCTGAGCCATGGAGCAGTTCAGCGATCAGCAGGGACACCCGGGGGTAGGTTACTTGAGCCATTGAGCAGTGCAGCGATCACAAGGGACACCCAGGGGTAGGTTACCTGAGCCATGGAGCAGTGCAGAGATCAGCAGGGAGACCCAGGGGTTGGTTACCTGAGCCATGGAGGAGTGCAGGATCAGCAGGGACACCCACACCCAGGGGTAGGTTACCTGAGCCATGGAGCAGTGCAGCGATCAGCAGGGACACACAGCGGTAGATTACCTGAGCCCTGGAGCAGTGCAGCGATCACCAGGGACACCCAGGGGTAGGTTACCTGAGCCATGGAGCAGTGCAGAGATCAGCAGGGAGACCCAGGGGTAGGTTACCTGAGCCATGGAGCAGTGCAGTGATCAGCAGCGACACCCACACCCAGGGGAAGGTTACCTGAGCCATGGAGCAGTGCAGCGATCAGCAGGGACACCCAGGTGTAGGTTACCTGAGCCATGGAGCAGTGCAGCGATCAGCACGGACACCCAGGGGTAGGTGACCTGAGCCATGGAGCAGTGCAGCGATCAGTAGGGACACCCACACCCAGGGGTAGGTTACCTGAGCCATGGAGCAATGCAGCGATCAGCAGCGACACCCACACCCAGGGGTAGGTTACCTGAGTCATGGAGCAGCACTCAGCAGGGACTTCCAGGGTTAGGTTACCTGAGCCATGGAGCATTACAGTGATCAGCAGGGAGACCCAGGGGCAGGTTACCTGAGCGATGGAGCACTGCAGCGATCAGCTGCGACACCCACACCCAGTCGTAGGTTACCTGAGCCATGGAGCAGTTCAGCGATCAGCAGGGACACCCAGGTGTAGGTTACCTGAGCCATGGCGCAGTGCAGCAATCAGCAGGGACACCCAGGGGTAGGTTACCTGAGCCATGGAGCAGTGCAGCGATCAGCAGGGACACCCAGGGGTAGGTTACCTGAGCCATGGAGCAGTGCAGCGATCAGCACGGACACCCAGGGGTAGGTTACCTGAGCCATGGATCAGTGGAGCGATCAGTAGGGCCTCCCACACCCAGGGGTAGGTTACCTGATCCATGGAGCAGTGCAGCAATCACCAGGGACACCCAGGGGTAGGTTACCTGAGCCATGGCGCAGTTCAGCGATCAGCAGTGACACCCAGGGGTAGGTTACCTGAGCCATGGAGCAGTGCAGCAATCACCAGAGACACCCAGGGGTAGGTTACCTAAGCCATGGAGCAGTGAAGCGATCAGCAGGGACACCCAGGAGTAGGTTACCTGAGCCATGGAGCAGTGGAGCGATCAGCAGGGACACCCAGGGTATGTTACCTGAGCCATGGTGCAGTGGAGAGATCACCAGGGACAACCAGGGGTAGGTTACCTGAGCCATGGAGCAGTGCAGCGATCAGCAAGGACACCTAGAGCTAGGTTACCTGAGCCATTGAGCAGTGCAGCGATCACCAGGGACAACCAGGGGTAGGTTTCCCGAGCCATGGAGCAGTGCAGCGATCACCAGGGACACCCAGGGGTAGGTTTCCTGAGCCATGGAGTAGTGCAGCGATCACCAGGGACACCCAGGGGTAGGTTACCTGAGCCATGGTGCAGTGCAGCGATCAGCAGAGACACCCAGGGGTAGGTTACTTGAGCCATGGAGCAGTGCAGCAATCAGCAAGGATTCCCAGGGGTAGGTTACCTGAGCCATGGAGCAGTGCAGCGATCAGCATGGACACCCAGGGGTAGGTTACCTGAGCCATGGAGCAGTGCAGCGATCCAGGTACACCCAGGGGCAGTATACCTGAGCCATGGAGCAGTGCAGTGATCTGCAGGGAAAGCCAGGTGTAGGATACCTTAGCCATGGAGCAGTGCCGTGATCTGCAGGGAAAGCCAGGGGTAGGATACCTTAGCCATGGAGCAGTGCAGCTCTCAGCAGGGACAACCACGGGTAGGTTACCTGAGTCACGGAATAGTGTAGCGATCACCAAGGACACCCAGGGGTAGGTTACCAGAGCCATGGAGCAGTGCAGCGATCAGCAGGGACACCCAGGGGTAGGTTACATGAGCCAAGGAGCAATGCAGCGATCAGCAGGTACACCCAGGGGTAGGTTACCAGAGCCATGGAGCAGTGCAGCGATCAGCAGGGACACCCAGGGGTAGGTTACCTGAGCCATGGAGCAGAGCAGCGATCACTAGGGACATCAAGGGGTAGGTTACCTGAGCCATGGAGCAGTGCAGTGATCACCAGGGAGACGCAGAGGTAGGTTACCTGAGCCATGGAAAAGTGCAGCGATCAGCAGGGACACCCACACCCAGGGGTAGGTTATCTGAGCTATGGAGCAGTGCAGCAATCAGCAGGGACACCCAGGGGTAGGTTACCTGAGCCATGGAGCAGTGCAGCGATCAGCAGGGACACCCAGTGGTAGGTTACCTGAGCTATGGAGCAGTGCAGCAATCAGCAGGGACACCCAGGGGTAGGTTACCTGAGCCATGGAGCACTGCAGCTATCAGCAAGGACACACAGGGGTAGGTTACCTGAGCCATGGAGCAGTGCAGAGATCAGCAGGGACACCCAACCCAGGGGCAGGTTACCTGAGCCATGAAGCAGTGCAGGGATTACCAGGGACACCCAGGGCTAGGATACTTGAGCCATGGAGCAGTGCAACGATCAACAGGGACACCCAGGGGTAGGTTAACTGAGCAATGGAGCAGTGCAACGATCAGCAGGGACACCCAGGGGAAGGTAACCTGAGAAATTGAGCAGTGCAGTGATCAGCAGGGTACCTGAGCCATGGAGCAGTGCGTTGATCAGCAGGGACACCCAGGGGTACGTTACCTGAGCCATGGAGCAGTGCAGCGATCAGCAGGGACAAACAGGTGTAGGTAACCTGAGCCATGGAGCAGTGCAGCGATCTGCAGGACACCCAGGGGTAGGTTACCTGAGCCATGGAGCAGTGCAGCGTTCAGCAGGGACACCCAGGGGTAGGTTACCTGAGCCATGGAGCAGTGCAGCGATCAGCAGGGACACCCGGGGGTAGGTTACTTGAGCCATGGAGCAGTGCAGCGATCACAAGGGACACCCAGGGGTAGGTTACCTGAGCCATGGAGCAGTGCAGAGATCAGCAGGGAGACCCAGGGGTCGGTTACCTGAGCCATGGGGGAGTGCAGGATCAGCAGGGACACCCACACCCAGGGTTAGGTTACCTGAGCTATGGAGTAGTGCAGGGATCAGCAGGGACACCCAAGGGTAGGTTACCTGAGCCATGGAGCAGTGCAGTGTTCTGCAGGGACACCCAGGGGTAGGTTACCTGAGCCATGGAGCAGTGCAGTGATCAGCAGGGACACCCACACCCAGGGGTAGGTTACCTGAGCTATGGAGCAGTGCAGCGATCAGCAGGGACACACAGCGGTAGGTTACCTGAGCCATGGAGCAGTGCAGCGATCACCAGGGACACCCAGGGGTAGGTTACCTGAGCCATGGAGCAGTGCAGAGATCAGCAGGGAGACCCAGGGGTAGGTTACCTGAGCCATGGAGCAGTGCAGTGATCAGCAGCGACACCCACACCCAGGGGTTGGTTACCTGAGCCATGGAGCAGTGCAGCGATCAGCAGGGACACCCAGGGGTAGGTTACCTGAGCCATGGAGCAGTGCAGCGATCAGCACGGACAGCCAGGGGTAGGTTACCTGAGCCATGGAGCAGTGCAGCGATCAGTAGGGACACCCACACCCAGGGGTAGGTTACCTGAGCCATGGAGCAAGGCAGCGATCAGCAGCGACGCCCACACCCAGGGGTAGGTTACCTGAGCCATGGAGCAGCACTCAGCAGGGACTTCCAGGGTTAGGTTACCTGAGCCATGGAGCATTACAGTGATCAGCAGGGAGACCCAGGGGCAGGTTACCTGAGCGATGGAGCAGTGCAGCGATCAGCCGCGACACCCACACCCAGTCGTAGGTTACCTGAGCCATGGAGCAGTTCAGCGATCAGCAGGGACACACAGCGGTAGGTTACCTGAGCCCTTGAGCAGTGCAGTGTTCAGCAGGGACACCCAAGGGTAGGTTACCTGAGACATGGAGCAGTGCAGTGTTCAGCAGGGACACCCAGGGGTAGGTTACCTGAGCCATGGAGCAGTGCAGTGATCAGCAGGGACACCCAGGGGAAGGTAACCTGAGAAATTGAGCAGTGCAGTGATCAGCAGGGTACCTGAGCCATGGAGCAGTGCGTTGATCAGCAGGGACACCCAGGGGTACGTTACCTGAGCCATGGAGCAGTGCAGCGATCAGCAGGGACAAACAGGTGTAGGTAACCTGAGCCATGGAGCAGTGCAGCGATCAGCAGGACACCCAGGGGTAGGTTACCTGAGCCATGGAGCAGTGCAGCGATCAGCAGGGACACCCAGGGGTAGGTTACCTGAGCCATGGAGCAGTGCAGCGATCAGCAGGGACACCCGGGGGTAGGTTACTTGAGCCATGGAGCAGTGCAGCGATCACAAGGGACACCCAGGGGTAGGTTACCTGAGCCATGGAGCAGTGCAGAGATCAGCAGGGAGACCCAGGGGTCGGTTACCTGAGCCATGGAGGAGTGCAGGATCAGCAGGGACACCCACACCCAGGGTTAGGTTACCTGAGCTATGGAGTAGTGCAGGGATCAGCAGGGACACCCAAGGGTAGGTTACCTGAGCCATGGAGCAGTGCAGTGTTCTGCAGGGACACCCAGGGGTAGGTTACCTGAGCCATGGAACAGTGCAGTGATCCGCAGGGACACCCACACCCAGGGGTAGGTTACCTGAGCTATGGAGCAGTGCAGCGATCAGCAGGGACACACAGCGGTAGGTTACCTGAGCCATGGAGCAGTGCAGCGATCACCAGGGACACCCAGGGGTAGGTTACCTGAGCCATGGAGCAGTGCAGAGATCAGCAGGGAGACCCAGGGGTAGGTTACCTGAGCCATGGAGCAGTGCAGTGATCAGCAGCGACACCCACACCCAGGGGTTGGTTACCTGAGCCATGGAGCAGTGCAGCGATCAGCAGGGACACCCAGGGGTAGGTTACCTGAGCCATGGAGCAGTGCAGCGATCAGCACGGACACCCAGGGGTAGGTTACCTGAGCCATGGAGCAGTGCAGCGATCAGTAGGGACACCCACACACAGGGGTAGGTTACCTGAGCCATGGAGCAATGCAGCGATCAGCAGCGACGCCCACACCCAGGGGTAGGTTACCTGAGCCATGGAGCAGCACTCAGCAGGGACTTCCAGGGTTAGGTTACCTGAGCCATGGAGCATTACAGTGATCAGCAGGGAGACCCAGGGGCAGGTTACCTGAGCGATGGAGCAGTGCAGCGATCAGCCGCGACACCCACACCCAGTCGTAGGTTACCTGAGCCATGGAGCAGTTCAGCGATCAGCAGGGACACACAGCGGTAGGTTACCTGAGCCCTGGAGCAGTGCAGTGTTCAGCAGGGACACCCAAGGGTAGGTTACCTGAGCCATGGAGCAGTGCAGTGTTCAGCAGGGACACCCAGGGGTAGGTTACCTGAGCCATGGAGCAGTGCAGTGATCAGCAGGGACACCCACACCCAGGGGTAGGTTACGTGAGCCATGGAGCAGTGCAGCGATCAGCAGGGACACACAGCGGTAGGTTAACTTAGCCCTGGAGCAGTGCAGCGATCACCAGGGACACCCAGGGGTAGGTTACCTGAGCCATGGAGCAGTGCAGAGATCAGCAGGGAGACCCAGGGGTAGGTTACCTGAGCCAAGGAGCAGTGCAGTGATCAGCAGCGACACCCACACCCAGGGGTAGGTTACCTGAGCCATGGAGCAGTGCAGCGATCAGCAGGGAAACCCAGGGGTAGGTTACCTGAGCCATGGAGCAGTGCAGCGATCAGCACGGACACCCAGGGGTAGGTTACCTGAGCCATGGAGCAGTGCAGCGATCAGTAGGGACACCCACACCCAGGGGTAGGTTACTTGAGCCATGGAGCAATGCAGTGATCAGCAGCGACACCCACACCCAGGGGTAGGTTACCTGAGCCATTGAGCAGCACTCAGCAGGGACTTCCAGGGTTAGGTTACCTGAGCCATGGAGCATTACAGTGATCAGCAGGGAGACCCAGGGGCAGGTTACCTGAGCGCTGGAGCAGTGCAGCGATCAGCCGCGACACCCACACCCAGTCGTAGGTTACCTGAGCCATGGAGCAGTTCAGCGATCAGCAGGGACACCCAGGGGTAGGTTACCTGAGCCATGGAGCAGTGCAGCAATCAGCAGGGACACCCAGGGGTAGGTTACCTGAGCCATGGAGCAGTGCAGCGATCAGCAGGGACACATAGGGGTAGGTTACCTGAGCCATGGAGCAGTGCAGCGATCAGCACGGACACCCAGGGGTAGGTTACCTGAGCCATGGAGCAGTACAGCGATCAGTAGGGCCACCCACACCCAGGGGTAGGTTACCTGAGCCATGGAGCAGTGCAGCAATCACCAGGGACACCCTGGGGTAGGTTACCTGAGCCATGGAGCAGTTCAGCGATCAGCATGGACACCTAGGGGTATGTTACCTGAGCCATGGTCCAGTGGAGCGATCACCAGGGACAAACAGGGGTAGGTTACCTGAGCCATGGAGCAGTGCCGCGATCAGAAGGGACACCCAGGGGTAGATTACCTGAGCCATGGAGCAGTGCAGCGATCAGCAGGGACAACCAGGGGTAGGTTACCTGAGCCAGGGAGCAGTGCAGCGATCAGCAAGGACACCTCGAGCTAGGTTACCTGAGCCATTGAGCAGTGCAGCGATCACCAGGGACAACCAGGGGTAGGTTTCCCGAGCCATGGAGCAGTGCAGCGATCACCAGGGATACCCAGGGGTAGGTTTCCTGAGCCATGGAGTAGTGCAGTGATCACCAGGGACACCCAAGGGTAGGTTACCAGAGCCATGGTGCAGTGCAGCGATCAGCAGGGACACCCAGGGGTAGGTTACCTGAGCCATGGAGCAGTGCAGCAATCAGCAAGGATTCCCAGGGGTAGGTTACCTGAGCCATGGAGCAGTGCAGTGATCAGCATGGACACCCAGGGGTAGGTTACCTGAGCCATGGAGCAGTGCAGCGATCACCAGGGACACCCAGGGGCAGTATACCTGAGCCATGGAGCAGTGCAGCGATCAGCAGGGACACCCAGGGGTAGGTTACCTGAGCCATGGAGCAGTGCAGCGATCAGCAGGAACAACAAGGGGTAGGGTACCTGAGCCATGGAGCAGTGCAGCGATCAGCAGGGACACCCAGGGTTAGGTTACCTGCGCCATGGAGCAGTGCAGCTATCAGCAGGGGCAACCAGGAGTAGGTTACCTGAGCCATGGAGCAGTGCAGCGATCAGCAGGGGCAACCAGGAGTAGGTTACCTGAGCCATGGAGCAGTGCAGTGATCAGCAGCGACACCCACACCCAGGGGTAGGTTACCTGAGCCATGGAGCAGTGCAGCGATCAGCAGGGAAACCCAGGGGTAGGTTACCTGAGCCATGGAGCAGTGCAGCGATCAGCACGGACACCCAGGGGTAGGTTACCTGAGCCATGGAGCAGTGCAGCGATCAGTAGGGACACCCACACCCAGGGGTAGGTTACTTGAGCCATGGAGCAATGCAGTGATCAGCAGCGACACCCACACCCAGGGGTAGGTTACCTGAGCCATTGAGCAGCACTCAGCAGGGACTTCTAGGGTTAGGTTACCTGAGCCATGGAGCATTACAGTGATCAGCAGTGAGACCCAGGGGCAGGTTACCTGAGCGCTGGAGCAGTGCAGCGATCAGCCGCGACACCCACACCCAGTCGTAGGTTACCTGAGCCATGGAGCAGTTCAGCGATCAGCAGGGACACCCAGGGGTAGGTTACCTGAGCCATGGAGCAGTGCAGCAATCAGCAGGGACACCCAGGGGTAGGTTACCTGAGCCATGGAGCAGTGCAGCGATCAGCAGGGACACATAGGGGTAGGTTACCTGAGCCATGGAGCAGTGCAGCGATCAGCACGGACACCCAGGGGTAGGTTACCTGAGCCATGGAGCAGTACAGCAATCAGTAGGGCCACCCACACCCAGGGGTAGGTTACCTGAGCCATGGAGCAGTGCAGCAATCACCAGGGACACCCAGGGGTAGGTTACCTGAGCCATGGAGCAGTTCAGCGATCAGCAGTGACACCCAGGGGTAGGTTACCTGAGCCATGGAGCATTGCAGCGATCAGCATGGACACCTAGGGGTATGTTACCTGAGCCATGGTGCAGTGGAGCGATCACCAGGGACAAACAGGGGTAGGTTACCTGAGCCATGGAGCAGTGCCGCGATCAGCAGGGACACCCAGGGGTAGATTACCTGAGCCATGGAGCAGTGCAGCGATCAGCAGGGACAACCAGGGGTAGGTTACCTGAGCCATGGAGCAGTGCAGCGATCAGCACGGACACCTCGAGCTAGGTTACCTGAGCCATTGAGCAGTGCAGCGATCACCAGGGACAACCAGGGGTAGGTTTCCCGAGCCATGGAGCAGTGCAGCGATCACCAGGGATACCCAGGGGTAGGTTTCCTGAGCCATGGAGTAGTGCAGTGATCACCAGGGACACCCAAGGGTAGGTTACCAGAGCCATGGTGCAGTGCAGCGATCAGCAGGGACACCCAGGGGTAGGTTACCTGAGCCATGGAGCAGTGCAGCAATCAGCAAGGATTCCCAGGGGTAGGTTACCTGAGCCATGGAGCAGTGCAGTGATCAGCATGGACACCCAGGGGTAGGTTACCTGAGCCATGGAGCAGTGCAGCGATCACCAGGGACACCCAGGGGCAGTATACCTGAGCCATGGAGCAGTGCAGCGATCAGCAGGGACACCCAGGGGTAGGTTACCTGAGCCATGGAGCAGTGCAGCGATCAGCAGGAACAGCAAGGGGTAGGGTACCTGAGCCATGGAGCAGTGCAGCGATCAGCAGGGACACCCAGGGTTAGGTTACCTGCGCCATGGAGCAGTGCAGCTATCAGCAGGGGCAACCAGGAGTAGGTTACCTGAGCCATGGAGCAGTGCAGCGATCAGCATGGACACCCAGGGTTAGGTTACCTGTGCCATTGAGCAGTGCAGCTATCAGCAGGGACACCCAGTGGTAGGTTACCTGAGCCATGACGCAGTGCAGCGATCAGCTTGGAAACCCAGGGGTAGGTTACCTCAGCCATGGAGCAGTGCAGCAATCAGCAGGGACACCCAGGGGTAGATTACCTGAGCCATGGAGCAGTGCTGCGATCACCAGGGACTCCCTCTGGTAGGTTACCTGAGCCATGGAGCAGTGCAGCGATCAGCAGGGACACCCAGGGGTAGGTTACCTGAGCCATGACGCAGTGCAGCGATCAGCTTGAAAACCCAGGGGTAGGTTACCTCAGCCATGGAGCAGTGCAGCGATCAGCAGGAACACCCAGGGGTAGGGTACCTGAGCCATGGAGCAGTGCAGCGATCAGCAGGGACACCCAGGGTTAGGTTACCTGTGCCATGGAGCAGTACAGCTATCAGCAGGGACACCCAGGGGGTAGGTTACCTCAGCCATGGAGCATTGCAGTTATCAGCAGGGACACCCACTCCCAGGGGTAGGTTACCTGAGCCATGGAGCAGTGCAGCGATCAGCAGGGACACCCAGGGGTAGGTTACCTGAGCCATGGAGCAGTGCAGCGATCAGCAGGGACACCCAGGGGTAGGTTACCTGAGCCATGGAGCAGTGCAGCGATCAGCATGGACACCCAGGGTTAGGTTACCTGTGCCATTGAGCAGTGCAGCGATCAGCAGGGACACCCAGGGGTAGGTTACCTGAGCCATGGAGCAATGCAGCTATCAGCAGGGACACCCAGGGGTAGGTTACCTGAGCCATGGAGCAGTGCAGCTATCAGCAGGGACACCCAGGGGTAGGTTACCTGTGCCATGGAGCAGTGCAGCGATCAGCAGGAACACCCAGGGGTAGGGTACCTGAGCCATGGAGCAGTGCAGCGATCAGCAGGGACACCCAGGGTTAGGTTACCTGTGCCATGGAGCAGTACAGCTATCAGCAGGGACACCCAGGGGGTAGGTTACCTCAGCCATGGAGCATTGCAGTTATCAGCAGGGACACCCACTCCCAGGGGTAGGTTACCTGAGCCATGGAGCAGTGCAGCGATCAGCAGGGACACCCAGGGGTAGGTTACCTGAGCCATGGAGCAATGCAGCTATCAGCAGGGACACCCAGGGGTAGGTTACCTGAGCCATGGAGCAGTGCAGCTATCAGCAGGGACACCCAGGGGTAGGTTACCTGAGCCATGGAGCAGTGCAGGGACACCCAGGGGTAGGTTACCTGAGCCATGGAGCAGTGCAGCGATCAGCATGGACACCCAGGGTTAGGTTACCTGTGCCATTGAGCAGTGCAGCGATCAGCAGGGACACCCAGGGGTAGGTTACCTGAGCCATGGAGCAATGCAGCTATCAGCAGGGACACCCAGGGGTAGGTTACCTGAGCCATGGAGCAGTGCAGCGATCAGCATGGACACCCAGGGGTAGGTTACCTGTGCCATGGAGCAGTGCAGCGATCAGCAGGGACACCCAGGGGTAGGTTACCTGAGCCATGGAGCAATGCAGCTATCAGCAGGGACACCCAGGGGTAGGTTACCTGAGCCATGGAGCAGTGCAGCGATCAGCATGGACACCCAGGGGTAGGTTACCTGTGCCATGGAGCAGTGCAGCGATCAGCAGGGACACCCAGGGGTAGGTGCGTGGGGCTGCCATTAGGACACAGCTCTGAGTGTTGGGAGACAAGGGCTTGCAGTTATAGCCTAATGCCTGCAAGAGGGGCGAGGCATTTAACCACCGCCCAACTCCTCCCCAAGAAAGGGAGGCAGAGAGGAGAGAATATGTGCCCGGTCTCCTCTGAGCTACATACACTCTTCTCAATTCTCTTACAAAACAGGAATGTATACATTTTTTTATAAAAAACCTTTACGAGATAATGAACATACAAAAAAAGAAATCATTCAGATCCATTTCCACCCACTTAATATATCATCTCAGTTCCAATAAAATTGTGAGTTCAAATAAAACATCAAAAGTAAGTGCAAAAGAGAAAAATAAATTCATTACAGCATTAAATGCGTCCCCAAAACTCGCTCAATGGCCCTGGTTATGGTGGGACACCGGCAAAGTGCACTTACCGTCTCCGCCGCCATATCGGTGAGTTTCATTCCCAAAAGATTCCATGGGCTGGGATTTCCTGAATCGGTGCCGGTGATTCCGGCATTCATTTGCCAGTAGTGGCCTGAACTCCTGGGAGGTCAGGCCTGCTGAGAGATCTGTGGCCCTCACCAGCAAACTTAAAGTGTGCGGGTATGGAAAATATGCCAGACCTGGAATTATCTGCATTTTTTCCCCACTTGCACACTTGTAAAAGGAATCCTATAGCAGCATATCGGTGGGTGATAGAGTTTGAATTTAAATTTAGTGTAAATGTAGCGTGAATACATCTATCAAACTATTGTGCTCTTAAAAGCATAAGATGTGGCCATTTATTCTGAAGGATGTCTTTACCTCTACACTGTGCCTGCTGGGACTGAAGCATAGTTTATGGAACAGGTGCATAGTGCACAGGACATTGCATAGTGCGTTTGACGGTGCATAGTCCAGGCTTGTTCAGCCCTCTGCCACACTGGAAGTTTCACTGCCACTGTGGAGGTCGTATATTCACTTACTGGACTCTCTGTATGTATCCATTCTGCAACTCCTGCTGTGTCACAGTCACAGCACAAAGGGAGTTAAAAAAATAAGCGGTAGAACCATTAAGTCTCTGCATCCACCTCTTGACATCTCACTGGATATCTGACCTCTGCACTAGCTGAGCTGTGCTGTCTCTGCATGGTCACTCCTTCACCTCTCCCTGAATATCTGGCCTATGCCCTAGCAGAGCTGTTTTGTCGCTGCATGGTCACTTGTTCACCTCTCCCTTTATATCTGGCCTATGTCCTAGCAGAGATGTGCTGCCTCTGCATGGTCACTCCTTCACCTCTCCCTGGTTATCTGTCCTATATCCTAGCAGGGCTGTACTGTCTCTGCATGGTCACTCCTTCACCTCTCGCTGAATATCTGGCCTATGCCCTAGCAGAGCTGTGCTGCCTCTGCATGGTCACTCATTCTCCTCTCCCTGAATATCTGGCCTATGCCCTAGCTGAGCTGTGCTGCCTCTGCATGGTCACTCCTTCACCTCTCCCTGAATATCTGGCCTATGCCCTAGCAGAGCTGTTTTGTCGCTGCATGGTCACTTGTTCACCTCTCCCTTTATATCTGGCCTATGTCCTAGCAGAGATGTGCTGCCTCTGCATGGTCACTCCTTCACCTCTCCCTGGTTATCTGTCCTATGTCCTAGTAGGGCTGTACTGTCTCTGCATGGTGACTCCTTCACCTCTCCCTGAATATCTGGCCTATGCCCTAGCAGAGCTGTGCTGTCTCTGCATGGTCACTCCTCCATAGGGGAGTGTTGACAGCTTGTAGGTGGCAGGAGACATGTTGGACTGTGTAGGGGAGTTTGGACAGTTTGTAGGTGACAGGAGACATGTTGGACTGTGTAGGGGAGTGTGGACAGCTTGTAGGTGCAGGAGAGTGTGGATAACTTGCAGGTGGCAGGAGCCATGTTGGACTGTGTAGGGGAGTGTGGACAGCTTGTAGGTGTAGGGGAGTGTGGACAGCTTGCAGGTGGCAGGAACCATATTGGACTGTGTAGGGGAGTGTGGACAGCTTGCAGGTGGCAGGAGACATGTTGGGCTGTGTAGGGGAGTCCGAGTTTGGACAGCTTGCAGGTGGCAGGAACCATATTGGACTGTGTAGGGGAGTGTGGACAGCTTGCAGGTGGCCGGAGCCATGTTGAACTGTGTAGGGGAGTGTGGACAGCTTGCAGGTGGCAGGAGACATGTTGGGCTGTGTAGGGGAGTCCGAGTTTTGACAGCTTGTAGGTGGCAGGAGACATGTTGGACTGTGTAGGGGAGTGTTGACAGCTTGTAGGTGGCAGGAGACATGTTGGACTGTGTAGGGGAGTTTGGACAGCTTGTAGGTGGCAGGAGACATGTTGAACTGTGTAGGAGAGTGTGGACAGCTTGTAGGTGTAGGGGAGTGTGGACAGCTTGCAGGTGGCAGGAGCCATGTTGGACTGTGTAGGGGAGTGTGGACAGCTTGTAGGTGCAGGAGAGTGTGGATAACTTGCAGGTGGCAGGAGCCATGTTGGACTGTGTAGGGGAGTGTGGACAGCTTGTAGGTGTAGGGGAGTGTGGACAGCTTGCAGGTGGCAGGAACCATATTGCACTGTGTAGAGGAGTGTGGACAGCTTGCAGGTGGCAGGAGCCATGTTGGACTGTGTAGGGGAGTGTGGATAGCTTGCAGGTGGCAGGAGACATGTTGGGCTGTGTAGCGGAGTGTGGACAGCTTGCAGGTGGCAGGAGCAATGTTGTACTGTGTAGGGGAGTGTGGACAGCTTGCAGGTGGGAGGAGCCATGTTGGACTGTGTAGGGGAGTGTTGACAGCTTGCAGGTGGCAGGAGCCATGTTGGACTGTGTAGGGGAGTGTGGGCAGCTTGCAGGTGGCAGAAGCCATGTTGGGCTGTGTGGGAGAGTGTGGACAGCTTGTAGGTGTAGGGGAGTGTGGACAGCTTGCAGGTGGCAGGAGACATGTTGGGCTGTGTAGGGGAGTCCGAGTTTGGACAGCTTGTAGGTGGCAGGAGACATGTTGGACTGTGTAGGGGAGTGTTGACAGCTTGTAGGTGGCAGGAGACATGTTGGACTGTGCAGGAGAGTGTGGACAGCTTGCAGGTGGCAGGAGCCATGTTGGACTGTGTAGGGGAGTGTGGACAGCTTGTAGGAGTAGGGGAGTGTGGACAGCTTGCAGGTGGCAGGAACCATATTGGACTGTGTAGGGGAGTGTGGACAGCTTGCAGGTGGCAGGAGACATGTTGGGCTGTGTAGGGGAGTCCGAGTTTGGACAGCTTGTAGGTGGCAGGAGACATGTTGGACTGTGTAGGAGAGTTTGGACAGCTTGTCGGTGGCAGGAGCCATGTTGGACTGTGTAGGGGAGTGTGGACAGCTTGCAGGTGGCAGGAGACATGTTGGGCTGTGTAGGGGAGTGTGGACAGCTTGCAGGTGGCAGGAGCCATGTTGGACTGTGTAGGGGAGTGTGGACAGCTTGCAGGTGGCAGGAGCCATGTTGGACTGTGTAGGGGAGTGTTGACAGCTTGCAGGTGGCAGGAGCCATGTTGGACTGTGTAGGGGAGTGTGGGCAGCTTGCAGGTGGCAGGAGCCATGTTGGACTGTGTAGGGGAGTGTGGACAGCTTGCAGGTGGCAGGAGCCATGTTGGACTGTGTAGGGGAGTGTTGACAGCTTGCAGGTGGCAGGAGCCATGTTGGACTGTGTAGGGGAGTGTGGGCAGCTTGCAGGTGGCAGGAGCCATGTTGGACTGTGAGGGAGAGTGTGGACAGCTTGTAGGTGTAGGGGAGTGTGGACAGCTTGCAGGTGGCAGGAGCCATGTTGGACTGTGTAGGGGAGTGTGGGCATCTTGTAGGTGTAGGGGAGTGTGGACAGCTTGCAGGTGGCAGGAGCCATGTTGGACTGTGTAGGGGAGTGTGGACAGCTTGCAGGTGGCAGGAGCCATGTTGGGCTGTGTAGGGGAGTGTTGACAGCTTGCAGGTGGCAGGAGCCATGTTGGGCTGTGTAGGGGAGTGTGGACAGTTTGCAGGTGGCAGGAGCCATGTTAGGCTGTGTAGGGGAGTTTGGACAGCTTGCAGGTGCAGGAGCCATGTTGGGCTGTGTAGGGGAGTGTGGACAGCCTGCAGGTGGCAGGAGCCATGTTGGGCTGTGTAGGGGAGTGTGGACAGCTTGCAGGTGGCAGGAGCCATGTTGTGCTGTGTAGGGGAGTGTGGACAGCTTGCAGGTGGCAGGAGCCATGTTGGGCTGTGTAGGGGAGTGTGGACAGCTTGCAGGTGGCAGGAGCCATGTTGGACTGTGTAGGGGAGTGTGGACAGCTTGCAGGTGGCAGGAGCCATGTTGGACTGTGTAGGGGAGTGTGGACAGCTTGCAGGTGGCAGGGGCCATGTTGGACTGTGTAGGGGAGTGTGGACAGCTTGCAGGTGACAGGAGACATGTTGGGCTGTGTAGGGGAGTCCGAGTTTGGACAGCTTGTAGGTGGCAGGAGACATGTTGGACTGAGTAAGGGAGTGTGAGCAGCTTGTAGGTGTAGGGGAGTGTGGACAGCTTGCAGGTGGCGGGAGCCATGTTGAACTGTGTAGGGGAGTGTGGACAGCTTTCAGGTAGCACGAGCCATGTTGGACTGTGTAGGGGAGTCCGAGTTTGGACAGCTTGTATGTGGCAGGAGACATGTTGGACTGTGTAGGAGAGTGTGGACAGCTTGTAGGTGTAGGGGAGTGTGGACAGCTTGCAGGTGGCAGGAGCCATGTTGGACTGTGTAGGGGAGTGTGGACAGCTTGTAGGTGCAGGAGAGTGTGGACAACTTGCAGGTGGCAGGAGCCATGTTGGACTGTGTAGGGGGGTGTGGACAGCTTGTAGGTGTAGGGGAGTGTGGACAGCTTGCAGGTGGCAGGAACCATATTGGACTGTGTAGGGGAGTGTGGACAGCTTGCAGGTGGCAGGAGACATGTTGGGCTGTGTAGGGGAGTCCGAGTTTGGACAGCTTGTAGGTGGCAGGAGACATGTTGGACTGTGTAGAGGAGTGTGGACAGCTTGCAGGTGGCAGGAGCCATGTTGGACTGTGTAGGGGAGTGTGGACAGCTTGCAGGTGGCAGGAGACATGTTGGGCTGTGTAGGGGAGTGTGGACAGCTTGGAGGTGGCAGGAGCCATGTTGGACTGTGTAGGGGAGTGCGGACAGCTTGCAGGTGGCAGGAGCCATGTTGGACTGTGTAGGGGAGTGTTGACAGCTTGCAGGTGGCAGGAGCCATGTTGGACTGTGTAGGGGAGTGTGGGCAGCTTGCAGGTGGCAGGAGCCATGTTGGACTGTGTGGGAGAGTGTGGACAGCTTGTAGGTGTAGGGGAGTGTGGACAGCTTGCAGGTGGCAGGAGACATGTTGGGCTGTGTAGGGGAGTCCGAGTTTGGACAGCTTGTAGGTGGCAGGAGACATGTTGGACTGTGTAGGGGAGTGTTGAAAGCTTGTGGGTGGCAGGAACCATATTGGACTGTGTAGGGGAGTGTGGACAGCTTGCAGGTGGCCGGAGCCATGTTGAACTGTGTAGGGGAGTGTGGACAGCTTGCAGGTGGCAGGAGACATGTTGGGCTGTGTAGGGGAGTCCGAGTTTTGACAGCTTGTAGGTGGCAGGAGACATGTTGGACTGTGTAGGGGAGTGTTAACAGCTTGTAGGTGGCAGGAGACATGTTGGACTGTGTAGGGGAGTGTGGACAGCTTGTAGGTGCAGGAGAGTGTGGATAACTTGCAGGTGGCAGGAGCCATGTTGGACTGTGTAGGGGAGTGTGGACAGCTTGTAGGTGTAGGGGAGTGTGGACAGCTTGCAGGTGGCAGGAACCATATTGGACTGTGTAGGGGAGTGTGGACAGCTTGCAGGTGGCAGGAGACATGTTGGGCTGTGTAGGGGAGTCCGAGTTTGGACAGCTTGCAGGTGGCCGGAGCCATGTTGAACTGTGTAGGGGAGTGTGGACAGCTTGCAGGTGGCAGGAGACATGTTGGGCTGTGTAGGGGAGTCCGAGTTTTGACAGCTTGTAGGTGGCAGGAGACATGTTGGACTGTGTAGGGGAGTGTTGACAGCTTGTAGGTGGCAGGAGACATGTTGGACTGTGTAGGGGAGTTTGGACAGCTTGTAGGTGGCAGGAGACATGTTGAACTGTGTAGGAGAGTGTGGACAGCTTGTAGGTGTAGGGGAGTGTGGACAGCTTGCAGGTGGCAGGAGCCATGTTGGACTGTGTAGGGGAGTGTGGACAGCTTGTAGGTGCAGGAGAGTGTGGATAACTTGCAGGTGGCAGGAGCCATGTTGGACTGTGTAGGGGAGTGTGGACAGCTTGTAGGTGTAGGGGAGTGTGGACAGCTTGCAGGTGGCAGGAACCATATTGCACTGTGTAGAGGAGTGTGGACAGCTTGCAGGTGGCAGGAGCCATGTTGGACTGTGTAGGGGAGTGTGGGCAGCTTGCAGGTGGCAGGAGACATGTTGGGCTGTGTAGGGGAGTGTGGACAGCTTGCAGGTGGCAGGAGCCATGTTGTACTGTGTAGGGGAGTGTGGACAGCTTGCAGGTGGCAGGAGCCATGTTGGACTGTGTAGGGGAGTGTTGACAGCTTGCAGGTGGCAGGAGCCATGTTGGACTGTGTAGGGGAGTGTGGGCAGCTTGCAGGTGGCAGAAGCCATGTTGGACTGTGTGGGAGAGTGTGGACAGCTTGTAGGTGTAGGGGAGTGTGGACAGCTTGCAGGTGGCAGGAGACATGTTGGGCTGTGTAGGGGAGTGTGGACAGCTTGTAGGTGTAGGGGAGTGTGGACAGCTTGCAGGTGGCAGGAACCATATTGGACTGTGTAGGGGAGTGTGGACAGCTTGCAGGTGGCAGGAGACATGTTGGGCTGTGTAGGGGAGTCCGAGTTTGGACAGCTTGTAGGTGGCAGGAGACATGTTGGACTGTGTAGGAGAGTTTGGACAGCTTGTCGGTGGCAGGAGCCATGTTGGACTGTGTAGGGGAGTGTGGACAGCTTGCAGGTGGCAGGAGACATGTTGGGCTGTGTAGGGGAGTGTGGACAGCTTGCAGGTGGCAGGAGCCATGTTGGACTGTGTAGGGGAGTGTGGACAGCGTGCAGGTGGCAGGAGCCATGTTGGACTGTGTAGGGGAGTGTTGACAGCTTGCAGGTGGCAGGAGCCATGTTGGACTGTGTAGGGGAGTGTGGGCAGCTTGCAGGTGGCAGGAGCCATGTTGGACTGTGTGGGAGAGTGTGGACAGCTTGTAGGTGTAGGGGAGTGTGGACAGCTTGCAGGTGGCAGGAGCCATGTTGGACTGTGTAGGGGAGTGTGGGCATCTTGTAGGTGTAGGGGAGTGTGGACAGCTTGCAGGTGGCAGGAGCCATGTTGGACTGTGTAGGGGAGTGTGGACAGCTTGCAGGTAGCAGGAGCCATGTTGGGCTGTGTAGGGGAGTGTTGACAGCTTGCAGGTGGCAGGAGCCATGTTGGGCTGTGTAGGGGAGTGTGGACAGCTTGCAGGTGGCAGGAGCCATGTTGGGCTGTGTAGGGGAGTGTGGACAGCTTGCAGGTGGCAGGAGCCATGTTGGGCTGTGTAGGGGAGTGTGGACAGCCTGCAGGTGGCAGGAGCCATGTTGGGATGTGTAGGCGAGTGTTGACAGCTTGCAGGTGGCAGGAGCCATGTTGTGCTGTGTAGGCGAGTGTGGACAGCTTGCAGGTGGCAGGAGCCATGTTGGGCTGTGTAGGGGAGTGTGGACAGCTTGCAGGTGGCAGGAGCCATGTTGGACTGTGTAGGGGAGTGTGGACAGCTTGCAGGTGGCAGGGGCCATGTTGGACTGTGTAGGGGAGTGTGGACAGCTTGTAGGTGACAGGAGACATGTTGGGCTGTGTAGGGGGGTCCGAGTTTGGACAGCTTGTAGGTGGCAGGAGACATGTTGGACTGTGTAGGGGAGTGTGGACAGCTTGCAGGTGGCAGGAGCCATGTTGGACTGTGTAGGGGAGTGTGGACAGCTTGCAGGTGGCAGGAGCCATGTTGGGCTGTGTAGGGGAGTGTGGACAACTTGTAGGTGTAGGGGGGTTTTGACAGCTTGTAGGTGGCAGGAGCCATGTTGAACTGTGTAGGGGAGTATGGACAGCTTGCAGGTGACAGGAGACATGTTGGACTGTGTAGGGGAGTGTGGACAGCTTTCAGGGGACAGGAGACATGTTGGACTGTTTAGGCGAGTGTGGACAGCTTGTGGGTGACAGGAGACATGTTGGACTGTGCAGGGGTGTGTGGAGATTTTGCAGGTGACATGAGACATGTTGGGACTGAGTAGAGGGTGTGTGGAGAGTTTGCAGGTGGCAGGAGACATGTTGGGCTGTGTAGGGGAGTCCGAGTTTGTACAGCTTGCAGGTGACAGGAGACATGTTGGACTGTGTAGGGGAGTGTGGACAACTTGTAGGTGTAGGGGGGTTTTGACAGCTTGTAGGTGGCAGGAGCCATGTTGAACTGTGTAGGGGAGTATGGACAGCTTGCAGGTGGCAGGAGCCATGTTGGGCTGTGTAGGGGAGTGTGGACAACTTGTAGGTGTAGGGGGGTTTTGACAGCTTGTAGGTGGCAGGAGCCATGTTGAACTGTGTAGGGGAGTATGGACAGCTTGCAGGTGACAGGAGACATGTTGGACTGTGTAGGGGAGTGTGGACAGCTTTCAGGGGACAGGAGACATGTTGGACTGTTTAGGCGAGTGTGGACAGCTTGTGGGTGACAGGAGACATGTTGGACTGTGCAGGGGTGTGTGGAGATTTTGCAGGTGACATGAGACATGTTGGGACTGAGTAGAGGGTGTGTGGAGAGTTTGCAGGTGGCAGGAGACATGTTGGGCTGTGTAGGGGAGTCCGAGTTTGTACAGCTTGCAGGTGACAGGAGACATGTTGGACTGTGTAGGGGAGTGTGGACAACTTGTAGGTGTAGGGGGGTTTTGACAGCTTGTAGGTGGCAGGAGCCATGTTGAACTGTGTAGGGGAGTATGGACAGCTTGCAGGTGGCAGGAGCCATGTTGGGCTGTGTAGGGGAGTGTGGACAACTTGTAGGTGTAGGGGGGTTTTGACAGCTTGTAGGTGGCAGGAGCCATGTTGAACTGTGTAGGGGAGTATGGACAGCTTGCAGGTGACAGGAGACATGTTGGACTGTGTAGGGGAGTGTGGACAGCTTTCAGGGGACAGGAGACATGTTGGACTGTTTAGGCGAGTGTGGACAGCTTGTGGGTGACAGGAGACATGTTGGACTGTGCAGGGGTGTGTGGAGATTTTGCAGGTGACATGAGACATGTTGGGACTGAGTAGAGGGTGTGTGGAGAGTTTGCAGGTGGCAGGAGACATGTTGGGCTGTGTAGGGGAGTCCGAGTTTGTACAGCTTGCAGGTGACAGGAGACATGTTGGACTGTGTAGGGGAGTGTGGACAGCTTGCAGGTGGCAGGAGCCATGTTGGACTGTGTAGGGGAGTGTGGACAGCTTGTAGGTGTAGGGGAGTGTGGACAGCTTGTAGGTGGCAGGAGCCATGTTGGACTGTGTAGGGGAGTATGGACAGCTTGCAGGTGACAGGAGACATGTTGGACTGTGTAGGGGAGTGTGGACAGCTTGCAGGTGACAGGAGACATGTTGGACTGTGTAGGGGAGTGTGGACAGCTTGCAGGTGGCAGGAGCCATGTTGGACTGTGTGGACAGTGCGTATTTGATGGAATGGACTGCATGTCCTCTGGTGAGAGAATGGAGGGCCTCTTATGTATGTGATTAGGAAGCACTGGCCATAATCCAGCCAATTATCCTTGTGATGGGCTGCCTGGGGGGTCAAGTGCGCCCAGATGAAAGGCAAACCTAGGCGGTCTCACAAACCCTGGGAGGGGGCTCAAGCTTAGATTTGAACTAAACAGGTTTTGCGGAAGCTAGTGTTTATTAACACGAAAAAAGGGCAGGGGAACCGAAATGTTGAGTGAGGGTGAATGTCACACTCAATAGGTAAACTGTGAAAACAAACAACAGCTTGAGGGCGAGACAGAAGCCATGAATGTGATTAGATTCTGGGCGTGTGTGGGGAATTATATATGTGGCTTATCATATGCTCTTCAAATGGCTCAGCCCAATTACCTGCGTAATCCATACGATGCTCCAGGAAAAGGGAGAGAGAAAGGTGCCAGCTGGCCCTGCCTATATTGTGGGCTAGCCTTGGTTTGCGCTGGGGGCCGCCTGTATATCAGGGGGGAGCAAGGGTGGGGGGGTCAAGGGAGAGGTGAGCAAAGAATGAGTGGCTGTGAGTTGGGGAGGGCCAGCCATGGAGTTGCATAATGGTCCATAATCTCTCAGCGGAGATGGGCACTGGCGAAACTCCCCTAGACTCGAGGTCCATCGAATGAAGAAACCAATTCGGGTGTGGGGGCTTTCCGTGGAGAGGGGAGCCTCTCTCTGCTGGTACAGAGCGCTGCTTGGCCAGCTCCACGCCTTGTGTACACTCGGTGCTTGCGGGGCTATGGGGGGCGAAGGGGGGAGGGGGGGGGGGGGTGGTCTCTGCAGCGGCAAGCCCTGAAGTGCGGAGGGCTGAAGGTTCAGGAAATGGAATTCCATTCAATACCAAGGGTTCTGTGTCCAGACCTCGAGAATCTCTGGGGGTGTCCTCACTGACCCCTCACCCACCGGGCAGGCAGGAATACACTGATTACTCCCTACCTGGAGGGGGGGGGGCGGGGACTCTCTATGATCAAGTGATTGTGCTGTTTGGCAATTACTAGGGTTCAAGGGGTTGCGCTTTCCGTCTCATGACTTGCCTGAGTTTTTAACACTTAAACACTATATCATTCAAAATGTTTACTGGAATATGTCTACGCTGATTTAGCAAAGGAAAACAAAGCTTGATTAATTCAAAAGCGCGCGCGCGCGCGCACGCACGCACGCACGCACACACAAATCTATGTGTGTGGACATGTGTGAGGTTACAGAAATGCATGCCTACATGTTCTTTATTGTGTAAGGAGCCACTCGTGTAGGACATGGCTAGGTCTCCCCTTTGCCAATTCAGTGACTGGTTATTTATAATGCGCTTAATCGCGAAGAGGTTTCTAAGCGCGGACCCGGGTGTCGTCTGGCCCCCGAGCTATCCTACCCGCGCCTAGATGGCGTACACGCTTCTGGAGACGCTCTCTATTCCTGAGAGGATCGGACTGGAGGCCCGTGGGGGGCATTATATCAATCTGCTCTTTCTGATAGAGCAGAGATGAACGTGTTCCTGGACCTCTCTACGTGGCACGATGGGACCATGTCCTCCATGCAGCTCGAGGACAGACAGACCTGTGCTCTCCGAGATTAATCTCCATAGATTGGATTTACCAGCTGGGGTGGAGCGCCCTTGAACACGCTCCAGGAACGAGCAGCGCTGCTTGCTTGAGTGGCTCTCTGCATTGTCCTCTAGTTCCTTCCTGGTCAAGCCGGATCGAGGCTATCCATCTCTGCAGTGTCAGGGCCAAAGCGAAGCCAGTCCAGTGCTCCAGATGAGTACACACGGAGTCCATGCTGAGGAGCAGAAGGCCTGTCCTGCAATGTCCATCAGGCCTCCAGAGGAAGCCAGTCCAGTGCTCCAGATGAGTACACACGGAGTCCATGCTCAGGAGCAGAAGGCCTGTCCTGCAATGTCCATCAGGCCTCCAGAGGAAGCCAGTCCAGTGCTCCAGATGAGTACACACGGAGTCCATGCTCAGGAGCAGAAGGCCTGTCCTGCAATGTCCATCAGGCCTCCAGAGGAAGCCAGTCCAGTGCTCCAGATGAGTACACACGGAGTCCATGCTCAGGAGCAGAAGGCCTGTCCTGCAATGTCCATCAGGCCTCCAGAGGAAGCCAGTCCAGTGCTCCAGATGAGTACACACGGAGTCCATGCTCAGGAGCAGAAGGCCTGTCCTGCAATGTCCATCAGGCCTCCAGAGGAAGCCAGTCCAATGCTCCAGATGAGTACACACGGAGTCCATGCTCAGGAGCAGAAGGCCTGTCCTGCAATGTCCATCAGGCCTCCAGAGGAAGCCAGTCCAGTGCTCAGCAGTACACACGGAGTCCATGCTCAGGAGCAGAAGGCCTGTCCTGCAATGTCCATCAGGCCTCCAGAGGAAGCCAGTCCAGTGCTCAGCAGTACACACGGAGTCCATGCTCAGGAGCAGAAGGCCTGTCCTGCAATGTCCATCAGGCCTCCAGAGGAAGCCAGTCCAGTGCTCCAGATGAGTACACACGGAGTCCATGCTCAGGAGCAGAAGGCCTGTCCTGCAATGTCCATCAGGCCTCCAGAGGAAGCCAGTCCAGTGCTCCAGATGAGTACACACGGAGTCCATGCTCAGGAGCAGAAGGCCTGTCCTGCAATGTCCATCAGGCGTCCAGAGGAAGCCAGTCCAGTGCTCCAGATGAGTACACACGGAGTCCATGCTCAGGAGCAGAAGGCCTGTCCTGCAATGTCCATCAGGCCTCCAGAGGAAGCCAGTCCAGTGCTCAGCAGTACACACGGAGTCCATGCTCAGGAGCCTGTCCTGCAATTTCCATCAGGCCTCCAGAGTCTTAGCTAGTTACGGGCCACCTGAGGTAGGAGTGGGCGACACGACTGTCCACAGTACAGGTCCCTGACATTGTGGCACTGTTACTGCCGACTCCACACGCCACGTTTGGTTGGAGGTGGACTGGTACTCGGTGAGGACCTTAGGCTCCACGCTAAGGTTAGGAAAACCAAATTGCATTGTTAGGCACTGTTTCCATTTAGTAATCCCTGACCCTCAGAATGGCAGCTGAGGCAGAGCAGTCAGGTTTCACTCTTAGGAGGGAAGAGGTGTGGTATTAAAGTGCAGCCCACACTCACATAAACACACAACCAAGGAGATCCACACAGTACATTACTGACGAGATCATGTACATACGAAGTTGTGCATGAAAAGATAACTACAATTACCGGTTAGCACTTTAAAATTATAAAGAAGATATGTTTCTGAAAGACAACAATCTAAGCAAGAATTTAACACAACCTTACAGAAAAGGTAAATATTTCTAACTTTTGAAAAGTTTAGTTAGTTTAAAAAGTCTGTCTATTGGAATTAATTGTACAAAGTCAATAGGAATTTCCTGGTTTATAGGCTTAAAACAGGACATTATAATCAGAGTCCAGGGGAAGCTACAGAAGTAGAAGAAACTGTGATGCTGGCGATGAAGAGGGGTCCAACCATAAGCGGTCAATACACAGGCTTCACAACCACAAGCCCTTGGAAAGAATACCGCAGAGGTTGCCCGCAGGGATGGGTGCAGGTGCAGTTCCAGAAGAGGTGCCTTGGAAAAATATCTGCAGGTCAACCTCCCCCCTACCCCCCCAGACACTGAAGACAGACACAAGCAATGGAGCTAAAGTGAAAATACCCCACGGTGAGGACAAGCCTCCTCAATGCTTCAAGGGAACAAAAGCCCCAGGGGATGAGGGTGCATAGGTAAGACAGGCACAAGCAATGGAGTTGAAGTGCAAAGACCCCGAGGTGCGGACGAGCCTCCTCAGACCCCAAGGTGCGGACGAGCCTCCTCAAAGCTCCAGGGGATGAAGGTGCATAGTTAAGACAGGCGCAAGCAATAGAGTTGAAGTGCAAAGACCCCAAGGTGCGGACGAGCCTGCTCAGACCCCAAGGTGCGGACGAGCCTCCTCAAAGCTCCAGGGGACGAGGGTGCATAGTTAAGACAGGCACAAGCAATGGAGTTGAAGTGCAAAGACCCCGAGGTGCGGACGAGCCTCCTCAGACCCCAAGGTGCGGACGAGCCTCCTCAAAGCTCCAGGGGATGAGGGTGCATAGTTAAGACAGGCACAAGCAATGGAGTTGAAGTGCAAAGACCCCGAGGTGCGGACGAGCCTCCTCAGACCCCAAGGTGCGGACGAGCCTCCTCAAAGCTCCAGGGGATGAGGGTGCATAGTTAAGACAGGCACAAGCAATGGAGTTGAAGTGCAAAGACCCCGAGGTGCGGACGAGCCTCCTCAGACCCCAAGGTGCGGACGAGCCTCCTCAAAGCTCCAGGGGATGAGGGTGTATAGTTAAGACAGGCACAAGCAATGGAGTTGAAGTGCAAAGACCCCAAGGTGCGGACGAGCCTCCTCAATGCTCCAGGAGATGAGGGTGCATAGTTAAGACAGGCACAAGCAATGGAGCTGAAGTGCAAAGAACCCAAGGTGCAGACAAGCCTCCTCAGACCCCAAGGTGCAGACGAGCCTCCTCAGACCCCAAGGTGCGGACGAGCCTCCTCAAAGCTCCAGGGGATGAGGGTGCATAGTTAAGACAGGCACAAGCAATGGAGTTGAAGTGCAAAGACCCCAAGGTGCGGACGAGCCTCCTCAAAGCTCCAGGGGATGAGGGTGCATAGTTAAGACAGGCACAAGCAATGGAGTTGAAGTGCAAAGACCCCAAGGTGCGGGCGAGCCTCCTCAGACCCCAAGGTGCGGACGAGCCTCCTCAAAGCTCCAGGGGATGAGGGTGCATAGTTAAGACAGGCACAAGCAATGGAGTTGAAGTGCAAAGACCCCAAGGTGCGGACGAGCCTCCTCAATGCTCCAGGGGATGAGGGTGCATAGTTAAGACAGGCACAAGCAATGGAGCTGAAGTGCAAAGAACCCAAGGTGCAGACAAGCCTCCTCAGACCCCAAGGTGCAGACGAGCCTCCTCAGACCCCAAGGTGCGGACGAGCCTCCTCAAAGCTCCAGGGGATGAGGGTGCATAGTTAAGACAGGCACAAGCAATGGAGTTGAAGTGCAAAGACCCCAAGATGCGGACGAGCCTCCTCAAAGCTCCAGGGGATGAGGGTGCATAGTTAAGACAGGCACAAGCAATGGAGTTGAAGTGCAAAGACCCCAAGGTGCGGACGAGCCTCCTCAGACCCCAAGGTGCGGACAAGCCTCCTCAAAGCTCCAGGGGATGAGGGTGCATAGTTAAGACAGGCACAAGCAATGGAGTTGAAATGCAAAGACCCCGAGGTGCGGACGAGCCTCCTCAGACCCCAAGGTGCGGACGAGCCTCCTCAAAGCTCCAGGGGATGAGGGTGCATAGTTAAGACAGGCACAAGCAATGGAGTTGAAGTGCAAAGACCCCAAGGTGCGGACGAGCCTCCTCAGACCCCAAGGTGCGGACGAGCCTCCTCAAAGCTCCAGGGGATGAGGGTGCATAGTTAAGACAGGCACAAGCAATGGAGTTGAAGTGCAAAGACCCCAAGGTGCAGACGAGCCTCCTCAATGCTCCAGGGGATGAGGGTGCATAGTTAAGACAGGCACAAGCAATGGAGCTGAAGTGCAAAGAACCCAAGGTGCAGACAAGCCTCCTCAGACCCCAAGGTGCAGACGAGCCTCCTCAGACCCCAAGGTGCGGACGAGCCTCCTCAAAGCTCCAGGGGATGAGGGTGCATAGTTAAGACAGGCACAAGCAATGGAGTTGAAGTGCAAAGACCCCAAGGTGCGGACGAGCCTCCTCAATGCTCCAGGGGATGAGGGTGCATAGTTAAGACAGGCACAAGCAATGGAGCTGAAGTGCAAAGAACCCAAGGTGCAGACAAGCCTCCTCAGACCCCAAGGTGCAGACGAGCCTCCTCAGACCCCAAGGTGCGGACGAGCCTCCTCAAAGCTCCAGGGGATGAGGGTGCATAGTTAAGACAGGCACAAGCAATGGAGTTGAAGTGCAAAGACCCCAAGATGCGGACGAGCCTCCTCAAAGCTCCAGGGGATGAGGGTGCATAGTTAAGACAGGCACAAGCAATGGAGTTGAAGTGCAAAGACCCCAAGGTGCGGACGAGCCTCCTCAGACCCCAAGGTGCGGACAAGCCTCCTCAAAGCTCCAGGGGATGAGGGTGCATAGTTAAGACAGGCACAAGCAATGGAGTTGAAATGCAAAGACCCCGAGGTGCGGACGAGCCTCCTCAGACCCCAAGGTGCGGACGAGCCTCCTCAAAGCTCCAGGGGATGAGGGTGCATAGTTAAGACAGGCACAAGCAATGGAGTTGAAGTGCAAAGACCCCAAGGTGCGGACGAGCCTCCTCAGACCCCAAGGTGCGGACGAGCCTCCTCAAAGCTCCAGGGGATGAGGGTGCATAGTTAAGACAGGCACAAGCAATGGAGTTGAAGTGCAAAGACCCCAAGGTGCAGACGAGCCTCCTCAATGCTCCAGGGGATGAGGGTGCATAGTTAAGACAGGCACAAGCAATGGAGCTGAAGTGCAAAGAACCCAAGGTGCAGACAAGCCTCCTCAGACCCCAAGGTGCAGACGAGCCTCCTCAGACCCCAAGGTGCGGACGAGCCTCCTCAAAGCTCCAGGGGATGAGGGTGCATAGTTAAGACAGGCACAAGCAATGGAGTTGAAGTGCAAAGACCCCAAGGTGCGGACGAGCCTCCTCAATGCTCCAGGGGATGAGGGTGCATAGTTAAGACAGGCACAAGCAATGGAGCTGAAGTGCAAAGAACCCAAGGTGCAGACAAGCCTCCTCAGACCCCAAGGTGCAGACGAGCCTCCTCAGACCCCAAGGTGCGGACGAGCCTCCTCAAAGCTCCAGGGGATGAGGGTGCATAGTTAAGACAGGCACAAGCAATGGAGTTGAAGTGCAAAGACCCCAAGATGCGGACGAGCCTCCTCAAAGCTCCAGGGGATGAGGGTGCATAGTTAAGACAGGCACAAGCAATGGAGTTGAAGTGCAAAGACCCCAAGGTGCGGACGAGCCTCCTCAGACCCCAAGGTGCGGACAAGCTTCCTCAAAGCTCCAGGGGATGAGGGTGCATAGTTAAGACAGGCACAAGCAATGGAGTTGAAATGCAAAGACCCCGAGGTGCGGACGAGCCTCCTCAGACCCCAAGGTGCGGACGAGCCTCCTCAAAGCTCCAGGGGATGAGGGTGCATAGTTAAGACAGGCACAAGCAATGGAGTTGAAGTGCAAAGACCCCAAGGTGCGGACGAGCCTCCTCAGACCCCAAGGTGCGGACGAGCCTCCTCAAAGCTCCAGGGGATGAGGGTGCATAGTTAAGACAGGCACAAGCAATGGAGTTGAAGTGCAAAGACCCCAAGGTGCAGACGAGCCTCCTCAATGCTCCAGGGGATGAGGGTGCATAGTTAAGACAGGCACAAGCAATGGAGCTGAAGTGCAAAGAACCCAAGGTGCAGACAAGCCTCCTCAGACCCCAAGGTGCAGACGAGCCTCCTCAGACCCCAAGGTGCGGACGAGCCTCCTCAAAGCTCCAGGGGATGAGGGTGCATAGTTAAGACAGGCACAAGCAATGGAGTTGAAGTGCAAAGACCCCAAGGTGCGGACGAGCCTCCTCAAAGCTCCAGGGGATGAGGGTGCATAGTTAAGACAGGCACAAGCAATGGAGTTGAAGTGCAAAGACCCCAAGGTGCGGACGAGCCTCCTCAGACCCCAAGGTGCGGACAAGCTTCCTCAAAGCTCCAGGGGATGAGGGTGCATAGTTAAGACAGGCACAAGCAATGGAGTTGAAATGCAAAGACCCCGAGGTGCGGACGAGCCTCCTCAGACCCCAAGGTGCGGACGAGCCTCCTCAAAGCTCCAGGGGATGAGGGTGCATAGTTAAGACAGGCACAAGCAATGGAGTTGAAGTGCAAAGACCCCAAGGTGCGGACGAGCCTCCTCAGACCCCAAGGTGCGGACGAGCCTCCTCAAAGCTCCAGGGGATGAGGGTGCATAGTTAAGACAGGCACAAGCAATGGAGTTGAAGTGCAAAGACCCCAAGGTGCAGACGAGCCTCCTCAATGCTCCAGGGGATGAGGGTGCATAGTTAAGACAGGCACAAGCAATGGAGCTGAAGTGCAAAGAACCCAAGGTGCAGACAAGCCTCCTCAGACCCCAAGGTGCAGACGAGCCTCCTCAGACCCCAAGGTGCGGACGAGCCTCCTCAAAGCTCCAGGGGATGAGGGTGCATAGTTAAGACAGGCACAAGCAATGGAGTTGAAGTGCAAAGACCCCAAGGTGCGGACGAGCCTCCTCAGACCCCAAGGTGCGGACGAGCCTCCTCAGACCCCAAGGTGCAGACGAGCCTCCTCAATGCTCCAGGGGATGAGGGGTGCATAGGTGTGAGTAGAGTCGGTGGGTTCAGGAACAGCACATACAGCACCTGGCTACAGAAGGAAGCATCTATCAATGCAGGCAAGGTCTGAGGACTCATCGATGACCCTCACACATTGGTGGTATCAGGAACAGCAGCAGCATAGTACTGTCCCTATGGTACAGGTGATGGAATGCTGCGGACAAGGCCAAGGACTGCGGGACTCAAATCTTTCTTGGGCTGAAGTGAGAAGATGATCGAGCACATCTCCTCACTGGAGCCAAAAAACAGCGCAGCCCAACCATCGGAGCGGCGCTCATTCTGAAGCCCCTTCCCCCAATTGAGCATCTGCACAAATAAGAGGGTGTTCCTACACATTTAGAAACACATCCCAAATTCACAAATGGGATGCGCTTTTAAATGCGCAGAAATAAGGGTCTTCTGCTCGTGCCTGTTACAAAAGGTTCAGGGAGAGGAGCACATTGTTCCAGGTACAATTTATGACCCTGGTACGATTTGATTTTGGAATATGATAGCATTGTCATCCCCCCAAACAGGAATGGAAATGCTTTTTATTTTCTAGAGCATTTCTCAGAGAAGGGCCCTTTAACCACACATCTCAGTGATTCGTGCTCCCAGAAATCACGTGTTTCCGGGGAGCCTGTCGTGCAGCAGTGCTGGTAGTGTGCAAGGGATGGACGGTGCATATTTGCATCTGGCCCACGGGGTACTCCTGAGCACAATGCTGTTCAGGTTTCAGTGGAGCAGCAGGGGGTACCGCTTCTCTTTGGATTATAATCCCGGCGCAGGAGCAATCAAAGGAGCACACCAAGTCTGCCGAGATGAGGGGTGTGACAAACCGCCGGCTCTGGTCACTTCTCCCCATGGGGAGCCTTTCCTTGTGATGCGACAGAGGTGAACCCACTACGCGATACCCTCCCTAGGGGTAGAGGCAAGCAACACATCACCTGGGGAGTCTCCCTCCATGTGAACAAGGGCTCCCGTTCCGATAAGGAGCTCTCGGCCCAAAAATCTCAACAACCAAAGTTAGTGAAACCTGCTGGAAGAAAACAGGATGAATCACTATACATTTGCTACTGTGATATCAAACCTGAAAGAAAGGACCCAGTCTGGTACTGCGACAGATGCAATAATAATGAAAACCAATCCAACCCAAAAGACTGACTGTAACGTTACGTAGGGGAAGCCCCAGTGCAGCGTCATACGTATTGGAGGAGCAGACACCACAGTGAGAGAAGCCGGGGAGATTCAGATCTGCTGCTGCAGCAGAAGACGCGGCTTCCCATGTTGGGAGGAAGCTTGCGTACACAGGTGCCTGAGTCACACATTCAGAGAGCGAGGCTCTGGAGTGCCAAGAGAGGGAAGAAAAGTCTCTGGAAAGACACATTGAGAGGTTGCCAGATAGGCAAGAAGATGGGGAAGCATCTCCCAGACGCCAAGGCCACGTATATAATGGTACCACCGAGCACGTCGTAAAGAGAAGAGGAGAGGAGAGTTGCCGTCTGGACGAATGGAGAAGGAAGCTAAAGAGGAGCCACCGCCCAGAGGACGCAATCCCTAAAACAAGAATGTAATGCGGAGAGCGGGAGACCCCTGGAGTGAAGTGAGTATAGCGTAGCCCAGTATTGGTAAGAACCGTGAAAATTATCACTGGGTTACTCCTACTCGTCCCAGTGAAAAACAAAGTGATAAGAAGAGTGTTAGGGAGAATTCTCTGAGTAGGCGGAATTTCACAACCTAGTGAGTCCCACAGCAGCTTTGCTGGATTTCTGGAGTTTGTTTTTTCTCTCCTGCCAAGAGTGAGACTCTTTTTCCCACTCTTGGACATGATTTATGGAGTTCCTTTGACAGTTAATGTGTTTTCTGGGCTATGGGGTCCTTTTACTCTATAGGGTCTCATGTGTTTTTTACTATGTGTGTTACACAGCACCCTCAGTGCAGTAACACAGGGGTGTCATAGTGACACCCCACCATAGACTCCATACCCTGGGACTAACTACTGTCTCCCAGGGCATGTAAAGTCACCATTGGCTTTACTAGTCCCAAATTATGAACAGAAACCAGTACAAACCATCATATTGTGGACGTACTGGTTGGGGCAATTCGATTGCCCCGGGGTCTGTTAGTCGAGGGGGCACGTCTCCGTCCCCCCTGATCGAGTTTTGGCTGGTGGCAGTGGAAACTACTTTTTATATTCGACCGCGAATATATCCCTATGGGATTTTCCCATTGTTCGAGGCTACCAACTTTAATTATTTAATTCTCATAGCCTCGAACATACCGCCGGTTTATTTATTTAATATTAATTCGCCGGTTGGTATTTTTTGCCAGGACTCGATTCTAAAATGGCGTTTGTGTTCTCTTCTGTGACTCCAACACAAGTCGAGCCCTTTGTTCCGCTTTTGGGCGGGCTTCTCCACAGAAGCCTCCAAAGGTGGTGCCACTCTGTCTAGGTACCACAGGGGGTGTGGGAGGGGGTTTAGGCACCCTGGACTGAGTTACCTTGGTAACTCAAGTCGCACTCTTTTGTGATTGGCCCACCACTTAGCATGTTTGATTGACAGCTAGGCTGAGTGAATGGGGGTGTGCTGCATAAAAGCAGGGCTTTTGGGACTGGAACATCAGAAGTCGCCACAGGACCTGAGAATCCGACGAGGGAGAAGCTGAGCCGACCTGCTACGATGACACCACCGGTGGAGCCCTGCGGAACCGACTCACCACTTCCCGACGACAGAGAAGATCTCCCTGCTGGAGATTCTTCTTCCCCTGACTGGTGGGCACAACCAGTTTACCTTCTTTTCCTTGCATCCCAGGATGTCTTGTGGTCGAATTGCCCGTGCCAAGCACCCCGGCAACCGGATAGCCACTTACAACTGGACCGCGAACAAAAGGACCGCTACTTTTAACTAAGAACTCCGTGGCTGGTTTCTTCCCTGGCAGTGCAACGGACTCCTGTCTTCCTCCCCGACGAGATCCTCTCTTCCCCCGGACGAAGCACCGACTTGCATATGCTGCCAGGAACAACTGCCCCCGCTGGAGTATTCTCACCACTTTAAGGTACCGTTTCCGCCAGGCCTCCCTTTCTAAAGATTGCTACAAGGTAATAATAATCCCTTAACCTTCTGGACTGGGCTGGCCGCCTTGACCATCTAACTGGTCCCTTTCTTTTGGTCCAACTCTTTCTGAACCTTTTCGAGACTCTTGTGCACTTTTCAACCGTGTGACCTTGGACACATTTCGTTCTGATCCTCTTAAAGTGGATCCGGCTTTCTGAACTCTAACTTCACGGTTTGACTCTGCCTTCCTCTCTTGCTGTGTTCTCTTGAAAGTGTTGGGATCTGTTTCAATTTATGCTCTGCCTTTCTCTCCCTTTTTACCCGAATTATTAGAGTGCCATCTGCGTTAAGCACTCACTGCTGTCTGAAAATAAGTGGGGTTTTACTTAAGACTTGTCTAATATTCTTTTAAGGGAGTGTATATCTTTTAGTGACAGTGTTTTTTTAATTGCTTACAATTAGTGCCTGTGTGTTTTACTAGATGTGATTTTAAATAAATAATTCTATCTCTTTTACACCAAGCTCTGGTCAGTGTTTGCTTGTTCTACTATGTTCTTTTGACCTATTGTGAATACTCTGTATACTGCCTAACTCTTTTTGAGGGAAGTCTGACTGCTCAGCCACAGCTACCAAGTGAATCTGTGTGGTACAGACTGCTACCAAGTGGGTTTACTGCCAAACACCTGTAGTCTTAAATCTTTTGCAGTGGTCCCAGAGGGAACTGCACAGGTTTCTGCCTAACAAAGAGCGAGAATTATCACTGGGTTACTGGTACTTGTCCAAGCGGACTACAAAATCATAAGAAATGTGAGACTCATCATTCGGTCACTCATACTCGTCCCAGTAAAATACAAAGTACTGATAAGCGTGACAAACTTCAAGGGACTATTTATACTCGTCCCCATGAAATACAAGTTTGGAAGGTGAATAAGAAACCTGAGCAAGTGTTGATAAACCCTAAGAAGAGTGAGAGTTCTGATTGGAATATTGGATGTTAGGTAAAGAGAGACGTTCAAGGTTGTATAATAAACCCAGGGGCAAAGAACCTCAAGCAAGAAAGGAAAATCCACTAAAGAGGATCTCAAAAGAACAAAGGAAGAGAGACTAGGAGAGGTGGAAAAGTCCACTAATTGAACTGAATGAACTGATACAAGTGATAACTAAGAACTACCTGAAGATTATATGTTAACAGGACGTTGCTGTGAAAACAGCCGCATTAGAAGGGAGTCATTCTCCTTGACTTGACTTGTTTTGTATTAGTGTTAGGGTCAGAGTAGATTCGTTTTTGATAGCAGACAGACTTTTCCTTTGGACATACAGCTTACTTACAAGCACCCTAGTTAGTTTTGCTAGATAGGGAAATCCATAGCTTAGAGAAAGTTAGGCATTACTCATATCATTGAAATAAAGCGTTAAGAATGGCAATTCCTAGCCCATCTCTTTCTTCTTACATGCCACATATGGTGTCAGTAATGGGATGCCAATTTCTCGATACAGAGAACGCCCATTGCCAGGAACTCTAAGCTTGTATACTTCCTTTAATGTATTAAGATTCTTTCTCCTAAAAATAATTTTCGAATGGATTGTGTTCTCCAACGTATTCCTCATCTTAGATGTATTCCATCCAGCTTTAGCTGCTTCGGAAATTTGTTCTCGGCAGAGGGCGCCATGCGTCGATGTTGTCGAGGTCCCTCAGAGGCCTCCGTCGAGGGTGACGTCATCGGGTATACAAGTAGCCCGCGCGGTGCCCGTTGGCCTTAGTTCCGTTTTTCCGCAGTACGTGTTGCTTCGGAGACTCACCGTGCCTCGAGTAGTTCTGTGACGCAGTTACTGAAGAAGATATTCGATAATGTCCTCGTCGTCGACCCCGACTACCCCACGTTCAGGGTTTAAAAGTGTAAATCCTGCGGTTCGAAAATGTCCATCACGGACCCGCACCGAGAATTTCTGTGGTGCCTCGGTGAAGGCCACAACATGGAGGCCTATATGAAGTGTCATGCAATGACGGGGAAGGCCTTTCGAGAGAGGAAGGGAAAACTGTAGGTAGGTCGAAAACCTGACGAACAGCTTCTAGCGTTGAGTCGAGGTCCCGTGAGGAGAAATCTCCTCGACACGAAAAGGCGAAAGCATCGGTCTAGGTCTCGAAGTGGTTCACACCACTCTTCGTCTTTGACGAAAAAGTCCAAGAAAAGATGCCACCGGTCCCCTTCCACCTCGTCCTCGGACGAATCCCCCAAAAGAATGAAATGCCCCACAAAACATTCTTCATCTGAAGAATGGGAAGCATTTAGAAAAATATGCTAGAGGTGTTTGAAAAGGCTAAGCCTCAGTCCACGGCTTCTTCGGAAGCCGGCAGGGAGCGTTAACGTTCCGACACTTACACGCCCTCGAGCCCGGGTGATCGAAGGAAAAAGGATCGGGAACCCTCCAGGACGCCGAGCGAAAAAGACTGCTCGAGTCGACCGGTTCAAGGTCACCGATGCCGTCCGGAACCGCACACACCTTGAAGGGTGAGCCTTCAAAGAGCGACTCGACGCCCTCGAAGACAGCTCCGTCGATGACCACTATTTCGTCGGCAGCATGAACGCCTTTGTCGACGTCGACCCCGAAGCCCTCAGTGCCAAATGTCCCAAAGGCTCCAATTCAGCCAGAAGTTGTCAAAATAACAGCAAAAGAAAAATCTGCAAATGCTGTAAAGCCTTCAGGCTCCACTGATACACCTCTCCCAGAAAAGGTTTTTAACCCTCTTCCGAGGAAAGAATATTTCAAATCCTTAACTTCAATTTTAGAGGAACAGGAGAGGTCTGAGGAGGAGGATGTCCCTTTTGGACTGGAATATAGCACTCCAAATGTCCCAGAATGCTTGATCTCTGAGGAAAGCAGGATGAGGGATCTGGTGGAAACCCTGGATAATGCAAGTGGAATTGATACTTCACCTGAAACAGATTTTGGCAGGCCAGAACCAGGGGAACATGCCAATCCCTCATACAGGCAACTAATGACAAAGGTGGTTGAATACTTAGGATGGGCTAGACCACCAACTCAGTTCATCCAAGATGATTTGACCGATATATTGGATCATGGTCCCACCGAAGATCCGATTTTACCCTTCCATGTAGCCTTACAAAATAGAGTGGCCAAAAATTGGGTTACCCACGGACTCTATTCCTCTGGTGAATAAGCCCCCACTTCAAAACACTGTCCTTCCAGTAGCGACCATGTCTATCTGTCCAAATACCCTACTCCCGAGAGTCTGATGGTCCAGGCAGCCACAGCTTCAAATAAGGTGGCGTACCCTCCCTTCCATCCCTAATAGGGATGACAAGCGTGAGGATGGTTGGGCACGCAAGGTATTTTCAGCTGGGAGTATGTGTTACGCTCACCTGGTTCCCACAGGGGCGTAGATCGAACCCGGACAGCTGCGGCCTCCACCAGCGTGAAGCGTAGGGCAAAGATGGCCGTCTGGACGGCCCCTTCAGTCTTGTAAGCTTGACTCGTAGAAATACTCTCCTGTAGATGGAGAAAGGTATTTAGCCCCGTGGGTGTGAATGCAGACCCCCCTCCCTGCTCCCGATCTCCCCACTTGCCACCTCCGATATTTCCGGTCAGTGTCCTCACCTTATGTTTTTGATTGGTGAGCTCTCCATCCTGCGTGGCATGCAGGGGCGCATAGATACCAGTTACTTCACTGGTTTTAGGTGTTGGGGTTCTGGACGATTATTGAGTCCGGAGTTTGCCAAGTTTTTTAAGAGTTCAAATTGTCCAAAGTTCACTCTTGTACTCCCCTGTTGATTTGCGTCGGCAAATTCTGTCTGGAGATTGCTGGTGGCGTTCAGGTAAGAGTCTGTATTACCCAAACTATCCTGTAAAGATGTGTGGGATTAGCCACTGTCTTTTCCTTTTTTCCTGGTTGCGGCGTATTGAAGAATAAGGCCTCCGGTGATAATCAGGTAAGTCTTGTAATATAAGTGATTGTCTTTTTAGTCTCTTTAGGCTCACCTTGCTTTTCTTGTCTTTTCCCCGGGTGTTGAAAATCACCTAAAAAGTGACGGAGGCAGCGCCGAGTCGGAGATGCTGTGGGCAGGTGAAAATGGAGCGGCGCTGCAGCTGGGATGCGACGCGTGGCGGAAGAATGTCCCTTCAGGCTCGGAGTGATGCAGGATCCGAAATCAGGTGAGGAATCAGATTAAAGTCTGTAATCTAACCTCTTCTTCTATTTTCCTTTCTCTCCTAGGGGCTCCGTGTTCGAGGCGGGCGTGGCAGAAGGCTGGATGCAGGTTTGCAGACACGGTGAGCGTTACGCTGCTAAATGCAGAATAACGCGAAGCATGTGTTGAAGATCGGGCGTGGTTTAAATAGCTTTGAAAGTAGTCCCAGGTAAGAAGTCCCTAGAACCACACCCGAGTGAAAAGTAGTCCTTGTGGAAAAAAATAGTCCCTCCAGGTCTCACGTTGGCCTGGATGCATGTGCAGCATGGTCTGACTGAGGTAAGTGATGACTATGAGCCTGGCGCCTTAGGCGCCAGGACTGATTTTTACTATGATCCTGGCACCTAAGGCACCAGGACTGAACCCAGATTGCCCCTAGCCTGGGCTTCTGAGGTTTAAACAGATGTCTGGATGCCTGCTTCCGGGGCGGATGGGCTTGGTCCAGCTGCCCGGGGGTAGGCATCATGACAGTATGGCGTTAAAATCGGCCAACTCCACATGTGCCTTGGCAAAATTTTTGTACACTCTGTGGGAGTGCATTGCAATGACGGAGGAGCACATACCAAAAGGGGATGAAAGGGAAGGATTCCTAGCCATTGTTAGAGATGGAAAGGAGGCCATGCAGGAATCCCTTCAGTCTCGGTTGGACACTGCAGATAGATTTGAGCAGGTCCATGGTCACTAGCACAGTTATGCGCAGATTAGCGTGGTTGCAAGTCGGGTTTTGCACCGGACGTGCAAAACCGTCTTTTGAACATGCCCTTTGACGGGTCTCACCTTTTTGGCAACAAGGCTGACGAGAGCCTTGAGAGGTTGGAGACCTCAAAAGCGGCTGGCAAATCTTTAGGAGCTGCTATTAGGCAACCTCAGCCCTTTCGTGCATCAGGGCAATCTTAGAGGGGACGACGATCCTATTAGTATTACTCCTCATATGGAAAGGCGAGAGGCCAGTCAAAGAGGCCAGAAAAAAGCCACTCGTGTGGACGAGGAAAACGTGCAAATCCAGCCCCAGCTACAGCCTGTTAACCATCAACGGCAGCAGCAACAGCCATAAAACCACTTTGAGGACTTGCATCACAAGACACCTGTGGGAGGCAGGCCCTCACAGCATCTGCAAGAATGGCAAGCCATTACTTCAGATGTTTGGGCTCTAGAAATAAAATCACAAGGTTACTGCCTTTCTTTTCTAATGCAACCTCAAAGCAATCCACCAGGGAGACACTCTCTGAGGTTTCCAGACCCGCTCCTACAGCAGGAAGTCTTAACTCTGCTGGAGAAAGGTGCTATAGAACCAGTACCTGTAGCGGAAAGGAACAACGGATGGTATTCCCCGTATTTTTTTATTACCAAAAAGGACGGAGGACTGAGACCCATCTTGGACTTAAGAAGCTTGAACAAGTTCCTCAGGAAGGACAAGTTCAAGATGGTTACCCTTTCTCAGATCCTTCAGGCCCTTCAGCTTCAGGACTGGTTGGTGTCTTTGGACCTCCAGGATGCTTATTTTCATGTGCCGATTCATCTCAGGCACAGAAAATACCCGAGGTTCGTAGTTGGCGATTCACACTATCCGTTTCGAGCCCTGCTATTCTGGTTGACCTTCACCCCGAGGCTCTTCACCAAGTTAATGGTAGTGGTGGCAGCGCACCTCAGGAGAGGGGGGATTCACGTCTACCCCTACCTGGACGATTGGTTGATTAGGGCAAGTTCTGCCGAACAAGCCCTGGATCATCTGAAAGTCACCTGCCACTTCCTCCACAAACTGGGCTTCTCCCTCAATTTCAAGAAGTCTCAAATGACACCTTCCCAACAGCTCCAGTACATAGGAGCCTGTACTAGACACATCCTTGGGAAAGAGCTCGCCTCCCAAGTCGAGGGCTCAAGACATTCTTCAGATGGTTTCCAAATTCCAAAATGCCCAAAATCTCCAGGCTTATGACTTTTTAAGGTTGCTCGGACTCATGGCATCCTGCATTTTCCTAGTGTCAGAGGCACGCTTGAGGATGAGATCCCTTCAATGGGCTCTAAAGACTCAATGGTCCCAGCTCTCAGGCCAAATGACGGATCTCCTTCAGATTCCGAACAAGGTTCGGCAGGATCTTCTGTGTTGGGCTTGCCCAGAGAACATCCTAAACGGAGAACATTTTTGGCAACCATGTCCGGAGATTACAGTAGTGACGGACGCCTCACTCATGGGGTGGGGAGCTCATGCCAACGATCTGACAATCAGCGGTCGCTGGTCTCCATCGGAGTCCAAACTACACATCAACCTTTTGGAGCAGAGAGCAATCAGACTAGCGCCATCTATCAGAGGAAAAAATGTCCTGATAATGACGTACAACACAGTGGCCATGCATTATCTAAACAAAAGAGGAGGTGTAGGGTCACTACCTCTGTGCAGAGAGGCAATGCAGCTCTGGTATTGGGCAATTCAAGAAGGAGAACAGCAGTTAATCTAGCCGGGGAGGAGAATATGACGGCAAACGCTCTGAGCAGGCAGAGTACGGTGTCCCACGAGTGGGAACTACCTCAGGAAGTCCTTCAGGAGATCTTCACCCTTTGGGGAACCCCTCAAGTAGACTTGTTTGCGACCGGAATCAACCGGAATTGTGAAAAGTATTGTTCAAGGGAATTACCCCCGAGAGGAGCCCTAGCGGACGCGTTTGTGGTAGAGTGGAACTTCCCACTACTATACGGGTTCCCTCCCACTCCCGTCATTCCTCAGGTCATCAGGAGACTGAGACTGTTCAGAAACCGCATGATCCTAATTGACCCGGATTGGGCCAGGAGAACGTGGTACCTGGACCTTCTAGACAGGTCCATCTGCCCTCTGTTACGTCTTCCTCAGAGAGAGGACCTTCTCTCACAAATGGAGGGCCAGGTTCTCCATCCAGAGGTCAAGACTCTCAACATTTCATGCTTGGTATATGAAAGGCTGAGATACAAGGATTGGGACCTTCCAGATGATGTCATGGAGGTGTTACTTTCTGCAAGAAGGCCAGCAACAAAATCTCTATACCGTTGCAGTTGGAAAATGTTTTGCAACTGGTGCAGAGAAAAGAATGTTGATCCTTTTCTATGTTCTATCCCGGAAGCGTTGTCCTTTCTCTTGTCCCTGGTACATAGAGGCCTAAATGTTGGGACCATAAAAGGTTATCTTGCAGCACTTTCCATTTTCAAGCGCTCTTCAGAAGAATGTTCCTACTTTAAAATTCCTTTGATAATACAATTCTTAAAGGGACTCATCAATGTTTTCCCTCCTTACCCTTTCCAAGTCCCAGTTTGGGACCTTAATCTGGTTAAAGTTTTAATGTGTGCCCCTTTTGAACCCTTGCACACTTGTCCATTAATTAACATTGAAAACAGCTTTCCTGGTTGCTTTAACATCTGCAAGAAGAGTGAGCGAATTGCAGGCACTGTCTTCTGGGCCACCCTATACTGTGTTCCACAGGGACAGAGTGGTATTGAGGGTTAAACCCTCATTTTTGCCTAAAGTTGTGTCTGATTTCCATTTAAATCAGAAATTATTCTGTCCGCGTTCTACCCTACACCTCATCCCAGAAAGGAGGAGGAAAGATTGCACAGGCTGGATCCGAGAAGAGCTCTAAGCTTTTACATTTCTAGGCTTTCCAAGCTTAGAGTGGATAATCAACTTTTCATTGGCTACATCAGAAGGAAATTGGGTCAATCAGTGTCAAAACAAACCATAGCACGTTGGATTGTGCTTTGCATTTCAGAATGCTACAGATTGGCGGGAAAAGACCCACCAGAAGGCTTAAGGGCCCATTCCACCAGAGGCATAGCCTCTTCGACAGCACCTTCAAAGAGGTGTTCTCATAAAATCTATTTGTGAAGCAGCAACTTGGTCATCGCTGCACACCTTTTCTAAATTCTATAGTCTGGATGCTTCCCAGTCTAAGTAGCTTGCTTTTTGGCAAAGCAGTGCTATATTCGGCCATATAATAGTATTAAAAATCTACTCCCTCCTCTAGAGAGTTTTATACACTGCTTTGGGAGTCTATCTAAGATGAGGAATACGTTGGAGGACACAATCCATTCGAAGAATAAGTTACTTACCAACTGGTAACGTTCTTTCGACTGGATGTTCCTCCAACGTATTCCTCATCGCCCTCCCATCCTACCCCTCTGTAGATTTTCTGGGTTATTTCCACTTCAACTCTCGCAAGGCTGACACCTGGCTACCTACACTATCCATACAACAGAGCAAGAGGAGGAAAAACAGAACTGAGGCCAACGTGCGCCGCGCATGCTACTTGTATACCCAATGACGTCACCCTTGACGGAGGCCTCCGAGGGACCTTGACTCGACGAAATCGACGCACGGCGCCCTATGGAATACATCTAAGATAAGGAATACGTTGGAGGAATATCCAGATGAAAGTACGTTACCAGTTGGTAAGTAACTTGTTCATTTTGTGTGCTTGTTTTCTGGATGAGACATATGGCCAGCCACATCCACAAGTTACCTCCAATTGGAATTTTGGAAATAAAACCAAAATCACCAACTGGGTTTTGACCCCTTTACCCTCACACTTACCAGAAGATTCCAAAAACAATGATAAGTCAGACGACAGGGAAGGAGCGAAAAGTGCAGGGCATCAGGATCCAATAATTGGCGAGGAAACAGACCCAGAAATGAGTACCATAGAGAATCTTTTAGGTCGATTAGTAGACCATCATATCCAGGCTGACCCATGGTTCCGAGATGGATTCGACCAGTGAAGAAGAGGTCAGCAACACTGTATAATACCATACAGCGTATTGCAACCTTACCAAGAAGGTGAGGCTCTGGGAGCTTTTTTTCTTGAATTTCCAGAGGCTCGCTACCCAGTTTAATTGGGGAGAAGATCTTAAAACATGTTATTAAGCTCCATTGCTAAAAGGGGAATTACAGTCCTCCTACCAAATGATCATTCCCCAAGGAATAACTGCATTCAATGAGATAAAAAGAGCACTCCTACAGAAAGTTGGGCAAACTAAGGGTTTTTATATGCAAACATTTTGAGAAATCCATCTACTCTCTAATGAGACACCGTTAGAATTAGAAGCCAGGGTACAAAACACACTTTCCCAGTGGCTAGAGAAAAATACTCCGCCTGAGGTGCAAGAAACTCTGTCCCTGGAAAAATGTAGTAATGGATTACCACCATTTTTACAACGTGCGGTGCTACAACAATGTAAACCTACTTTTAACACCGCTTTTCAAGTTGCCCAAACTCACGGTGAAGCAGCCAAACTATTAAGGCCCATGTCTATTTATTGGATATTTATAAGGTGCTTGTACAACAAGACACTGTTTCAAAGCGCCACAAGGGAAGGCAACACGGGAGCAAATTAACAATGAAAATGGCAATGAATAAATAGAAACAGACTGCAGTCCTACTAGGCCGTGGGACATTCAGAGCGTGCAAGTGCAGTGGAAGAAAAAGGAAAAAAAGGGGGAGTTTGGGTGGGGCTAAGTGCTATTAGGGTCCCCAACGGGGAAGGATGTGCCAGAGGTGCCCATTGCGGAAGCAACAGGTAAGTGCATGGGTGGAGACATCCCAAGGGAAGAGGGAGGTCTACCACCCAACGTGTAGTGCAGAGATAAGGCAATCCATGCCGCAGGCGCATGTGGGCACAGAGGGCAGTGCTGGGGCCATTGAGCAGAAGGCCAGGACCCTATGGGACTCTTGAAGGACCAGGCTGCCAATCTCAGCGACAGAGGGAATGGATAACACGTGAGGGGGAGAGGGAAGGAGGAAGCGGTCCGGTTCAAGACAGAAAGAGAGAGGGAGGCTGTTCCATAGGAGGGAGTCAGCTGAGGAGAGAGATGTGCCCCACGCTCTTTGCTTGGAGAAGCATCTGATCAGCAGAGAGTTGGAGCCAAAAGATCGAAGGGATCTGGAAGGAGAGTATTTAGTTAGAGAGAGTGCAGGTAGCGTGGCCCCAGGTCCCGGACAGCCTTGTGGATGATGCAAAGGGCCTTGAATGTGTTCCTTGCAGCAACCCGGAGCCACTGGAGATATTTTAGAGCTGGAGCAATACAATCCCAGGGCTTGAGACCAAGGATAACCCTTGCAGCCCTATTCTGGATTAGTTGAAGAGGACAGAACGAAGAAAGAGGCAGATTGATTGAGGAAGAGGCTGTTAGAGTAGTCTAGCCTGGAGAGGACCAGAGCTCTAGAGACATTGAGCTTCTGGGGGAAGGTGAGGAAAGGAAGAATGCCCCTAAGGAGGTGAAGTTGAAAGTGGGCCTTATTGACAAGGTCCAAAATGTGATGAGTAAAGGAGAGGGAGGAGTTGAAGATGACCCCAAGGTTTCTGGTGAGCCCATAGAGGACGGCCAGAGTGCAGGGGGAAACTGGGAGCAGGTGTCCCGATTGGAAGGATCTTTGGCTTACTGGAATTAAGGCAGAGATCATTGGAAGTGCACCACGACTGAATAGCAGGCAAGCAGTCAGGGATGAAGGAGGAGGAAGAGGGGAGCTTGAAGAAGAGTTGTGTCTCATCTGCGTAACACTGGAAATGAGGACTGTAGGCAAAGATTAGGTGAGCAAGAGGTGCAAAGTAGATGTTGAAAAGCCAAGGCGAGTGGACAGAGCCCTGGGGAACATCACATGTAGAGAGAGTGGTGGAGGAGGAGGAGAAGGAGCCCATGAGCACCTGCAAAGGGCGGTCAGTGAGGAAGGAGGTCAACCAATCCAGTGCCTGGTCTGAGAGACCAATTGCAATTTAGAGCCACTTTATGAGGATAGAATGGTTGACCCTGTCAAAGGCGGTAAACAGGTCAAGGAGAATGGGAACAGCAGGCGAGTTAGAGTCCAGAGATGCCAGCAGTTCTTCACAGGTGTTCAGGAGAGACGTTCCGTGTCTCTGGATGCTCGGAATCCAGATTGATGTTCATGTAAACAACCAACGAGCTCAGAGTGTTAGGTTAGTTGGGGGATGGCCAACTTCTCCAGTGGTATCCCAAGGAAGGGAGTATTAGAGATAGGGCAGTAGTTGGCCAGACACGAGGTGTCGGCTGAAGGCTTTTTTAGGAGGGGGGGTGCACAAGGGAGTGCTTGAGAGAAGAGGGGAAAGAGCCAAATACTAAGGAGTGGTTGCAGAAGTCAGCAAGGGCCAGAGCGAGGGAGGAGGTGTTGTACTTAATGATTCTGGAATAACAGGGAGACACCTTTTTGGATGAGACCTTAGTAGAGCAGACTACTGTAGAGATCTAATCCGCTGTGATAGGTAAGAAGGCGGAGAGAGTGGGAGAGGGTGGAAAAGAGGCTCAGGGGGGGCACAGGGAGGAATGTAGCAGGGGGAAGAAGAACAGGTTACTTACGCCTGATAACGTTCTTTCAATTGGATGTTCCTCCCACATATTTTTCATTTTATGATAATTAACTCTCCAGCTTCAGCATTTTATTTCAACCGGGGGTGCAGTGTGCCGTCTCGTCGAGTCGATGTCCCTCGAAGGCCTCCTTCAATGTCATCATCAGTGTAAGTAGCGCACGCAGTGCCCGTCGGCTTCAGTTCTGTTTTTCCCCCTACTGAAGAGGAATTACCAGGCATACTATAGACCGTAGGCTCACAGAAAGTATAAAGTGTAAGAACACATAACTTGTACGGCGGGATAGGCTGGGAGGGGCAATGAGGAATACGTGGCAGGAACATCCAATCGAAAGAACGTTACCTGGGGTAAGTAACTTGTTCTTCGAATGGATTGTGTCCCTCCCACGTATTCCTAATCTTATGATAGACTCCCAAAGCAGTCATAATTTGGAGGTGGGAGTATCAATTAAATTTGGTTCTAATCATGGATTGAGTGAAGGACCGCTTTTGCAAACTGTCCTCTTTGACTGGAAGATTATTCCAGGCAGTAATGTCTTGCAAAGGTATGAATAGATGACCAAGTGGCCGCTAACAAATGTCTTTGTTTGGGACACCTCTTTGAAGAGGAGCAGAGGTTGCCATGTCCCTTGTGGAATGTGCTCTTAGACCTTCCGGAGGGTCCTTGCCCGCTAATCTGCAGCATTCACCGATAGCCAGGATGATCCATCTGGATATGGTTTGTATGGTAACTGCTAGACCCAATTTGGGGCCAGTAAAGTCAATGAATAATTGGTCACTTTGGCAAAATGTAGCCATTCTGGATATGTAAAAACTGAGAGCCCTTTTTGGGTCCAGTCTATGTAATCTCTCCTCCTCCTTTCCCTAGTGAGGAGGTGGATAGAAAGTTGGTAAAGTCATTTTTTGTGACAAGTGGAAGCCGGAAACTACCTTTGGTAAGAGAAAAGGTTTAACCTTGAGAATGACCTTGTCTTTATGGAAAACTGGATGTGGAGGGTTACAGGAAAGTGCCTTCAACTCGCTTAGCCTGCGGACCGACGTTATTGCAATAAGCAAAACAGTCTTTGAATGTCAAAAGTGTTAATGGGCACGAGTGTAAAGGCTCAAAATGAATGCATGTTAAAAAACACCAGATTGAGATTCCATGCCGGGACAATGAATGGAACTGGTGTAAATACATTAGTAAGGTCTTTTAGGAATTGAACAATCAGAGGGTTTTAAAATATGAATCCTCCTCTGAAGAGCGCTTGAAAATAGAAGGCGCCGCCATGTAACCCTAAATTGTTCCAATCTAGAGCCCCAGATTTGCCAAATGTAACAAAAAGGAAAGCACCATAGGTGTGTCACATAGAAAGGGATCTACATTCTGATCTCTACACCAGCTGCTGAACTTGTTCCAACGGCGGCGGTACAAAGATTTGGTTGCTGGCCTTCTGGCCGAAAGCGAACTCTCCATTATGCCATCTGGGAGGTTCCAATCCTTGTGTCTCAGCCATTTAGAAACCATGCGTGAAGGCTGAGTGTCTTGACGTCTGGATGGAGAACCCGACCTTCCTCTTGTGACAGAAGATCCTCTCTTTGTGGAAGACGCATTGAAGTCAGATGGACATGTCCAGAAAGTCCGGGTACCACGTCCTCCTGGCCCAATCCGGGGCAATTTGGATGATGGGTTTCCCAAACTTTCTTAATGCTTCTAAACTGTAAGACTTGTTTTGAGTAATAGGACAGTGTAATGTGGTTGGTGAGCAGAGGCCCAGTCACTCTGATCATCATATTCTGTGGTGCAGTGATTCTGATGCAATTCTCATCCTTGGTCACATTCGAGAGGCATGTTCCCTAAGTCCTTTTATTACTTCTTTAAAGTTACACATGAACTCCTATTGGCACGTTTTCTGGCACGCCCCTTTTAGTTGCCAATATTCAATTTGGAAAAATGTTATCCTGTCTGAATTTTCCAAAGCAATATTTGTTTTTGTAATAAACAGATGTGTTTTTTTCCAAATGGTATTAAACATTTTCTGCATGGTCTCCGAGCAGTGCCAACAAATGAATAGCCACAAATAAACCTATTCTTCATACTGAGCATACAAAGCTTTTTATTTCTCTGATCAGGAGTACTTTCAGTAGGTATTATGAAATATCTTGAAGTCCTGAACTTCACATATAAAATAGTCTTGGATAAATCGCATATACAATATTTTTTTTAGACTATGTGCTTGGAAAAAGTGTTGCATGTTGCACCTTTTACATTGATTCGTAAAGAATTGCAGCAGTTTGGAAGGGGAAATTCCCTTCCAAGCACTTTGGCGATAGTAGATCACGAAATACACATGCCAACAAAGTGGCTTACCTCGTTATTCCGTTGCGCACATGGAAAAAACGTACGCACGAAAGCTAACCAGTTCTGGGTCTGACCTTTGATGAGAGGCCCGAGAGCGCACCGTGAATGTACTTGTCCGGTAACCAGCCATGTTAGCTCTGTACCAGCACCCTTTTGTTGTGTCTGTAAAGCGGGCTTCCGTGCAAAATCATACAGGAAGGCAGTAACTGTTCCTTACAATATTGCCACAGTACGTTATTGCCCCTATCGCCCCTCTGTGCTTGCCCTTTGCACTGGAATTGCAGTTTTGCATTGCACAGTGAACTTGTGCCCCTGAGTCCAACGGTATCCAGGGGGGGTTGTACAGGGCAGCTTTGCCTTTCATTGCCACCATAACATTCTTCACCAGTCACTGATGTTGAGGGTCGGTCAGCACCCCCATGCGTGCCCGTGAGCCCCTCAACCCACAGACTTCACTCGGTACACGTCTGTGCAGTTCGGGCTCCCCGGTCGCTCTGCGGCGGCCGGGAACGCCCCGTTTATTTAAGCCGCATGCGGCGACGTGCAACGTCATGCCGCCGCGTGCGCAGGCCCTCACGGGGCAACGCCACACTCCTCCTTTTTCGGGAGGAACAACAATAACACACACTTCTAAATATTGCACTGCACACAAAACAACAACTGACAACTCAGAGCCCATGCCCCTTTAATAGCAGCCACCCGGGTCCCCTCACTCCGGAATGCACACAATCGGTCCTAGCACATAGTCCCCGAGGTAGGCAGGTTTCCCTCGCCCAGCCCTCTGAGGGTACCTCCCACCTACCTCCACCGCAGGGCTTCCCATCGTTCCAGTCCCTCGATCTGGCGACACCGGGATTACACCCCGGGGTGTGCCTTCATCCGGGAGGTCCACCTCATCCGGGTCCGGCGGGAGCTCAGCTCGAGAGTCACCCAGCTTCTTAAAGAAACTCACATTCCGAGTGACGGCCGATTTCCCATCCGAGGCCGTCACCATAGACCCTTTTACGACTACCACGTCCAATGGCTCCGGCTCGTACGGGAGCAAGAGCTTTCCGTGAGGATGTCGATTCCGGATCAGTACCTCGTCACCCGGCTCTAGCCGCTGCGGGCGGAGACCCCGCCGCAGATTCTCCTGATTTGTCCGTGTCTGTCACTCAGCCTCCACCCGTTGATCATCTATCACGCCTGGCTCCTTTTCTTGTACCTCCGGCAGGAGGCCTCGGGGGCATCATCGGAATATGACTTCAGCTGGGGCAACCCCAGTCGAGGCGTGTGGGGTGGTGCGGTATACCCTCAGGAATTGATATAGTGCCCGCTGGAGGGGCTGGCCCTGCCCTTGGGCTATCCGGAATGTTTTATTCAGTGTCCTCATCAGCCGTTCCGCGTCCCCGTTCGCACAGGGCCACAGCGGGGAGACCTTCCTGTGTATCACTCCGCAGCTCTCCAGGAACTCCGAGAACCGTGCACTCTGGAAGGGGGACCCATTGTCCGAGCATAGAGTCACTGGAAAACCATGGGTGGCAAAGATCTTCTCCACTGCTCCCACCACGTGCTCAAATGCCACTGACTCAACGAACTCTACTTCGGGGTACCGGGAGTACTCGTCCACTATGGCCAGGAAGTGGGTGCCCACTGCTGTGGATCCAAAATCCGCATGTACGATCTCCCACGGCCGGGTCGCTCGTGGCATCACCTCGATCTCAGGTTCACGCTGCACCGGGAGGCCGCCTGGCACCACACGCAGGCCGCCACAAAGTCGTCCACCTTCCGCTTTAGCTCGGGGAACCACACCTTCAGCCTCAGCCTCGCCTTCGTCTTGGCGGCTCCTTGGTGTCCCTGGTGTGCCAGATTGATTACTTCATTGACTTTGGAACCCGGCACCACCAGGCGATCGCCTCGCAGCAGAAGGCCTGACTCCGAGAAGGACAGCTCGTCCTTCACTTTCCAGAGTTGCTCTAGGGTCACTTTGGCCTCTTGAGTGCGCCCCGCCAGCAACTCCAGCACGGACTTCCAGGATCCCGACCGCATCGATCTCCTCAATATTCGGAAGCACTCGTCGTCGGCCGCAGCCGCCTCCAGTTCAGGCAGCGGCATCGCGTTGGGAGTGGCACCCTCTACCACCATCCTGATGTGGTCATCGGCTTCTTCGGCGCAGGTGTCTTGCAATGGACCTCCACTCCCTCCCTGGTGTCAGGACAGGTAGTCAGCCGCGTTGTTGGCACCCGGCCGATATATCAGGGTGACGCTATATTCCAAAAGGGCAAGCATCCACCTCTCGATTCTGGCCGGCGGCTTCGATAATGATCCAGCCATGATCGGGAGCAGCGTCTTATGGTCAGTCACCACCGTTACAGGTCTTCCCAGCACGTACAGACGAAAATGCCTACAGCCCCAGAGGACAGCTAGGGCTTCGCGTTCTATCAGGGAATACCTCTGTTCTGTTTCGGAGAGGGCTTTGCTGGCGTAGGCCACTGGTCTGATCCTTCCATCTCGGCCCACCTGAGTGAGCACAGCTCCCAGACCGAATGGGCTTGCGTCCACAACAATTTCCGACTCAAGAGCCGGGTCGAAGAAAGCCATGGTGTCCTCTGCCGTCAGGGCACCCTTAATGTCCTCAAATGCCGACTGCTCCAACGGACCCCACTGCCAAGCTGTTTCCTTCTTTGTCAGGGCCCTGAGTGGCTCCGACCTCGAGGCCAGGTTCTGGATGAAGCGCCCGCAATATGTCACCATACCCAGGAAGCTTTGCACGTCCGATGCCGATTCAGGCGGTTGTGCCGTCTTGATGTCACGGACTTTCCTCGGGTCCGGTGACACACCGCCCTCCTTGAACACGAACCCAAAAAACTCAATGGTCGGTCGCAGGAACTCGCATTTGTCCTTGTGGAGGGTGAGTCCCAGCGACTGTAGCCTCTCGAGGGTCTTGGCAAGGCGTTTTATATGTTCCAGGTCAGTCTTAGCGAAGACCAGGATATCGTCACTAATATTGAGGACACCCTCCAGATCTGCGAGGGCGCCTCGAATTATGTTCTGAAACACTTCGGCTGCTGATGATACTCCGAAGCTCAGCCGCTTGTACCGATAGAGTCCCCGGTGAGTGGTGAAGGTCGTGATATAGCGGGACTCCGGGTGGAGGACAACTTGATGGTATCCTGCTCGTAGGTCCAATTTGGAGAAGAACCTTGCCCCCTGAACTTCTGCAATTATGTCATCGATGGTCGGGGTCAGGTGCCGTTCCCTCCTGATGGCCTTGTTGGGCAGCCTCATGTCCACACAGATCCGGACAGAATCTGGCTGTTTCGGTTTCCTCGCAACCACGATGGGGGACAGCCAGGGTGTTGGGCCCTCCACCTTCTCGATTATGTCCAGGTTCACCAGGTTGTCTAATTCCTTGTCAACCTGGTCCCTCAGGTGGAAAGGGATCCTCCTGTGCTTCAGAGCCACCGGCTGCACCGACTCATCAATATGGAGCCTCACCGGGTCGCCATTCATCCTTCCAATGCCCTTAAAGATGGAAGCATACTTGTCCAACAGGTCGTTTATGTCTTCTAAGTAAACTCAGTATGCGAAACTCACGATGCCAAGAGCCTCCGCCGCCGCACAACTCAACAGGGTGTTGCTGCTCACTGGAGTCACGTAGAAACGGGCCTTGATCATGGACCCGTCATGCTCTACCTTTGCAACGAATGCACCGTCCAGCGGTAAGGGCTCCCGCCCACCAAATGCAAAGATGCGGGCCCTCGGCGTCGCCAGACTCGGTGGTGGTTTAAGCGCGGCATAGTGTCCTCTCGCCATTACGTTGACTGATGCCCCAGTGTCGACCAGCACCGGGACAGGCGAGCAGTTCACTTCCACGACGCATCTCGGTTGTCTCCTGCTCTTCCCTTTTAGGACTTCCATGCTGGAGACGAAGAAGATGTTTTCCTCGTCCTCCTCCCCAGCGTCCTCCGCCAGAGCATCCTCTTCCGCTTGCTCCACTTGAGCCACATTGGGCGGCCGATTCTGGCGAGGAGTCCAAGGCCGGGGTTGTCCTCTCGGAGTCAGTACCGGTAGGGCCGCCCGACATACCCTCGAGAAATGGTCGGGTAACCCACAGCGGCCACAGATCTTCCCCATTGCCATGCATTCAGATGAGTGGGGGAGGTCATAGCCGCACTTTTGGCATGACTCCACGGGTCTTCCCGCTCTGTCTCTGGCTGTTCCACCGGGCCTTCCCACCCCTGTACCGCCCCACCAGACCGCGCACACCTCTTCAGGCCGTGAGGCGCGGGATCCGGCTTCCATTTTGTTGGCTCGGGCCTCGGCTACCTCATGACACCGCCCCAGCTCAAGAATGCGGGGTAGAGTGAGTCCGGGCTCTCTCAGGACCTGTCGCCTCAACTTGCCAGATGAGCAAGCCTGGATTAGCATGGTCCGCATCATGTCCTCAGCATCCCCCCACGCACACCCTTGGGAGAGGCGGCGCAGGCGACCATAAAAGGTGTCCAGAGTTTCATCATCCTTTTGCCTGGCCGACAGCATGACGAATCTCTCATAGTCTACGTTGGCAGGTGGAAGGAAGTGTGCGAGGAGAGCGGCTTTGGCTTGGTCGTAGGAGTTGTCCACCGGAGTCAACGATTCAAATATCTCCTGGACAGAGGCTCCCGCTGACTATAACATAGTGGCTGTGAAAGGAAGCGCCCCCAATTCAGCACGATCCTCCCCGCAATGAGAGACAATAAGGGACTCTCCCGTAGTGGGAATAAGACCAGGACAGAGTGCGGGTGAGCGTAAGTGGGAGTTTATCCAAGGATAAGGCATGCAAAGAACTCTGCAACCTACGAGAGCGCTCTGCCTGACAATAGCAAAGACAGGCGTATTTCTAATACAAAAAACGTCATCAACACCTAAACACTATAGGGGGCACAAGTCAATTGGGATTGGGTGGTGTCGACTAACTATAGGTGTTGCTGCCGCGGGGTTGGTCTTGGCGGGACGACGTCACTGGTCAGCCTCGTGGGTTGGGTTGGGCCTGGCAGGCCGGCTTGAGGTCATCCGTACGGTGTTGATGTGCTGGGGCAGCCTGTGACAATGACGAATACCTTTCCTGTCTCATTTGCCCTAGGCCATGCACACTACAGTTATTCAGAAAATGACATTTACGTTCATTAATAAATCGCTTCACCAGCTTATCTTATAAAATAAACACAACACATGAGGAATGCACCTCGTGAGAGGTCTGGTGGTTGTCGGTTGGGGTGAGATTTACCTGTGTCCTATTGACCGGTATTTTAGGTCACGGGACGGGGCTCTGGGACCTAGGCCGAGTGATACATGTCTGTCTGCTGCGTTAGGAGTTATTATATAGATGGGTCTCTGTGTCTTGTCCCAATGATGGGGGTCGTCCTTACACGGGGTCAGGATTCTTGGGGGGTTCGTGGGATTTATGAGGGGTGCTGGTAGATCAGTGGGTTCATCGGTGGGTTTATTACCGTGCTGTAAATAACACAGGTGGCGGGCTGTGGCCTTGGTTGCGGCGCCGGGGCCTCTGACTCTCTGAAGTAACGCCAGCTTGGTTGGGGGAGGTGAGGGAGCGCGGCACAAGTCTTAGCTTTTTTTATCTGGCAGGCTTGGTGGGGTGGGAGAGGGAATGACCTTGCATATACTCACAAAGGTATTTTCCTCGTGCGTTGCTGATCAGTGAAGGCAGGAGTTTTGTACTGTTCTGCCTTATTTTAACGTTATTCAGACACATATATAGATACACATTTCAATTTCGTTACACATTTCTTTAATATAGTCGGTTCCAGTACCTTTTCATTACCTAACATTATGTTCACTACATTGTGTGCGTATTGTATGTACATTAGACGTTATACGAGGGATATCTAGGTTATGGCCTACAGAGATTGATGCTCGCCGCTTTGGGTGATCCAAAACATATATGAGTTCAAGTTTCTACATACTATTGAAAAACACTTTTACAAATAGAGGTTACGCGTTTGGTCAACATCTTTCTCCGTGGTTATAGCAGCATTAGTCCAGACCTGGAGGGATATCATATAACATTACATTTTTATGGTTCATTCACATTTTAAACAGAGGTAGTTCCTTAATACCAATACTTGAATTATTTTCTACCTTCTTCAGATAGTGATGCTTCAGCTTTTTTTTCCGTTGCCCCGGCCTTGCGGTCCGGGTCATACGGGGTGCAATATCACATTGTTACTAATATAATGTTGCCGGGTTGGCATCTCGGGTTTAGCTCATCTCCGACTTTCTCATGGGAACGCGCTCGCAGCGGATCTGCCAGGGCTGCTGAGGCGGCAGAGATACATGAAAGGCCCTCCAAAGGTGGGGGCCTCGTTACAGTGTGCTGAACTCACACCATGTTTGCTGTGCAAGATGGCGTCTAGGCCTGACTTAATTTTTCGGTAAATGCAAAGACAGGGTGCGTGTGGGCAATGTCGTCGGCGGGTGAACCCTCCTCCACCTGGGCCCGGGTGGCATGAGGGTGCGCCCATCGATCCATGGTCCTCACCTGGGGAGGGAGCTGTAGGTGAGGAGGGCCTCGTGGCCATTCCTCCCCTACATTTCCCCCCTTTCGTTACTTAAAGTAACGAATTTCTTTAGCTCTTCTAATCTTCTACATTCTTGTTCCTCTAACACTGCACCATCCCATGCAGGGGTTCCTTTTATAGGCATCCATGCTCTGCACACACCCCTTAAGCTCTCACCTCTCCTAGCATACTCGTCTGGTGTACATGTCAAATATATACAGTCGCCAGTTTCTTCCAGATCTACCCAGACCTCCTCGTACCATTCCAGTTCTACGTCTCGTGGTTCTTTAATCGTGGTGTGCCATAGCTTATCTACTATGTACTTGTCACGGCACATAGGCACTAACTGGTACCTGGGGGTGTTGTCTGTTCCTGTCTGCACATGTACTTCTTGTGTTGCTTTAATTGTACCACCGGAGTTGCCCATTGTCACCATCATCATTGCACCGTTAGGAACTGCATTAGCACAACATCGGAGGCCCACCTGGCACAGGCAGAACATCACAAGGACGACCACCACTATTGGTATCAGGAACTTCATTGTCACTCCAAGCCATGAGGGAACCCAAGAGAAGATATTGTCGAACCACGAGCTATCCTCAGCTCCACCTTCCATTTTCATCTTCTCGCCCAGGTTATGTACTGCTTCAATAACGTGGGACAGGGACCCATTTTCTGCGTCTTCGGAAGGTACGAACGTGCAGCACGCGCTTCCTATTTTTCGGCAAACACCTCCATCGATTGCTGTTAACAGGTCTAGAACATACCTGTTCTGCATGGTCATTAATCGCAGAGCTCGTAGTTCCACCTTTATTATGTTAAACCCTTCTTCAGTGTCATTGGCCAACTGGATCAGTTCCCACCGTGTGATCTGGAGCCATTTTGCATTTGCTCTTGCTTGGACACTTGATACTAGCGAAGCAAAGAAGGTTTCCACGGAGCTGAACAGGCGATACTTGTCTGGGATCTGTGCCAGTAAATCAGATGATGCTTGTGATATGTAGTTCGAGGCTCGCTTGTTCCTTGAGAGCTCTTCTCCTTTCCCTCCGGAGGACAGGACATAAAGGTGCGCTTGTGTAGTTGGAGACGCTGCATTCTGGTTCAAGCCTCCGTTCACCATGTTACTTCTGTCAATATGGCTTTCGGGAATCACCATTAGTGTTGAATGCAAAGTGGCCATTGAGCAGCTACCACTCCATGATTGGGGAAGGTGCAGGTACGCCTTGTTTCCGCATACCCAGTAGGTGTCCATTAGTGCTGCTGTTCCCTTTTTCATATCTGGGATGGTGAGAGTTTTGTTACAGTTCTTATTCGTTCCCATTGCCATTTTTCCTTCTCCCTTAAAACATAGTTCGTTTTGTATTTCACTTTGTAGCTTGAAGGGTTTCTCCATCGCTGTTACCCATGTTAGTTTAGGGATGTGTTCCTTCCATATTGGCAAGCACGTTCTTTCCATCCACCGCAACTTGTCCGGTTGGACACCTTTCAATGCTTCTGCCTTGCACAGCACTTCTTCATCTTTCCATTTGTTTTCGGAAAACAGTGTCCCTTGTATTGCAAAGAAAGGTTCTTTAAGACAGATCACTCCAGACGCTTGCGAATAGCACGTTTTGTTGCTCTGTAACATTCTGAAAGAGACATCGTGTGCTTGGAAAGTGTTCTTTATTTTACACAGCGTGAGATGAAGGAGACATTGGGCATCCACAATGGGCAATTCTCGGGGCAACAATACTTTAGGTGTGCCTGATGCATGGGGGATAAGTGAGCAGACATAACAGCTCTCATTGGTTGTTTGTCTGGCTGTTGTGCTCATATCTGCATACCATTTATTTGCTTGGTGAGGGTGTCGTGGGTCTTCCATTCTGTCTAACCCTAGGCCATAATACTCATCATACCCTTTTCCACCAGTCTCTCTTCTCCGCCTACTTTTCTCCCTTCTTCTGTACCTTCTCGTTATAGGAGGTGAAGAACCAGGCCCCCCTTCCTCCCTCCCACCCCCCTTTTCTAATTCTTCATATAGGAACTTGTGTTCTGTCATCATAATCACTTTTCCATCTTCTTTAATAAACAAGAGATCATTGTTTGAAATTGGGGCGGGAGGGATCGTGTGGTTGTTGTATGTTCCAGGTTGGGACATTGTGTCATTATTTACATTTTTGGTTCTTGATTGTGAGAGGACAGCAGTGGGTGGTGTAGTATAGTATCCCCATACAAAGTGTGATCCATCCCAGATCAAGAAATCACCTTCTTTGATACCTACAGTCGGAATTGTTTTTGTTCCAGGAGCAAGGGTGGTGTTGTTCCCCCCTCCCCCCTCGTTCATCTCGGTAGAGATGAACGCTATAATCCAGTGTAATACCAGACAAAACATTGAGATGAAGAACACAATAGCACACATTGATAAACCACATTCAAATGAATATGTTAATCTAGCCACTAACATTTCTCTAAATCTAATATATCTATTAGTTGCAGGCTGCCCGTTCGATGCCATGGTAAATCCTGTTTGAGACACAAAAGTTTATTAAATACAAACATGTGAGCATTTCCATATTGCAACGTTTCAGTGATAAAATATAGGGTTGGGTTAGGAAGGGGGTTTGTTGACAGACAAGGTAGATTTCAGTCATCATTATTCGTACCTCACTATATATATAAATAATAATAAAAAAAACATGACATTTTAAACACGACAATAATAAAAATATCTTAAAGAGCACACGAAGGGAAAAAAAGGTACCCCACGCAAAACGTTTAAAATTGTAAAAAAAAATTTTACATATACATGTGTACATGTTTTAGTCCAGGACATTTGCTGCGCGCTAATTGTGTTCACTGTTCATCTCATGAAGCACACAAAATTCCACTCATTCATTCCGCACAACTTCATCGTCCGCTGTTGTCTGTGTCTCATCCTGCACCTCACTCTCCGCAGCGCTGTAAGCTTTACGTACATCTGTCAAATGCACCCAATATCGCAGGCCCTTAACCTTTACTGCTGTAGGCGTGCAAAACACTACCTCATAGGGGCCATGGAAACGTGGTGCGTTCCACCTCCGCACAAAACTTCTAACATATATAAGGTCACCAGGCATTAGCTGTAGTGGTTTTTCAGGCAACCTGGTTGGTTCAGTCGCGTTCCCCTCCTCTCTTGTCGAGGGTGGGGCTAGTTGCTTTGCAATTACGCGCGCTGCCCGTGTCAGTTTTCGCAGGTATTCTGTGAACTCCTCCCCCAATATAGCTGCGCTTCTGTGTGCATCAGAACGCTCACGGAGAGGCGAATGCGCTGTGTGCATTCTTCTTCCCGTGACGATCTCGTGCGGGGACAAATGGTGATCCTTACTTGGCTGGTTTCGTAGCTCAAACAAGGCCAAAGGCAGGCAGTACATCCAAGTCTTTTTAAGGGAAAAACAAAGTTTTGATAATCTGCTTTTTAACAGGCCGTTTATCTTTTCTACGACACCATTACTTTGAGGATGATAAATCGAACATAATTTGTGCTTTATTCCCAATAATGTAGTCACTTCTTTAAAGAGTTCATTAACAAAATGCGTCCCGTTATCTGAGCGAATAACGTCGCAAATTCCCCAGCGCGGAAACACTTCCCGCACTAGGAACTTCGCGGCGCCCTTCGCGTCAGGGCGGGCACAAGGGCCTGCCTCCACCCACCTTGAAAATGGACATACAACCACAATCATGTATCGAGCTCCGTTACACCTTTCTCCCATGTCTACATAATCAATGTGGAGTTCTCTGAATGGGCCACTTGGTTTTGGTATCGTACCCCTTAGTGTACGCAAGGTCATACCTGAGTTGTAAATTTGACATGTCGTGCATTCTAGGGCTAACCTCGTGACGTGTTCCTGGAGGCACGGTGCAAACCAATCTTCTTGTATCTCTGCCATTATGTGTTTCTTTGTGTTGTGTGCAGGAAAATGTAGTTGTTGAAATGCTATTTCTACCAGCGTAATTGGCATTACCACTTTTCCTGAACTCTCTTGTCGCCACAATAAATCAGTCGGTGATTTGCTGCATCCTCTCTTAGTCCACAGCAATTTTTCTTCTGCACTAGCTCCCTCTTGCAGCTCTATTATCTCCTGTGTGGACATCATGTTGTATCCTGTGGGGACCTCTTGGCTTGCTGTGTGGTGCAACAAGTACTCTCCTACTTCACCTTTTTGTAGATATGAAGCTGCTTTGGCAGCGGCGTCTGCCGCCGCGTTCCCCAAAGATACAAAATCTGTATTTGCGGTATGGGCTTGACATTTTACGATGGCCACTGCCGTGGGGTCTTGCAGGGCCTCAATCAGTTCTTTCAATAATTCTGCATGCTGGACTGGCGTTCCGTCTGCTCGCCGAAACCCTCTCCGCCCCCACCGGGCCAACCCACCGTGAACTGTTGTTGTCATGTATGCTGAGTCTGTATATATGGTCACTGCGCACCCCTTGGCGGCATGCAATGCTTCTATTAGCGCTATTAGTTCTGCTGCTTGCGCTGAATAGTGTGATGGGAGGCGGTGTTGTACTAGTATCTCATATTCATCTTCCTCTAATCGTACCACTGCCATACCCACATGCTTTTCTCCTGTCTCCATGTCTATTGATGCTGACCCGTCCACAAAATACACCTCACCCTCGGTCAGGGCATTTTCAAAAATCACTGGATCCTCACTTTCGTCACCTGTGTATGTGGCGCAGTTGTGGTTTTGCATGTCCTCTACAGTGCATTCCTCTGTGATGAATGTGGCTGGGTTCACTGTTTTACATCTTACTATATGGATGTTAGCGCTGGACAGTATTATCTCATATGCTGTGGCGCGTTGTGTTGTCAATGTGCTCTTTGTTCGCTCTAATATTGCAAAAAGTGAGTGTTCCACAAACAGTGTCACCGGGCAGCCCATCACTATCGTGGCACTTTTTTCAATTGCGAACGCGGCTGCAGCTAGGGATTGCTCGCATGCGAAATGACCTTGCATTACTGCGTCTAGGGTGCCGCTATAGTAAGCGAGTGGTTTGTGCCCTAGAGATGTTTTCTGTGTCAATACTGCTGTCATCAGTGTTCCTTTGCAGTGTGAAAATAAGAAGAATTCGCGCCCATAATCTGGGTTTGCTAGTACTGGAGCGCTTGATATCAGCTCTTTTAGTGAGTTAAATGCTGTGTTCATCACCTCTGTCCATTCTATGTGTTTGTGTTCTTGTTGTGCTTCTTTCAGTGCCTGTAGCAGGGGCCTTGTGTACGCCGCATAGTCCAATATCCATGCTCGGCAATAGTTACACATACCCAGAAATTTCTGCATCTCTTTTACTGTTTTGGGCTCCCCAATTGTTCTAATCGCCTGTGCCCTGTCTGGTATAATTCGCTTTCCATCCTTTGATATCAACTGACCCAAATATAGGACCTCCGTCAGACAGTATTGTAACTTCCCCTTGTCCACCTTGTACCCCTTATTTGCCAATAATGTCAACAGTGTTATCGAATCCTGTCTACACTCTTCCTCAGCCTGGGCACAAATCAATAAATCATCAACGTACTGGATCACTGTGCTTTCTACAGACAAATTCCCCAGATCTTCATGTAGTACCCTGTTAAATATGCTTGGGCTCTCGCAATATCCTTGTGGTAATCTGCAGTGTTCGAACCTCCTTCCTCCCAATGTAAATGCTGTCAAGTACCTGCTCTCTTCTGCCAAGGGAATCGAAAAGAATGCATTTTTTAAGTCAATTACTGTGAAGTGTGATGCTTTTTTTGGAATGTTGCACAGTATTGTCGCCGGGTTCGGGACTAGAGGGAACTCCTTCATTACCACATCGTTCAATGGGCGTAAATCTTGTATCATCCTCCATGAACCCCCCTTCGCTTTTTTGATTGGGTAAATGCATGTGTTGCATGGGGAGTTTGAGGGCACTATTATACCCTGTGCTAGCAGTGCTTCGATTGTCTCTCTAATCCCTTCTTCTGCTTCTCGCGACAGTGGATATTGTTTCACCCGGGGTAGTATTGCTCCCTGTTTTATTTTTATCACCACAGGCTGAACTTCATGTAGCAACCCTACATCGTGGGGGCCATTAGTCCATAAGTTAGCGGGTACTGAACTCATGTCTTCATCAAAAAATGTATGCGGTGCTCCTACTACCGCCATTAGTTCAACTTTAGTTTGTCTGGCTGTAACTACAATGTCGCAGGGCATTGCCAGTTCCATCACTACTTCACCATCTCCCTCAGTGTCAGAAAATAGCTCCTCGTCCGAGAGCTCTCTCAGCGGGATATTTGCATTTGTACACAATACTGTCCGCCACTCACACCCTTCCATGTCAATACCAATCACACATATTCTGTTTGCCGATACATGTATTGCATGCAAATCCAACGATAGTACTTCCCCAAGAGCAGTGTCAGGGCTTGCTATGGGACGAAAAAGGAATTCTGCTGGGATTCTCCACTCCACCCTTTTTAGTTCTGGTACTATGAGAGCCAATGTTCTCATACCTTCAACAAACATCTCCTCATTTCTTGGTACCCCTCTGATCTCTTTTATTATTGTGTGGCCGTGTATTACTGCTAATATACGGAGGGGGCATATACCTGGCGTTGAACATACGATGCCACTCCCTGTGAATGATATGGTCATGTTTAGTTTGCTCAAGAGATCTCTCCCCAATAAGTTGATGGGAGAGTTTTCATAGTACAGTAAGGGTGCTTTCACTGTTTTACCCCCCACTGTCACATCCAATACCTCTGTGTAAGGAACTTCAATTACAGCCCCAGAGAACCCCTGCGTCTCTAATGTTCTATTAGATAACGGGAACCGGCCCTCTCTAATGCATGATTTCTCCGCTCCCGAATCCACCATGAAAATAAATTGCTTGTCTCCTATCTGCGCTCCTATCAATGGTTCCTCTGATGCATTGTGGGTCGTAGACAGTACTGGACACGCAAGTGCTCTCTGTGGGCTGTCCTATGCGGGGTGTCTCATTGCCCCCCCCTGATCGAAAATGTTCCCCGAAACCACTGACACTCCACTGTAAGGTGCGGGGGCTGGTGCCCCATTAGCTACTGTGGCGAAAGTGTTACCAGGCGTGTAGTGCACATTGTCATTATTCTGTGGGCTGGTTTGTGTTCGATATTGATGTCCGTGTAGTTGTGCGTTATTCCTTTGTACTGCATTGTCTGGTTGCTGGTATTGTCCCATGGGGAGGCCGTAGGGGCTTCCTGGATGGGGGTGTCCATACTGTTCTATCTCTTGGAACCCGTTGTTTTGTCTGCTCCTACACTCCCTTGAGTAATGCCCCCATCTCCCGCAATTCCAACAGCTCCCCTGTGGACCTCTGGGACCCTGCCACCCATTTCCTCCCATTCCTCCATACCCTTGTCCTCCTCTTCGACCCCTGTACCCACCTCTTCCTCCTCTTGGGGCCCACTCTTGCCACGTTGGACCTCCGTTCTGCTCCTGCTCTGTCCACTGTCGTTGCCCTTGTCCTGCCCAATTCGCTGCTATTCTTCCTTGTATTGCTATTTGCCCCTCCTCTCCTTCCTCTCCCTCCCGTATGAGTGGGAGTCCCGCTACCGCTGCTGCGACCTTCACCAATTTTGATTGCACCAACTTCGCCTCATCCGCCAACCTTTTCTGTGCTACTTCCCTCTCTCTTTCTTTGATCCGTTTACAATGGTGTACTATTATGCTTTGGATCTCCGGCCAGCCTTTCGCTTCAACACCTGCTATTTTATCTAGTGCCTTTTGCACTTCCTTTGGGAGCCCTCTCTTAATGATGAAGTAAAATAGAGACGTGGATTGGTGCCAGGGCGTACCCGTTTCCGCTCTCCACATCTCCTGCACCCGGAGAATGTAATCCATAGCGTCCTCCCCGTCATTCATGGTACATTGCATTACTGACTGCAAATCAGGGGTATCTGGGAAGGTTTCCCGCAGTGCGTCCCACACCCTTGCTCGCACGGTGTTAAAAGAAGCCCCATCATGGCGATCACACTCTAAAGTTACAGCTGGAAAACCCGCTTTAGCCCACACTCTGTCTGCCTGATCCCCTACTGCGGACACTAGTAGGCTTTTCACATCGCCTACCGCCAGCGGTATACCCGCGGTATGTTTCTCAAATGCATATATCCACTTGCTTGCCCCTCCTGACAGCTGTGGTAGTAATTTCATTAAGTTAGCCTTGTCCATCTGAGCCCACGGTATATAGTTCGGCCTCCCACCTCCCCTGTGGAGTAATGGGAGTTGTAATTTCCCTTTTGCCGTTGCAGCTTCCTTTTCCTTAGTCACTGTTGACTCTAATGACGCCATCTTCCCCACCCTATTTCTTAGTCGTCCTATCCATTCATCTTCTATAGTCCCCAGTGAACATGCCCCATCTAGCTCCTCGCCTTCTCCTCCTACTGCCATGCTCAATCTATCACTCTCATCCCCCCCTCCTCTGACATCACATAACAAATCCTCTCTGATCCCTCTCTCTCGCGAGACATCACCAATGCTTCCTTCTGCTGTCCCTACTTCTATTATCCTGGTCGGTTCTTCCTCAATTCTGAACAGTATTTCCCCCTTTTTCCATCCTTCCTCAATTTGTCTGCTTTCGCTCGACGCTCTAGACGTGCGTCCAGATTGTGTGGGGGCGCATGCTGTGCGTTCACATATGTCTTTTATTCTTGAGAGCTCATCTCGTGCCACTGTAAGCCTCGACTCTAAGTCACTCGTTAACTTCTCTATGTCCACTCTCTGTGTGCCTCCCTGGGTGCGCTCTCTGGTGTTTTCGTATGGTGGGGGTGCAGTTGGTCTTTGTGGCGTACTGGTTGAAGGGGGAGGCACATAAATCGGGTCGCTATATCCTGCTGCAGGGGCTGGTTTAGGTAATATTGGGTACAACATAACCACTTCCGCAGGCTGTTCTGCACTTAACTGCTCCTTTTCCTCTCGCGGGATCATTAGTGGATTGTCTGTGGTGGAGGGTAAATCAATATTTGGAGCTGGAGCTTTGGGTGGGGGTACTTCCTCAAACAATCTCCAAAGATCTAATATCTCCTTCCTGTTCTGCCATTTTTTTCCCTTATACTTGAGGCGAATACATGTACATACCATATCAAGAACGCTTTTGTCAAAAGACCCTCCTTCTGGCCAAATCTGGGGCAACCCCTCCCCTTTCAATTCTGTTAACCATTGATCATGATATTTATTTATGCGTTCAGCATATCCCGGCAAGCTCTTGCAAATGTGTGACAAGGGAGTTTCAGCCCCCATCCTTTGAATCGCTAGCGCTACCACGTTCGCTTTCGTTGCTTTTTATCAGCTGTAAATATGCGTATGTATTCCTTTATGGCACAGACAAGAGCGGACCTCTTAAAATTATCACCCACCGTTATTCACTGCACAAATCTCTTCTCACTCACCATATCTCATCTCCTTCCCATTCCCAGGCACTCTTATGTGAGCTCACTTGTAATTGATCAAGTACTGGTTATGGCCACACTCTCTGACACCACCTCGCGGCCACCCGTTCGTCTCTCACACTCGTACGGTGCGCGCACCCTTCACAATGCTTTCCACTCACTCTTTTGTCTTTCTCCTCCCTTTCCTCCCTAGCCAGCTGTCCCTGTTTTCCTGCTACGGTTACTGTGTACACGTCTGTACGTGCCACTGCTGAGTCCCCACCTTTTAAGATGTTCTAACTTCTTTATACCCTTCTCATTTTCGCCCCCTACCCCGTGGAAATGGAAAAAGAAGAAATAGAGAGAGAGAGCACAATCACTAAAAATATTTCCGGTGTCTCCTTTTGCTAGACACCAATAACTTATTTCTCACTTCTTCGTATATTCCCAGTACTAGTCTAGATAGCACTATGCGGCGCCGCCTTCCACCCCCTCTCGGAGCTAGGTTTCCGTCACTTCTACCACGTCACTTATTTCTTACTCCTAATGGCCATATGCAAAAGAAAGAATAAAGAAAGTTTCAAGACCCGTCTGTAGTAGACCCCCGATATTCTTCTCCTCTACCTGTCCCCGTTCTTTTATTCCCAATTCCCTTTCTATTTCCCCTTAACGATCACTCGCACTCGGTACTCACGTGCCCGTCTTGAACCGATACTCTCCGAAACTGGGTCCGTCCAGGCGGCTTCACCGGTAACTCAACGGTCAGCCCCTGGCTCCGGCGAGCGGCACTCAAAGGGGATTTTTTTCCAATCGGGATCCCGTACCCTTTCTCATTGAGTGCGCACTTCTTATTGTGCCGGTCGCCGTTGGCGGGCGGCCTCCCGGAGACGGCTCACCGTGCGTATCCCTTCTCGACCGGAGATTCTCGTGCCACAAGGGGGTCGTTTAAGAAGGAGTTAGGAAAAATAGTTTGGAGATATCACGTCGGGGTCACCACTGAAAGGAAGCGCCCCCAATTCAGCACGATCCTCCCCGCAATGAGAGACAATAAGGGACTCTCCCGTAGTGGGAATAAGACCAGGACAGAGTGCGGGTGAGCGTAAGTGGGAGTTTATCCAAGGATAAGGCATGCAAAGAACTCTGCAACCTACGAGAGCGCTCTGCCTGACAATAGCAAAGACAGGCGTATTTCTAATACAAAAAACGTCATCAACACCTAAACACTATAGGGGGCACAAGTCAATTGGGATTGGGTGGTGTCGACTAACTATAGGTGTTGCTGCCGCGGGGTTGGTCTTGGCGGGACGACGTCACTGGTCAGCCTCGTGGGTTGGGTTGGGCCTGGCAGGCCGGCTTGAGGTCATCCGTACGGTGTTGATGTGCTGGGGCAGCCTGTGACAATGACGAATACCTTTCCTGTCTCATTTGCCCTAGGCCATGCACACTACAGTTATTCAGAAAATGACATTTACGTTCATTAATAAATCGCTTCACCAGCTTATCTTATAAAATAAACACAACACATGAGGAATGCACCTCGTGAGAGGTCTGGTGGTTGTCGGTTGGGGTGAGATTTACCTGTGTCCTATTGACCGGTATTTTAGGTCACGGGACGGGGCTCTGGGACCTAGGCCGAGTGATACATGTCTGTCTGCTGCGTTAGGAGTTATTATATAGATGGGTCTCTGTGTCTTGTCCCAATGATGGGGGTCGTCCTTACACGGGGTCAGGATTCTTGGGGGGTTCGTGGGATTTATGAGGGGTGCTGGTAGATCAGTGGGTTCATCGGTGGGTTTATTACCGTGCTGTAAATAACACAGGTGGCGGGCTGTGGCCTTGGTTGCGGCGCCGGGGCCTCTGACTCTCTGAAGTAACGCCAGCTTGGTTGGGGGAGGTGAGGGAGCGCGGCACAAGTCTTAGCTTTTTTTATCTGGCAGGCTTGGTGGGGTGGGAGAGGGAATGACCTTGCATATACTCACAAAGGTATTTTCCTCGTGCGTTGCTGATCAGTGAAGGCAGGAGTTTTGTACTGTTCTGCCTTATTTTAACGTTATTCAGACACATATATAGATACACATTTCAATTTCGTTACACATTTCTTTAATATAGTCGGTTCCAGTACCTTTTCATTACCTAACATTATGTTCACTACATTGTGTGCGTATTGTATGTACATTAGACGTTATACGAGGGATATCTAGGTTATGGCCTACAGAGATTGATGCTCGCCGCTTTGGGTGATCCAAAACATATATGAGTTCAAGTTTCTACATACTATTGAAAAACACTTTTACAAATAGAGGTTACGCGTTTGGTCAACATCTTTCTCCGTGGTTATAGCAGCATTAGTCCAGACCTGGAGGGATATCATATAACATTACATTTTTATGGTTCATTCACATTTTAAACAGAGGTAGTTCCTTAATACCAATACTTGAATTATTTTCTACCTTCTTCAGATAGTGATGCTTCAGCTTTTTTTTCCGTTGCCCCGGCCTTGCGGTCCGGGTCATACGGGGTGCAATATCACATTGTTACTAATATAATGTTGCCGGGTTGGCATCTCGGGTTTAGCTCATCTCCGACTTTCTCATGGGAACGCGCTCGCAGCGGATCTGCCAGGGCTGCTGAGGCGGCAGAGATACATGAAAGGCCCTCCAAAGGTGGGGGCCTCGTTACAGTGTGCTGAACTCACACCATGTTTGCTGTGCAAGATGGCGTCTAGGCCTGACTTAATTTTTCGGTAAATGCAAAGACAGGGTGCGTGTGGGCAATGTCGTCGGCGGGTGAACCCTCCTCCACCTGGGCCCGGGTGGCATGAGGGTGCGCCCATCGATCCATGGTCCTCACCTGGGGAGGGAGCTGTAGGTGAGGAGGGCCTCGTGGCCATTCCTCCCCTACAGCTGTCATATTGTCATTGTCCGTCACTTGGGCGGCCCTGAAATACATGCCCAGGCGTCCGATCCATCTTCTCCACTGGGGGCCCAGGCTGGACGGGGGACCCGTGGTGTCAAATTCTGGAATGGGCTGCAGGGCTGCCTGCGCCCTGGCTTGGGCCATGGCCAGAGGAGTTGGTTGAGCGCCCTGCAAAACCCCAGGTCCTGGCTGATTCGGGGGAGCGGTGGCACCTACCGCGGGTCTCGGCAGTCCAGATGTCGCAGGTAGTGGTGGCTGCTGGGGATTCTGCCGAAATAGATCCGCCAAGCCTTCGTCCTGTGAATCCTCTGAGGTCATGGCCGACGCACCCTCCAGGGCGCTGATGTCACTCATAGGACCGAGCGCACAGGCACCCTCCTTCCAGTTCTGAGTGCCGCAACTCAGTCCCCTCCTCACACCAAGAAAAGTCAGCAGACCGTGCCACGTGGACCCACCAGATCCTTTACTGCCACCACCCTCGTGATGATGAAGGGGTTGAAGAAAAATGCGACAGACAAGAACCGCCGCAGACCTCCTTGATAAGGATGTTCCAAAAATTAAGCTCGAAAAGTTGGAGTGGGTTGAGAAGGCCCAGCCACCTCAGCCCTTCTCCCAGCTATCACACGACGTCAGAGATCCACAACTGGTCAAAACGTCAAAACCCAGGCATGGGCCTGCAGGTTAAGCTGCCCGCAGTCAGCATGTCCAAAAATTGGGCTCGGATCACCTTCCGACTCCAAACCGGAGTTCTTGGAAGTTCTGCAACCCTGTGTGCAAAATGGCCGCCAGCCGCGTGTATGGTCCGCGGCCACGGCGAGAGACGAAACATCCGCGCATGTTCCGACGTATGAAGAAAAATTCCGGGATGGCTCTCACCGCCGGGCCCGGGCATCCAGTACCACTCGTCGCCACTGTTGAGGGTCGGTCAGCACCCCCATGCGTGCCCATGAGCCCCTCAACCCACAGACTTCACTCGGTACACGTCTGTGCAGTTCGGGCTCCCCGGTCGCTGTGCGGCGGCCGGGAACGCCCCGTTTATTTAAGCCGCACGCGGCGACGTGCAACGTCACGCCGCCGCGTGCGCAGGCCCTCACGGGGCAACGCCACAACTGACTCCGAGTCCCAGGGCCTAATTTACTAAAGTGTTCTACAATGATGCAAATCCATTGGAAAACATTTTGTAAATCAGGCCCCCAGTCCCTCTCCTTATATGGCTCCTTTCCTCTGCCTGGAGAACATTTCCCAAGAGTGGACACAACGGGTAACTGATCCAGGGAGTTGGGAAACCTGCCCCTGCTCACACCTGCCTGTAGGGACGAGAGGCAAGTATGCGTGTAGTGCTGCTGCGTGCTATACAAATAAACCAAGATGACTTAAGTTATCTACTTTCTTACTTCGCTTCCCCGGAACTATGCATTCTCTGAGTGCTACATTAATCCCCCCCTTCCACTCTTCAAGCGTCCCTCCTGTGCCCTGCCTGGACATGCTCTATGTGGTCTTCCACTCCATCCATTGCTACACCTGTGAGCACAGTCCATCTCCTCGCCCCACCTTGCTAACAAGCCTCTGGTTTAAATCCATCCCCAGTCTCCTGGAGTGCACGCCGTCTACTCCCAGAAATGCATGTTCACTTTGTACTATGCCACACTTTGTGATGTGCGTCTCTACGATTGTCCACGAGAGTCACCCATGTGGCCCTACCCCTTTCACCTACTCATGTACTACGACCTTTAGCTTTCAACTGACACTGTTTGCATTATGTGACATAAGCGGCAAGGGCAACCCTCATTAAATCAGATGAAACCCGTGGAATCTGCATGTAACCAATACCTGGCACCCCTTGCCCACTGCATCGCAGCTCTCTGCTCCACCTTTCAGTGCTATGCGGATGACACTCAGCTTGTTTTCAGGCTCCCCTTCGCCACCTCTTCTCGCTGCCTCATATCCGACTGTCTGACAAGCAGGAGTCGTGCGCCGCCAATGATCTCTGCCAGTAAGACAGAGATTCTCTTCAACGGCACACCTGCTCCCCCCTTTACTGTCACTCACTGGCCGGCCTCCCTTGGCCCTCTTCCTGCTTCCACCTGTGAAGCTAAGAACCTCAGGGTCATCTTCGATTCCACACTTTCCTTCTCTCCTCACATCTCTGACGTCTCTAAGAAGTGACACTACCAGCTGCACCTCCTCAGAGGTATTTTTACTTTCCTCTCCTTCCCCCAGAAGCCCTCTGTCTCTAGTGCTCTTGTTCTCTCTAGGCTGGACTACTGCAACAGCCTCTTTCTAAATCTGCCTGCTTCTACTCTCCGCCCTCTGCAACTCATCCAAAACGGGGCTGCAAGACTTGTCCTTGGCCTCAAGCCCTGGTATCGTATCTCTCCAGTCCTGAAATCTCTTAATTGGCTCCCAGTGGCTGCAAGGGTTAAATTCAACACCCTCTGCATTGTCAACAAGGCTTTCTGGGGCCTGGGTCCAAAATACCTTCAAGTATCCCTCCTTAAATACCTCCCCACTCGAGTTCTTCGCTCCTCCACCTCCCTCAGGGTCAGTCGCTTCTCCAAGCAACAGGTTGGGGGTAGATCTCTTTCCACAGCCAGGGCCTCCCTCTGGAACTGCCTCCCTGCCACTCTGAACCGATCTCTGGTTCCGGAAGCACTTCAAGACTTTCCTCTTCGCTTCTGCCTTCACTGTTCCTCTCCCCTGCTAATCTGTCTACTTTGGCTCCGTGCACCTGGCTACCCTCTGATTTCGGGTCCAGGTCCCTGCCCACCCAGCCACAAACCTGCACTGCCTCCTGACAACCCTTGCACTTGGGTCTGTATCTGTAACCCTACAGTCCCCCTACCTGCACTTATCTGACTCACTTTGTCAGCGCTTAAGCCTCGCACTTGCCACCTTGCTGGCTGCACTACCAGTTGTTTTATCCCTTGCTCAGCATTTTCCACCTCTACCCTCTCCCTTGCACTTAGCCCCTTCCCTCTTCCTTGCACTTGTGCATTCTCAATGTCACTGGGCCTAGTAAGATCGTTGTTTTGTCTTCCCTTGTTCCCCTCCCTTGCCTTGCCGCGCTCTGAAACACGTGTGTATGAGCGCGATACAAATAAAATATGAATATCAATCAAGAGAGTCAGCCACTGCACTAAACCTAATGTGCAGCTCGCAGTCATCGAGGCGGCATCCATTGTCAAGGTGCTCTGTGCCCTGCAGCCTTTACATGTTGAATCTGGGGCGTACGCCCTTTTTGGCTTCGAGTCCAGCTGCTGTAGGGGGGATGGCTTGCTACAGCATTGCCTTTGCCCATCTGAGCCATGAATATGAACAGCGCCGCCCCGTGCAGTCACTTTCTGGGTCCCATTGTGCTTAAGCGGCCATCTGGAAAAACCAGGCTGTGTTCCTTAAACTCTAGCACATGGACTCTCAGTCTCTCACCTTTCTAATGGACAGACTAAAACTAGGATCACCAGGGTATAATGGCCTTGCTGATACACTTGCGCACTGACTGAAAACTAAGATGGCCGTATAGGGTGTAATCCTTTTACATGTATTATTTTCTGAGGCATATAGTTCTGAATATGAAAAAATGCAATTAGCAGTATACCATGTTTAAATACAGGATTGGTTTTTATGATTGTTAGAGTTTTTAATTGAGTGCTGACATAGCAGATCAGACATGGGACTTAACAGAGCTGCCTGCAGAGCACGCACCACACCCCCACTCTCCCTACCCCCACCCAACTCTCTCTACCCTCACCCATCCTACCCCCTCTGTTCCCCCACCCAGCCTAACTGGTATCAGGCAATAATATCCCTAGATATGTGGGCACTGTACACAATGTCGCTGGGAAAAGGTAGTGGCAACATTATATAGGTGACCATATATGTAGGGACAGGGGGAGCTGGGCTTGCGGGGGTGTCCCTGCTTCCCTTTAAAAAAAAAAAGGGTTTGGGGTTGCAGAGGTGTCCCCCACATGTTCCATGTAATAATGTCCCCGCAGAAAATGGCAATTCTTTGGTCTTCTTTTTGCATGGCACTATTTTTGAGGGGACATTACATGGAACCCCCTAACCCCACTCTCTCTAACCCACCCCCTTCTATCTATCTCCCTCTCATCCTTCCTCTCACACTCTTGCTTTATTTCTTACCCTATCACTCTCACCCTTCCACGCTCCCGTTTCCACTTGCTCATCACCAATGGCACCTTCCTTCTATCAGCGGCTTCCTCCCTTGCTCTATTGCCCTTCTCATTCTCTTGCTCATCATCAAAGGCACCTTCCTTCTATCAGCAGCTTCCTCCCTTGCTCTATTGCCCTTCACATTTTCTTGCTCATCATCAACGGCACCTTCCTTCTATCAGCGGCTTCCTCCCTTGCTCTATTGCCCTTCTCATTCTCTTGCTCATCATCAACGGCACCTTCCTTCTATCAGCGGCTTCCTCCCTTGCTCTATTGCCCTTCTCATTCTCTTGCTCATCATCAACGGCACCTTCCTTCTATCAGCGGCTTCCTCCCTTGCTCTATTGCCCTTCTCATTCTCTCGCTCATCATCAATGGCACCTTCCTTCGATCAGCGGTTTCCTCCCTTGCTCTATTGCCCTTCTCATTCTCTCGCTCATCATCAATGGCACCTTCCTTCTATCAGCGGCTTCCTCCCTTGCTCTATTGCCCTTCTCATTCTCTCGCTCATCATCAATGGCACCTTCCTTCTATCAGCGGCTTCCTCCCTTGCTCTATTGCCCTTCTCATTCTCTCGCTCATCATCAACGGCACCTTCCTTCTATCAGCGGCTTCCTCCCTTGCTCTATTGCCCTTCTCATTCTCTTGCTCTTCATCAATGGCACCTTCCTTCTATCAGCAGCTTCCTACCTTGCTCTATTCCCCTTCTCGTTCTCTTGCTCATCATTGATGCCTCCTCTATCAATGGCTTCCTCCCTTGCTTTATTCCCCTTCTCATTCTCTTGCTCATCATCAATGGCACCTTCCTTCTATAAGCGGCTTCCTCCCTTGCTCTATTCCCCTTCTCATTCTCTTGCTCATCATCAATGGCACCTTCCTTCTATCAGCGGCTTCCTCCCTTGCTCTATTGCCCTTCTCATTCTCTCGCTCATCATCAACGGCACCTTCCTTCTATCAGCGGCTTCCTCCCTTGCACTATTGCCCTTCTCATTCTCTTGCTCATCATGAACGGCACCTTCCTTCTATCAGCGGCTTCCTCCCTTGCTCTATTGCCCTTCTCATTCTCTTGCTCATCATCAACGGCACCTTCCTTCTATCAGCGGCTTCCTCCCTTGCTCTATTGCCCTTCTCATTCTCTTGCTCATCATCAACGGCACCTTCCTTCTATCAACGGCTTCCTCCCTTGCTCTATTGCCCTTCTCATTCTCTTGCTCATCATCAATGGCACCTTCCTTCGATCAGCGGCTTCCTCCCTTGCTCTATTGCCCTTCTCATTCTCTTGCTCATCATCAATGGCACCTTCCTTCTATAAGCGTCTTCCTCCCTTGCTCTATGGCCTTGCTGATACACTTGCGCACTGACTGAAAACTAAGATGGCCGTATAGGGTGTAATCCTTTTACATGTATTATTTTCTGAGGCATATAGTTCTGAATATTAAAACATGCAATTAGCAGTATACCATGTTTAAATACAGGATTGGTTATTATGATTGTTAGAGTTTTTAATTGAGTGCTGACATAGCAGATCAGACATGGGACTTAACAGAGCTGCCTGCAGAGCACGCACCACACCCCCACTCTCCCTACCCCCACCCAACTCTCTCTACCCTCACCCATCCTACCCCCTCTGTTCCCCCACCCAGCCTAACTGGTATCAGGCAATAATATCCCTAGATATGTGGGCACTGTACACAATGTCGCTGGGAAAAGGTAGTGGCAACATTATATAGGTGACCATATATGTAGGGACAGGGGGAGCTGGGCTTGCGGGGGTGTCCCTGCTTCCCTTTAAAAAAAAAAAAAGGGTTTGGGGTTGCAGAGGTGTCCCCCACATGTTCCATGTAATAATGTCCCCGCAGAAAATGGCAATTCTTTGGTCTTCTTTTTGCATGGCACTATTTTTGAGGGGACATTACATGGAACCCCCTAACCCCACTCTCTCTAACCCACCCCCTTCTATCTATCTCCCTCTCATCCTTCCTCTCACACTCTTGCTTTATTTCTTACCCTATCACTCTCACCCTTCCACGCTCCCGTTTCCACTTGCTCATCACCAATGGCACCTTCCTTCTATCAGCGGCTTCCTCCCTTGCTCTATTGCCCTTCTCATTCTCTTGCTCATCATCAAAGGCACCTTCCTTCTATCAGCAGCTTCCTCCCTTGCTCTATTGCCCTTCACATTTTCTTGCTCATCATCAACGGCACCTTCCTTCTATCAGCGGCTTCCTCCCTTGCTCTATTGCCCTTCTCATTCTCTTGCTCATCATCAACGGCACCTTCCTTCTATCAGCGGCTTCCTCCCTTGCTCTATTGCCCTTCTCATTCTCTTGCTCATCATCAACGGCACCTTCCTTCTATCAGCGGCTTCCTCCCTTGCTCTATTGCCCTTCTCATTCTCTCGCTCATCATCAATGGCACCTTCCTTCGATCAGCGGTTTCCTCCCTTGCTCTATTGCCCTTCTCATTCTCTCCCTCATCATCAATGGCACCTTCCTTCTATCAGCGGCTTCCTCCCTTGCTCTATTGCCCTTCTCATTCTCTCGCTCATCATCAATGGCACCTTCCTTCTATCAGCGGCTTCCTCCCTTGCTCTATTGCCCTTCTCATTCTCTCGCTCATCATCAACGGCACCTTCCTTCTATCAGCGGCTTCCTCCCTTGCTCTATTGCCCTTCTCATTCTCTTGCTCTTCATCAATGGCACCTTCCTTCTATCAGCAGCTTCCTACCTTGCTCTATTCCCCTTCTCGTTCTCTTGCTCATCATTGATGCCTCCTCTATCAATGGCTTCCTCCCTTGCTTTATTCCCCTTCTCATTCTCTTGCTCATCATCAATGGCACCTTCCTTCTATAAGCGGCTTCCTCCCTTGCTCTATTCCCCTTCTCATTCTCTTGCTCATCATCAATGGCACCTTCCTTCTATCAGCGGCTTCCTCCCTTGCTCTATTGCCCTTCTCATTCTCTCGCTCATCATCAACGGCACCTTCCTTCTATCAGCGGCTTCCTCCCTTGCTCTATTGCCCTTCTCATTCTCTTGCTCATCATGAACGGCACCTTCCTTCTATCAGCGGCTTCCTCCCTTGCTCTATTGCCCTTCTCATTCTCTTGCTCATCATCAACGGCACCTTCCTTCTATCAGCGGCTTCCTCCCTTGCTCTATTGCCCTTCTCATTCTCTTGCTCATCATCAACGGCACCTTCCTTCTATCAACGGCTTCCTCCCTTGCTCTATTGCCCTTCTCATTCTCTTGCTCATCATCAATGGCACCTTCCTTCGATCAGCGGCTTCCTCCCTTGCTCTATTGCCCTTCTCATTCTCTTGCTCATCATCAATGGCAGCTTCCTTCTATCAGGGGCTTCCTCCCTTGCTCTATTGTCCTTCTCATTCTCTTGCTCATCATCAATGGCACCTTCCTTCTATCAGGGGCTTCCTACCTTGCTCTATTGCCCTTCTCATTCTCTTGCTCATCATCAATGGCACCTTCCTTCTATCAGCGGCTTCCTCCCTTGCTCTATTGCCCTTCTCATTCTCTTGCTCATCATCAATGGCACCTTCCTTCTATCAGCGGCTTCCTCCCTTGCTCTATTGCCCTTCTCATTCTCTCGCTCATCATCAATGGCACCTTCCTTCGATCAGCGGTTTCCTCCCTTGCTCTATTGCCCTTCTCGTTCTCTTGCTCATCATCAATGGCACCTTCCTTCGATCAGCTGCTTCCTCCCTTGCTCTATTCCCCTTCTCATTCTCTCGCTCATCATCAATGGCACCTTCCTTCTATCAGCGGCTTCCTCCCTTGCTCTATTGCCCTTCTCATTCTCTTGCTCATCATCAACGGCACCTTCCTTCGATCAGCGGTTTCCTCCCTTGCTCTATTGCCCTTCTCATTCTGTCGCTCATCATCAATGGCACCTTTCTTCTATCAGCTGCTTCCTCCCTTGCTCTATTCCCCTTCTCATTCTCTCGCTCATCATCAACGGCACCTTCCTTCTATCAGCGGCTTCCTCCCTTGCTCTATTGCCCTTCTCATTCTCTTGCTCATCATCAACGGCACCTTCCTTCTATCAGCGGCTTCCTCCCTTGCTCTATTGCCCTTCTCATTCTCTTGCTCATCATCAATGGCACCTTCCTTCTATAAGCGGCTTCCTCCCTTGCTCTATGGCCTTGCTGATACACTTGCGCACTGACTGAAAACTAAGATGGCCGTATAGGGTGTAATCCTTTTACATGTATTATTTTCTGAGGCATATAGTTCTGAATATTAAAACATGCAATTAGCAGTATACCATGTTTAAATACAGGATTGGTTTTTATGATTGTTAGAGTTTTTAATTGAGTGCTGACATAGCAGATCAGACATGGGACTTAACAGAGCTGCCTGCAGAGCACGCACCACACCCCCACTCTCCCTACCCCCACCCAACTCTCTCTACCCTCACCCATCCTACCCCCTCTGTTCCCCCACCCAGCCTAACTGGTATCAGGCAATAATATCCCTAGATATGTGGGCACTGTACACAATGTCGCTGGGAAAAGGTAGTGGCAACATTATATAGGTGACCATATATGTAGGGACAGGGGGAGCTGGGCTTGCGGGGGTGTCCCTGCTTCCCTTTAAAAAAAAAAAAAGGGTTTGGGGTTGCAGAGGTGTCCCCCACATGTTCCATGTAATAATGTCCCCGCAGAAAATGGCAATTCTTTGGTCTTCTTTTTGCATGGCACTATTTTTGAGGGGACATTACATGGAACCCCCTAACCCCACTCTCTCTAACCCACCCCCTTCTATCTATCTCCCTCTCATCCTTCCTCTCACACTCTTGCTTTATTTCTTACCCTATCACTCTCACCCTTCCACGCTCCCGTTTCCACTTGCTCATCACCAATGGCACCTTCCTTCTATCAGCGGCTTCCTCCCTTGCTCTATTGCCCTTCTCATTCTCTTGCTCATCATCAAAGGCACCTTCCTTCTATCAGCAGCTTCCTCCCTTGCTCTATTGCCCTTCCCATTTTCTTGCTCATCATCAACGGCACCTTCCTTCTATCAGCGGCTTCCTCCCTTGCTCTATTGCCCTTCTCATTCTCTTGCTCATCATCAACGGCACCTTCCTTCTATCAGCGGCTTCCTCCCTTGCTCTATTGCCCTTCTCATTCTCTTGCTCATCATCAACGGCACCTTCCTTCTATCAGCGGCTTCCTCCCTTGCTCTATTGCCCTTCTCATTCTCTCGCTCATCATCAATGGCACCTTCCTTCGATCAGCGGTTTCCTCCCTTGCTCTATTGCCCTTCTCATTCTCTTGCTCATCATCAATGGCACCTTCCTTCTATCAGCAGCTTCCTCCCTTGCTCTATTGCCCTTCTCATTCTCTCGCTCATCATCAATGGCACCTTCCTTCTATCAGCGGCTTCCTCCCTTGCTCTATTGCCCTTCTCATTCTCTCGCTCATCATCAACGGCACCTTCCTTCTATCAGCGGCTTCCTCCCTTGCTCTATGGCCCTTCTCATTCTCTCGCTCATCATCAACGGCACCTTCCTTCTATCAGCGGCTTCCTCCCTTGCTCTATTGCCCTTCTCATTCTCTTGCTCATCATCAACGGCACCTTCCTTCTATCAGCGGCTTCCTCCCTTGCTCTATTGCCCTTCTCATTCTCTTGCTCATCATCAACGGCACCTTCCTTCTATCAGCGGCTTCCTCCCTTGCTCTATTGCCCTTCTCATTCTCTTGCTCATCATCAACGGCACCTTCCTTCTATCAACGGCTTCCTCCCTTGCTCTATTGCCCTTCTCATTCTCTTGCTCATCATCAACGGCACCTTCCTTCTATCAACGGCTTCCTCCCTTGCTCTATTGCCCTTCTCGTTCTCTTGCTCATCATCAATGGCACCTTCCTTAATGGCACCGTCCTTCTATCAGAGGCTTCCTACCTTGCTCTATTCCCCTTCTCATTCTCTTGCTCATCATTGATGCCTCCTCTATCAGGGGCTTCCTCCCTTTCTCTATTCCCCTTCTCATTATTTTGCTCATCATCAATGGCACCGTCCTTTTATCAGCGGCTTCCTACCTTGCTCTATTCCCCTTCTCGTTCTCTTGCTCATCATTGATGTCTCCTCTATCAGCGGCTTCCTCCCTTGCTCTATTGCCCTTCTCATTCTCTTGCTCATCATCAATGGCACCTTCCTTCTATAAGCGGCTTCCTCCCTTGCTCTATGGCCTTGCTGATACACTTGCGCACTGACTGAAAACTAAGATGGCCGTATAGGGTGTAATCCTTTTACATGTATTATTTTCTGAGGCATATAGTTCTGAATATTAAAACATGCAATTAGCAGTATACCATGTTTAAATACAGGATTGGTTATTATGATTGTTAGAGTTTTTAATTGAGTGCTGACATAGCAGATCAGACATGGGACTTAACAGAGCTGCCTGCAGAGCACGCACCACACCCCCACTCTCCCTACCCCCACCCAACTCTCTCTACCCTCACCCATCCTACCCCCTCTGTCCCCCCACCCAGCCTAACTGGTATCAGGCAATAATATCCCTAGATATGTGGGCACTGTACACAATGTCGCTGGGAAAAGGTAGTGGCAACATTATATAGGTGACCATATATGTAGGGACAGGGGGAGCTGGGCTTGCGGGGGTGTCCCTGCTTCCCTTTTAAAAAAAAAAGGGTTTGGGGTTGCAGAGGTGTCCCCCACATGTTCCATGTAATAATGTCCCCGCAGAAAATGGCAATTCTTTGGTCTTCTTTTTGCATGGCACTATTTTTGAGGGGACATTACATGGAACCCCCTAACCCCACTCTCTCTAACCCACCCCCTTCTATCTATCTCCCTCTCATTCTTCCTCTCACACTCTTGCTTTATTTCTTACCCTATCACTCTCACCCTTCCACGCTCCCGTTTCCACTTGCTCATCATCAATGGCACCTTCCTTCTATCAGCGGCTTCCACCCTTGCTCTATTGCCCTTCTCATTCTCTCGCTCATCATCAATGGCACCTTCCTTCTATCAACTGCTTCCTCCCTTGCTCTATTGCCCTTCTCATTCTCTCGCTCATCATCAATGGCACCTTCCTTCGATCAGCGGCTTCCTCCCTTGCTCTATTACCCTTCTCATTCTCTTGCTCATCATCAATGGCACCTTCCTTCTATCAGTGGCTTCCTCCCTTGCTCTATTGTCCTTCTCATTCTCTCGCTCATCATCAATGGAACCTTCCTTCGATCAGCGGCTTCCTCCCTTGCTCTATTGCCCTTCTCATTCTCTTGCTCATCATCAATGGCAGCTTCCTTCTATCAGCGGCTTCCTCCCTTGCTCTATTGTCCTTCTCATTCTCTTGCTCATCATCAATGGCACCTTCCTTCTATCAGGGGCTTCCTCCCTTGCTCTATTGCCCTTCTCATTCTCTTGCTCATCATCAATGGCACCTTCCTTCTATCAGCGGCTTCCTCCCTTGCTCTATTGCCCTTCTCATTCTCTTGCTCTTCATCAATGGCACCTTCCTTCTATCAGCAGCTTCCTACCTTGCTCTATTCCCCTTCTCGTTCTCTTGCTCATCATTGATGCCTCCTCTATCAATGGCTTCCTCCCTTGCTTTATTCCCCTTCTCATTCTCTTGCTCATCATCAATGGCACCTTCCTTCTATAAGCGGCTTCCTCCCTTGCTCTATTCCCCTTCTCATTCTCTTGCTCATCATCAATGGCACCTTCCTTCTATCAACGACTTCCTCCCTTGCTCTATTCCCCTTCTCATTCTCTTGCTCATCATCAATGGCACCTTCCTTCTATCAACGGCTTCCTCCCTTGCTCTATTGCCCTTCTCGTTCTCTTGCTCATCATCAATGGCACCTTCCTTCTATCAACGGCTTCCTCCCTTGCTCTATTGCCCTTCTCATTCTCTTGCTCATCATCAATGGCACCTTCCTTCTATCAGCAGCTTACTACCTTGCTCTATTCCCCTTCTCGTTCTCTTGCTCATCATTGATGCCTCCTCTATCAATGGCTTCCTCCCTTGCTCTATTCCCCTTCTCATTCTCTTGCTCATCATCAATGGCACCTTCCTTCTATCAACAGCTTCCTCCCTTGCTCTATTTCCCTTCTCATTCTCTTGCTCATAATCAGTGGCACCTTCCTTCTATCAACGGCTTCCTCCCTTGCTCTATTCCCCTTCTCATTCTCTTGCTCATCATCAATGGCACCTTCCTTCTATCAGCGGCTTCCTACCTTGCTCTATTCCCCTTCTCGTTCTCTTGCTCATCATTGATGCCTCCTCTATTAATGGCTTCCTCCCTTGCTCTATTGCCCTTCTCATTCGCTTGCTCATTATCAATGGCACCGTCCTTCTATCAGCGGCTTCCTCCCTTGCTCTATTCCCTTCTCATTCTCTTGCTCATCATCAATGGCACCGTCCTTCTATCAGCGGCTTCCTACCTTGCTCTATTCCCCTTCTCGTTCTCTTGCTCATCATTGATGCCTCCTCTATCAATGGCTTCCTCCCTTGCTCTATTGCCCTTCTCATTCTCTTTCTCATCATTAATGGAACCTTCCTTCTATCAGCGGCTTCCTCCCTTGCTCTATTCCCCTTCTCATTCTCTTCCTCATCATTAATGGCACCGTCCTTCTATCAGCGGCTTCCTACCTTGCTCTATTCCCCTTCTCATTCTCTTGCTCATCATTGATGCCTCCTCTATCAGCGGCTTCCTCCCTTGCTCTATTCCCCTTCTCATTCTTTTGCTCATCATCAATGGCACCGTCCTTCTATCAGCGGCTTCCTACCTTGCTCTATTCCCCTTCTCGTTCTCTTGCTCATCATTGATGCCTCCTCTATCAATGGCTTCCTGCCTTGCTCTATTGCCCTTCTCATTCTCTTGCTTATCATCAATGGCACCTTCCTTCTATCAGCTGCTTCCTCCCTTGCTCTATTGCCCTTCTCATTCTCTTGCTCATCATCAATGGCACCTTCCTTCTATCAGCGGCTTCCTCCCTTACTGTATTGCCCTTCTCATTCTCTTGCTCATCATCAATGGCACCTTCCTTCGATCAGCGGCTTCCTCCCTTGCTCTATTGCCCTTCTCATTCTCTTGCTCATCATCAATGGCACCTTCCTTCTATCAGCGGCTTCCTCCCTTGCTCTATTCCCTTCTCATTCTCTTGCTCATCATCAATGGCACCGTCCTTCTATCAGCGGCTTCCTCCCTTGCTCTATTCCCCTTCTCGTTCTCTTGCTCATCATTGATGCCTCCTCTATCAATGGCTTCCTCCCTTGCTCTATTGCCCTTCTCATTCTCTTTCTCATCATTAATGGCACCTTCCTTCTATCAGCGGCTTCCTCCCTTGCTCTATTCCCCTTCTCATTCTCTTCCTCATCATTAATGGCACCGTCCTTCTATCAGCGGCTTCCTACCTTGCTCTATTCCCCTTCTCATTCTCTTGCTCATCATTGATGCCTCCTCTATCAGCGGCTTCCTCCCTTGCTCTATTCCCCTTCTCATTCTTTTGCTCATCATCAATGGCACCGTCCTTCTATCAGCGGCTTCCTACCTTGCTCTATTCCCCTTCTCGTTCTCTTGCTCATCATTGATGCCTCCTCTATCAATGGCTTCCTCCCTTGCTCTATTGCCCTTCTCATTCTCTTGCTTATCATCAATGGCACCTTCCTTCTATCATCTGCTTCCTCCCTTGCTCTATTCCCCTTCTCATTCTCTTGCTCATCATCAATGGCACCTTCCTTCTATCAGCGGCTTCCTCCCTTACTGTATTGCCCTTCTCATTCTCTTGCTCATCATCAATGGCACCTTCCTTCGATCAGCGGCTTCCTCCCTTGCTCTATTGCCCTTCTCATTCTCTTGCTCATCATCAATGGCACCTTCCTTCTATCAGCGGCTTCCTCCCTTACTGTATTGCCCTTCTCATTCTCTTGCTCATCATCAATGGCACCTTCCTTCGATCAGCGGCTTCCTCCCTTGCTCTATTGCCCTTCTCATTCTCTTGCTCATCATCAATGGCACCTTCCTTCTATCAGCGGCTTCCTCCCTTGCTCTATTGCCCTTCTCATTCTCTTGCACATCATCAATGGCACCTTCCTTCTATCAGCGGCTTCCTCCCTTGCTCTATTCCCCTTCTCATTCTCTTGCTCATCATTGATGCCTCCTCTATCAGCGGCTTCCTCCCTTACTCTATTCCTCTTCTCATTCTTTTGCTCATCATCAATGGCACCGTCCTTCTATCAGCGGCTTCCTACCTTGCTCTATTCCCCTTCTCGTTCTCTTGCTCATCATTGATGTCTCCTCTATCAACGGCTTCCTCCCTTACTCTATTCCCCTTCTCATTCTTTTGCTCATCATCAATGGCACCGTCCTTCTATCAGCGGCTTCCTCCCTTGCTCTATTGCCCTTCTCATTCTCTTGCTCATCATCAATGGCACCTTCTCTCTATCAGCGGCTTCCTCCCTTACTCTATTGCACAGCTGTACCCCTTATCACATCCTCCCTTCAAACTTTCCTCCTTTCACCCGAGTGCCTATAAAAATTCAAAGAACAGTAAATGCCAAAAACGATTGGCTTTGCCAATGCTTGTTTAGGTCAAGGTACTACCCAGTCATCCTTTCTGCTCTTGGTTTTCACTTTGAAGCACCCCCTGCAGCCTCACTAATCAAACCTGGTGACTTGTGGCCATTTCGGGTGGGGCCTGGAATGTTCATTGTGGACTGTGTGAGAAGAGTTTGGGGTTTGTGAGATATAGCAGGGTGGATCTCTGGGAGAAACTAGCTGGGATTCTAATCCTTGCTCTGACCAATGCCTGATCGAGGCTCATCAAGGCCTTCCCTGCCGCGATGAGCACCCGAGCATGGCACTGTTATGTTTCAGCCAACCATCATACTGAGAAAGGTGAAATGGGTGACGGCAGTCTCCACATTTCAAGCAGCCCTTCCTCAGAACCAAACTTGCTTGCCTTCTGGTAATGTCAGAAGGTTCCAGACTGCCCTTTCCTTAATCTGCTAACTCGATGTTGCAACAGAGACACAGAGAGCAAAAGAGGGGATTGACAGATGGCATTGTGAAATAGAGAAATGGGACCCGTCTTCAAATGGCATGGGGAAGGAGGGCAGGGTTGCAAGTTGGTTAGTCTTGTAAGTAATACTCCCTGCTTCCCCCAACACTACACACACACACACACCCACGCCCCACATACAGCAGCCACAAGCCTAGCCATTGACACATCAAGACTAACCAATCCACGTCTAGGCTCTCCTCTTTATCCCCATCACTTTCACCCTCATCAGCGCTAACCAGACCCAAAGCACTGTAGTCCATCAGTCCCTAGGTCGTTCCCCATGGATAACATACTCCCAGGTATCTCCACCCAACCCATGGAAGGCAGATTGGCACTCAGAAACCGGATACTTCCGACCTACACCAATCAGCGCTACAGGTTTCACATCTGTCTCTCCACTGCGCCCGAAATAGCACAGTGATAGCATAGAAAGGAAGGGTGCCCTGCTGTATCCCTGTCTGGGTGCAGATGGGTAACGTGTTTGGTTACCCAAGCCTGCCACCCAAGAGGGTGATGATGACAGCGTTTTTCATTGGAACATCGAGTGATGCTGATTTGGCACAAGGGTACAGTGGGCTGGCGAAACTGCAGGATATTCTGTCACTGCTCTATGAGGTTTGGCAATAAACGATAATTTTGGGGCCTCACACAATGATTACCGGCTAATAAGTTCCATATCAGATGCAGGGATCAAAATATTAGGGAGCACCTTTGGGTGAAGAGTGCACTCACATTTGAGCAGGCGTTACATATCGGTAAGGTTTCAGAGCACGCAGAAAGATGCATGGAGGGAATCACAATGGAGAGGAAGGATATTCTGACAAGCCTCAGTACGCGACAGCGAGGGAAGAGGAGAGACGCTCATGCATGCCTAGAGGAGAGACGTTCATGCATGCCTAGAGGAGAGACGCTCATGCATGCCTAGAGGGAGGCAATCATACATGCCTAGAGGAGAGACGCTCATGCATGCCTAGAGGGAGGCAATCATGCATGCCTAGAGGAGAGACGCTCATGCATGCCTAGAGGGAGGCAATCATGCATGCCTAGCAGAGAGACGCTCATGCATGCCTAGAGGAGAAACGCTCATGCATGCCTAGAGGGAGGCAATCATGCATGCCTAGAGAAGAGACGCTCATGCATGCCTAGAGGGAGGTAATCATGCATGCCTAGAGGAGAGACGCTCATGCATGCCTAGAGGGAGGCAATCATGCATGCCTAGAGGAGAGACGCTCATGCATGCCTAGAGGAGGCAATCATGCATGCCTAGAGGAGAGACGCTCATGCATGCCTAGAGGGAGGCAATCATGCATGCCTAGAGGAGAGACGCTCATGCATGCCTAGAGGGAGGCAATCATGCATGCCTAGCAGAGAGACGCTCATGCATGCCTAGAGGAGAAACGCTCATGCATGCCTAGAGGGAGGCAATCATGCATGCCTAGAGAAGAGACGCTCATGCATGCCTAGAGGGAGGTAATCATGCATGCCTAGAGGAGAGACGCTCATGCATGCCTAGAGGGAGGCAATCATGCATGCCTAGAGGAGAGACGCTCATGCATGCCTAGAGGAGGCAATCATGCATGCCTAGAGGAGAGACGCTCATGCATGCCTAGAGGGAGGCAATCATGCATGCCTAGAGGAGAGACGCTCATGCATGCCTAGAGGGAGGCAATCATGGATGCCTAGAGGAGAGACGCTCATGCATGCCTAGAGGGAGGCAATCATGCATGCCTAGAGGAGAGACGCTCATGCATGCCTAGAGGAGGAAATCATGCATGCCTAGAGGAGAGACGCTCATGCATGCCTAGAGGGAGGCAATCATGCATGCCTAGAGGAGAGACGCTCATGCATGCCTAGAGGGAGGCAATCATGCATGCCTAGAGGAGAGACGCTCATGCATGCCTAGAGGGAGGCAATCATGCATGCCTAGAGGAGAGACGCTCATGCATGCCTAGAGGAGAGACGCTCATGCATGCCTATCAGGAGGAAATCATGCATGCCTAGAGGAGAGACGCTCATGCATGCCTAGAGGGAGGCAATCATGCATGCCTAGAGGAGAGACGCTCATGCATGCCTAGAGGGAGGCAATCATGCATGCCTAGAGGAGAGACGCTCATGCATGCCTAGAGGAGAGACACATCGACACATTCGGTCAGACGAGGGAGCCGAAGCCCGCGCGCCCAATATATCGTGGGTTGTGAGCAACTAATTTTAGGCATAGCCAGAAATTTCTCGTACCCCTCGATGCATGTTTTGTCAAGTATTTTTGGGGACAATTAAACGGTTTGATGTCCATAGAGAAATGATCAAAAAGCGTTTTTCCCTATTAGTAATCCAGTCATTTTCAAAAAGTAATTTTTTATTTTGCCTGCATTATATTCCAGTTCGTCCAAAAAGTTATATAATATGTAGCAGCAATAACTACATTGTTCACCTAATCCTTTAGCACAGCGCATTTTTTCTGAGTGTATGCTGCATTCAGATGGACAAATAAGGTTGACACTGCAGGGAACAGAATAGATTTTAACACAATCATTCTCTTCCAAAATATCCCGGCAGCCAATGATGTAATTCCCAAGATATGTCTAATGGGAAGGGGGTGTCAACTGCGAGACACAGAAAGCTTTTCCAAATGTTGGCCTTAATCTTGTTCCACTCTAGGCCCTCAGCCCGTACCTCTGCCCCATAGGATAGTTTCAGGACCAGAACTTGGTTGTACATTTTAATCGCTGGGAGAAGTGAAAATCGGCCATACTTTCTGTTAGGGTGAATTCTCAAGAATAGGCTAAATTCCCTTACCTTTTGAGACCCCCAGCAACTTTGCTGGATTTCTAGGATTTTAATTTCTACCTGGAAAGAGTGCAAGCCTTTTTTCCCACTCTTTCATGTATTTTGATGTGTGTTTTACTTTTGTGTTCTTTGGATATGGAGTTTTTAGACAAACTCCATAGGCATCATCTTTTTCTGTGTGTCACACAGCACCTTCAGTGCAGTGGCACAGGGGTGTCTTTCAGAATTCCCAAGGTTTAAATACCTTCTCTGGGACTAACTACCGTCTCCCAGAGCTTGTGAAGTTAAATCGACTTTACTAGTCCTTTTAAATTCATAGACTAAGCACACACTATCTTCCTATAGAGTGCTGGAGGGGTTGCTTAGCATCCCCTGTGTCTCAACACTCATGTAACAGTCAAATGTTAACCTTTCCTCTTGAAATGGCTAGTGGCAGTGGTTTTAGAACAAACTACCATGATTTTTCCCGACCGCTAACACCGGTAGCTGAAAATTCGGGTCAGCCATGTTTTTCAATATGGCGCACAAGACCCCTCTGTAAAAACAGTCTCCGGTCATCCTTTTTCGCCGTTTCTTAGGAAAGGTGCTTCTTGTGTTTAGCTCTGCGTGCCAAACCAGGTTTGGTCCCTTTGCTTGATGCCCTTCAGTGCTGAAGCCCTCCTCTGGCGCCTGAGTGTCTGGGGTGGAGAGGATGTGAGGGAGGTGCCCAAACTCCCTGTGCTTAGTCTCCTGGGGGACCGGAATGCACTCTGACATGAATGGCCGGCTGGCTGTCCGGCAAGGACAGCCACCCTGCTGGGTGAGTGACAGCCAGGCTGGAATGAATGGGAGAAAACTGTTTAAAAGCAGGTCTCTGAGACTTGAAAGGCAGAGTCGACCACTGGAACGAAAGAACCGAAGACGAGCTGAAGCAAGACGACTGCTGCAACTCCTGAACAGTTAATTTGCCCGGTGAAGCCCTGCTGCAGGTCTGAATTGCCTGAAACTCCAACGATAGAGAAGCTCCTTCAAGGACAACTTCTTCCCTTGAGCTGGTGGGAACAACCAACTCGTAAGCCACCTGGACACCGTCTCCATGCTGGTCGAATTTTCATCTGAGTGCTGTTGAAAACTGGATAACCGGTGAGAAGGATATCAGTTTGTGGACATTAAGGCACTCACACCTTAAACCGATGCTTAGTCAGGCTTGTGGCCTCTTCCCTGGGCAGTGCAGGAACCTCCCAACGTCCTTCTACTTGTCCCCACGACTGAAGCTCAGAAACAGCAAGATCTGCAGGAATTGCCAGGCACAACTGCCTCAGCTACAGCTTTTCTTCATCAATAAAGGTACTGTGCAAACGCAGTGTGGAAATCCTTTCTGCCGTGGTAAAAGTGTCTGAAACTTTCCCAACTTTGGAGTCTTGTTCGCTCCTAAATCAACATATAACTTTTTCTGGCAAACTACTTCCTCGACTATTGGCAAAGACTTAACCGTTTACTACCAGAACTGTGCTATCCTATCCAAGAATCTGAACCATTGACTTTGGCCTAAGCCTACTGAATTGAATTGCCAGTTGTAGTGAACTGAAACTATCTGCCCTGCCTATGAAAGTAATTGTGCTTTACTTCCTTTAACCTTTGTCTTTCTACCCCTTTCGAAAGTTACTGAAGTGCCATTTTTCTGCCACTTCAGGGGAGCCTAAACTGTTCAGAAACGTATTGGTTGTGTACTGTAGTGTATTAAGATTGCGATATTGAGCTGCTTCTTACCAGTGGAATGTTTTCTAACCGACTGTGTACATAAATGTATATTCTTTTACCAAGAAACCTTGAATAGGGTTTGGTTGAACTACTGTGATTGCAAGTCCTTTGTGTAAACTCTTGTACTGCTCACATTACTCTTGAGATAAGTCTGGCTGCTCAGCCACTGCTACCACATAACTGTGTAGTACAGGCTCGTACCAAAGGAGAGAATTGTACTTAAACCTGTAGTCTTAATTGTGTGTAGTGTTCCCAAAGGGTACTGCATGTAATTCTGCCTAACACTTTCTGTTGAGCACACATAATTGAGCTAGCGCAGAAAATGCTTCCAGCTTCAGTGCTTGATTTGCAAGCACAACTGGACAATTTGATTTAACTAGTACCCCAAGGCACCTAAATGCTGTTACCACTTCCAAATTTGCATCAATGTACCAACCGAAATGTGGTGTGCCTGATCGTATCTTTGTCTGATTGATAACCAAAACCTTTGGTTTTGGCACATTCATCTTTAGTCCAATGTCCACAAAGAAAAACTGCGTCCTATTAAGCGATTTCTGTAGGTGTCAGGATTCCAGGTATCGCGTTTCAGAAATCACGCCAAGCCAGTATTTCTAGGTCAGCTCACAGACGCAATGCGATCTCACCTACAGCACTAACACGCTTTTCCTACAGGTACAAACCTGCTCAACAAGGTCTCAATCATCCATTTCCACATTGCAGATTCCGGTATTCAAGGGGACTTAAAGGGAGAACACGTTATGCCAAATACTGGAGGTCTCCATGGAGATTGTGGCGTCCGCTTCACAGCTTACTTTCGGATTCTTAACCGAGATTCACGTAAGCTCAAGGTCATGTGACTTTTAGTATTTAGGCTCCAACCATTCTTACTTTGGTGCTTCTGATTGTGAAGTACGCCTTGTTCTTGCTTATCCACATATCTCTTGGACCGTTTTGTTTATGAATCTTGGATTGTTACTGACCCTGCTTTTCGCTCAACCCTCATATGTTCCACGTTGCTTTGGATTTCTTGCCTTCTACATTGCTGACCAGGAGCATTATTACGGATTGTCTTGCCTCCTGTTTTTGCCTTGTTTTCCGTCAGCCTGTTGCCGACCCGGAACTCAGTTTGAATTACATTGTTGGGAAGAATTCGTCCCATACACGACAGGCTCAAGTACATCCTAGGGCTTGTCCCTCAAGTACAAGGTGAATTCTGACATAATCAGAAGCCTTTACAAATGGACGCAAACGACACCTTGGCCCATATCATGCAACTGGTTATGGATTTGCGTACTGATATGGCGGCTGCTCATGTTTCTACGCAGCGCCGTATCAATGAGTTGCAAGCCGTTATGCAGTCTACCGGTGCGACCGCTCCAGCCCTGGCGGTGGCCTCTGGTTCAGGGGTAGCCCTCCCTAGGCAGGAATCTGGTCCATTGTATATGTGTCGCCCTAATTCCTTCCCTGACTCAACCACAAAAGCAGCCTATTTGTTATCACACATAGGTGGTACTGCAGCTGCTAGGGCCAACCCATTACTGGAGGAGGGGAATCACATGTTAGAAGACTGTGACAAGTGAATCAATGCCATGAGCCGTGTTTTTGACACCAGTTACAAGACTCCGGCCACGTATTTGGAATTATTAGGATTACAACAGGGTAACACCCCTTTGTTGACATATCTAGCTAGGTTTAACCAACTGGTGGCCGAGACCGGCTGGCCAGACGACAAGAAGGCTTCATTGTTTTGCAAGGGGCTCTCAGATTCCTTAAAGGACATTCTTGATACAGTTCCTGTGGTTCCATCTGCCTTTCCTGAACTCCTTGATCTTGTTTTACAAATCGACGCCAGGAAGGCAGAGAGGAAAGGTGAACGAACTGCCTTGGTTTCTATGGCTATGACCCCTGCTAGCCCCACCACAGGTAGCAGTAAACCCATGCAAATAGGCGCTGTGAGAGTGCCTTTGTCCCCTGAAGAGCGAGAACTCAGACGTAAAAACAATGTGCGCTTCTATTGTGGTTCTTCTGAACATCTCTTGCGGTCATGTACTAAGAAACCAAAGAAGCAGGAAAATACCAAAGCTCGGCAGTAGAAGGAGTCCGATTTCCGAGTTCTGCAAATCCTGATTCCATGGGCGCAATCCCTTTCACCATCACCACCCGGTACTCGTACCCTAGTGGCTCATCTTGGCCCGCTGAGTCTGTTCTTGACTCAGGAGCCACAGGGAATTACGTCGACAATACCTACGCCCAGAGAATGGGTATTCCGGTCATTCCGAAATCCCATCCTGAACTAGTCAACACAGTGGATGGTACCACTTTGTTGTCAGGACTAGTTACAGAATGTACGGTGGACCCGACAATGGTCACAGAGAGTGGTCACAGTGAGACCATTTGGTTTGACTTAATAGCGGCTACCAATATCGCATGATATTGGGTTTGCCTTGGTTGACATTCCACAACCCCAGTGTTGATTGGCAAACCAGTGTGGTGGAATTTGTGTCCGATTACTGTGAGTCCGCCTGCCTGGGTACCAAGGTGAGGCCACACAGTCCATGTCGCCTGTTTATGGAGAACACGCCTACTACTGGGGCAGTCCATTCCAACCCGTTGCCTAAAGAATATGAGCATTTTCAGGATGTCTTTGATGCCAAAGGGGCGGAAAGCCTACCTCTGCATAGGCCTTACGACTGCCGGATAGACCTCGTACCAGGTGCTAAGACACCTTCTGGACGAACATATTCACTGACTCAGAAGTAAGATGCTACATTGAAGGAGTATATTGACAAATCATTAAGCACTGGATTTATACGCCCTTACCGTTCTCCAGCGGTGTCTCCTTTGTTCTTTGTCCCTAAGAAGGAGGGTGACCTCCAACCATGTATTGATTATCGAGCCCTTAACGCTGTGACTGTTAGAAACCAGTATACTATTATTATTTTTTTTTAGTTTTTAAAGGTTTTATTAATTTAATCAAACCAAACAACAATACAACCAAACATGCAGTGCATTTTACAACAATACCATTGTTCAATACTCAATCTTGATCACTGCTCCCCCCCTCCCACCCTCTTCCATGAACCTCTTTATTCTTCGTACTCTGTATCTGCGGTACACAGCGGGGTCTCACTTCCCGTAGATTCTGTTCGGTCTTGTGTCGCTCCAAATAATTCCGCTATTAATGACTTCCATGCCATCAGGGCACCTGTCTCTTCCTCCCCCCCCCCACAGCGCTCGTCTCTTGCCATACCATTGTTTCTGCCTCTGCCCATTTCTGTAACTCTTTCCACCACACTTCCACCTGTGGCTTGTGACACGTCTTCCATCCCATTGCAATCCTTCGTTTAGCCAGCACATATGCTAAATCTTTCAATTTACCAACATGTTTAAGTCTGGACGATCTGGGGAACCCTCCCAACAAGCAAGCCCATGCTGTATCTGTAATTATCGTGACCCCCTTTTCCGCTAGCTTTTGTGCGACATCTCCCCAGAACCGTTCAATTATCGGGCATGACCAAAACATGTGTGTAATATCAGCATTTTCCTCGGTGCACTTGGGACACGCTTGTCGTCCAGCATTTCCGAACTTGGATATCCTCATAGGTGTCATATATGCTCTGTGAGTTATGTATAGTTGTATTTGTTTCAGTCTCGCATTTCTTGACACCTTTTTGTGGTATCCCAGGGCTCGTTCCCACATCCCATCTTCTATCGGGGTTCCCACTTCCGCTTCCCAATCTAGTCTCAATTGTGTCTAGTCTTTCCCGACCTTAGACATCAACATCTCGCACAGTCTAGAAATCTCATGCCCCCCCCCTCTGATATGTCATATATTGCCTCTATAATCGCGTCTGGTTCTTCTTCCAATACTGTTTCAGGCCATGTTTTCCTAATTTTCTGTACCATCCTGTGATATGTAATGTACTGGCCCACATGCAATCCCGTTTCCTCCCCAAGAGTTGCAAAATCTAAAATGGTCCCCTCCTGCCAAACATCTCCCAATGTAACGAGCCCCACCGATTCCCAGTGAGGCCTGATTATCGCCCTTAACTGCGTATCCTCCCCTGCAAGTGCAACTAGCGGTACCTGCGGGGAGCATGGGAATGGGTTCTCCATCATCCGGCATGCCCGATGCCACATCTGCCATCCCAGTGTCATCATCCTAGGGCGCTCTTTCATTTCAGACTTAGGAAGCCAGATCATTTCTTTTAAGTAAAATGGAGCGCTATCGTGTCTGAATAGTCTAGATTCAGGGGTCTCTTCCTCCGAGAGCCACTTAGCCACATATTGCAGCTGATTTGCTATATAATAAACCTCAAAATTAGGCAGTTTTATCCCTCCTTTTTCATAGAAGTTCTGCAGCTTCCATAGCGCCACTCTGTTTCGGGTACCATGCCACAAGAAATCCCTACATATACTGTTCAGTTTGGCAAAGAACTTCTTAGGTATCATATATGGAATATTACTGAAATAATGCAGAAGCCTAGGCAGAACCACCATTTTCAGCATTGCACCCCGTCCCATCATAGCTAGGGGCAACTTTACCCAGAATTGCATACACTTCTCAATTTTCCCGATTGCCACCTTAGTATTGTGCCTATGTTCCTCCTCTACCGTGTGGTACACGTCTATCCCAAGGTACCGGAAAGAACACACCGCCCATGGTATTTGTAGCACTGGTAGCCGTTCCTCGGGGGTTCCCTTACAACTGCCCAGCGGGAACATACTAGATTTCCGAGGGTTCACAGCTATCCCAGACATCCCTGCATATCTCTTCATCACCTCCAGTATGCACTGGAGATTTTCCTCTGGATACCTTAAGTATAGCAACAGATCATCTGCATATAAGGAGAACAAGTGTTGTTCCCCCCCCACCTCAATACCTATCGTATCATATTGTTGTTTGAGGTATATCGCTAGGGGCTCTAGGGCCAATACATAAAGCATCGGGGACCAAGGGCACCCGTGCCTAGTGCCTCTGCCAAGTTGCCATCTCTCAGATATTACTGATCCTGTTCTAACTCTGGCCAGTGGTTCACTGTATAGCATCCTTGCCCATCTCATGTACCCAGGTCCCAACCCGTATTTCTCCAAGGCCGCCAGCAGCCATGGCCACTTGACCGAATCGAAAGCTTTGACCGCGTCTAAGGACACAATCGCCATTTCACCTCCAGTCGCACTGCCCCATTCAACCATCCGTCATAGTCGCCTATGGTTATGAGTTATGTTCCTATTCGGGACATAGCCTGTCTGATCAGGGTGAATTAGCGTGCCAATTACTCTTCGCAATCTGTTTGCCAGGACAGACGTCAATATCTTACTGTCCTGGTTCAGCATCGAAAGAGGTCGGTAAGAGCCACAGCTGTGCTCAGGTTTGTTGGGCTTAGGGAGCGGTATGATGATCGCCTCTCTAAGTGTTTTGGGTAACCGTCCCACCTCAAACGCTTCATTGAGCATGTCTAACATTGGAGGGATCACGTCTTCCTTGTATATTTTATAAAACTCAATCGGGAGCCCATCTGCCCCTGGGGTCTTACAAGTAGGTTGCTGCCTCACAACTTCTTCCAACTCCTCTAGGGTGATTGGTGCATCTAGCTCTTCTCTCTCCTCCTCACTTATCATAGGTAGTCCTATGTCTTCTAGCGTTTCTAATATTTCTTCTTGGCTTCCTACTCTCTTGTCTGTATATAGCACCTTATAATATTCTGCAAACTCCTTGTTAACTCCTTCTTGGGTGTCCACTACACCACCATCTTCTCTCATTATCGTTCTAATCGTAGGTCTGGGAGCCTCGCTCTTGTATAGCCATACTAAAAGCGGTCCAGTTTTATCCCCTCCCGCATGCTGTCTCTCAATATATTTTTTATATTTAAGATTGCAGAGCCTTTCCCAGTATTCAGCACATTTCTGCTGCAGCCTGAGAACCCTCTCCATGTCCCTGCATCCCTCTTTTGATGGTCAGCCAAAACTCCGCCTTGCAGGCCTTTTGATTTTGCTATGGCAACCCCTCGCATTACTACCTTAAAGGCTTCCCATAATGTGCCCGCTGAGTTAACGCTACCCGTATTTTCCTCGAAAAAATTGGTGATCTCTTCTCGTATATCTTCTCTAAAAACTGGGTCCCTGAGTGCCTCTGCCCGGAGGCGCCACGTCGGGATCCGTGCCCTTGGTGGGCGGTATTGCCACCCAAAAACCAATGGTGAGTGATCCGAAAGGACCCTCGCATTATATTCTATCTGAGTGGTCTCTGCTGTCACATCTGATGTGGCAAAGATATAGTCTAGCCTCGTGTGTAGGTGCTGCGGGGTGGAGTAATGCGAATATTGCCTCTCCTGGGGGCGTGCTGTTCTCATACATCTGTCAGAACGAAAGTCATCTAGCAGTGTCTGTAATACTTTCGCCGCTGGGGTAGGTTTATTCATTTTGCCATCCGATCTATCTATGTTGGGGTTCAATACGCAATTAAAATCCCCACCCCAGATCACTGCGCTGTCCACACATATGGAAAGGCTGGTACACAGGGTCCTAAAATACGCTGCCGTGTTCTGATTGGGGGCATATGTGTTTACAATGCTTATCTCCTCATTTTCTACCAGCCCCTTTAGCATGACCATTCTCCCATCTGTCTCAGCCACCTTCTGTAATAGTTGAAATGGGACGTGTGGTGCCACCCAGATTAGCACTCCTCTGGCATACGCAGAGTATGTCGAGCCCACCACTACCCCTTTCCATTTTTTCACGACCAACTCCATCTTTTCCCGAGTCAAATGCGTTTCCTGCAGCAACGCAATGGGCCTCATTACGACCCAGGCGGTAAGGGGTTTACGGCAGCGTAAACAGCGCCAACCCTTACCGCCTGAGTACGAGGTCCCTTAGCGCCATGGAGCTTTTAACACCTGCTTTTAGCAGGTGTTAAAATCCATGGCGCTAAGGGACCATGGAGTTAATTACGCCACCGTAATTTACGCCTTCCCCACTCCCATTATCCCCTAAAAATGGGAATGGGGAAGGGTAAATGGGGATTGGGGATTTACCGCCCCGCCAAGGTCGGAATGGGGCGGTAAGTCCGCCAACCACCATGGCGTAAACGTACGCCATGGTGGTAAAGTCACGGCCCAGGCGGTAACTTACCGCCTGGGTCGTAATGAGGCCCAATATCTATTTTTTGTCTTCTTAGATACAGCATAACCGTATTCCTTTTTAAATGACTGTTGAGTCCTCTGACATTCCATGTAATTATTTTAAGATCCCCCATGACTCATTATTTCTCTCCACTCCATCTCTACCAGCTTCCACCCTCCCGTGCGATACAGATTCAACCGTCTAACTTTTCTAGATAGGCTCATGTTGAAACTTAAACTCCCCACAACTATATACATCTCCAACTCCCCCCCCTCCCTCCCGCCCCCTCCTATCCCCTCCCCAACAACTCTCCCTCCAACTGTTGCCCAGCTTCATCCCTGGATCTCAGGCCCCCCCACATCTAGCCCTGTCTGGCGCAAGCCTATGCTCAGGGCTCAGTAGGGTGAAGTCACCCTAGCGGCCACTCAACTACTAGTTCTCAGGGGTGGGTTGCTTCAGTCCCTTTGCTCCTATTTCCCATTCTGTTACGCTTCATGTAAATTCTATGCAGCTCCTTTATACATTTTAACCATTATATTCCGGTCCGTACAGGGGATCGGGACCCGAGGGCCACACAATGTCTCTCCAATCTTGTTTGTCCCCTTATAACAATGTCCCCCTCCCACTAAACCCCTCAGTGTCCACGGTTCAGGTTCCTCAGTCGTTGTGTTCCTGGCGATCTCGATCCGCCTCTTGTTCCAGGCAGCCCTGCAAGTCTAACCATGACACCACCTCCTCGGGCGTGTCAAAGAAAGGTGCTCTACTCTTGTGTAGCACTTTCACTTTTGCCGGGTATAGGAGCATGTACTTGATGCCAGCCGCACGCAGCCTCCTTTTGACGGCCACGTAGCTATACCTTTGCCTCTGCACTAGCAATGTATAATCCGGGTATGCCGTGATGTTGGTAGATGCTTTTTCTATTGTTCCACCCTTGCGAAAATACTCCAGGATCTTTTCTCTATCTCTGTAATTTAGGATCCTTGCTATTATCGGTCTCAGTGGGGCCCCAGGTTGTGGTTTTCTCATTAGAGCACGATGTGCACGCTCCACAGTAAATCCGTGCGAGAGCTTGTCCGCTCCTATCTCTTGTAGGATCATGTTCTCAACATAGTTAGTGGGGTCGTGGCCCTCCTCCCCCTCCGGCAGGCCGACCACTCGTATATTGTTTCTTCTCGCCCTTCCTTCTGCTTCTTCCACCCGATTCTCAAGATTGGTAACCTGCTGTTTTAGCAAGTGGACTTCTTTTGCATTGTCCGTTCTGACGTCAGTGTTGATCTTTACTGCACTTTCTAGACCACTTGTTCTCTCTGCCAACCCCCTAACGTCTTGTCGTAGCAGGGTGAGTTCCGTTCCTACCGCATCAATTTTACTCTCTAAGGCCGTCCGCAGGTCTGCCATTGATGCACCCCAGTTGGTGCTTAATTCAGTTATGGCCGCCAAAATTTGGTGCTTATCCCCTTCCGGGGCGTCTGCCGCGGGAGTCGCAACCGTATCCTGCGTCGCTGTTGTAGGGGTCTTCTGTACTTTTGTGAAGACCTCCATTGTGGGTTGTTTGGTCTTAGCTCTTGGCCCTTTCACCGACATTGCTCTACTTTCTTGCGTGTCCAGTTCTGACTTTGCAATGTTAATATGACACTTCCAGGTCTTCCGGTCATTGGGGTCACTTCCCCTGCAGCTCACTTGCGTTATGGCGCCTAGGTTTGTACTTCAGGTGGATTGTATCCTCCCACGTTCATTAACCATGCACATTTCTTTGGTATAGGCTCCACGGACACTTCCTCATATGCTTGGCCTGCCTGAGCACATACAGTGGGGGTCATTACGACCCAGGCGCTAATTGCGCCAACTTTACCACCATGGTGTAAACTATGTTTACACCATGGTGGATGGCGGATTTACCGCCCCATTCCAAGGTGAGTGGGGCGGTAAATCCCCATTTCCCATTTTCCCTTCCCCATTCCCATTTTTGCCCCATAGTGCATAATGGGAGTGGGGAAGGCGCTAATTAAGCCACCGTAAATTACGGTGGCGTAATTAGCATCATGGCAGGTTAGCGCCATGGATTTTAACGGCTGCTAAGAGCAGCCGTTAAAATCAGAATAGGCGTTAAGGGTTAACGACGGCGTTAACCCTTAACGCCTGGGTCGTAATGAGGCCCAGTGTATGTAAAGTTTGGGTGCACCTTCTCCTCATAGAGATATATTACTTTTTTGCACTTAGCAGTGATAGGGTCATCAGTGTGGCCTCGTTATGCATCCCCGCTGAACCCAGCTGCGTTACGTTCCACAGGCCATGTCCAGCCTGTCGGGTGTTCTTCTGCAGTTATTCTCTCACAATAACATTAATTGTCCCCAGTTCTCATCCCCATGCCATACTCTGCATTTCTTCTGGCCCGCTGGTATTTATAGAAACACACGCAAGTTTGTTCCTGCTTTACGGGGGGCGTGGCTACGAGGGCCATGTAGGAGGAGGTGATCTGGAGGAGCTCCCGAGATCCTGTAATGATCCGGGCGAAAATGTGCGTAACGATAGGCCGACGACCGCTGAAAATACACATGTCGGTGTGTGAATGATCGAGCCACGCGTGGTGAACTTCTGGAAGGTGTAGGAAGAACGGCGGCAGAGATCTGTGCAGAAAAGATAAGGAGCGCCGGAGACGAAAGACGACACAAAATGGCCGACCAATGTCCGGAACAAAGGAAGGAGCAGGCCGCACGGTGACCGAGCGAAAGGGGCGTACTGAGTGCGCATTTGTTATTTGTGCAAAATACAGGTCCTCTGGGTCATGTCGAACAGAACGGTGAGGCCGAAGGCGAAACAGCCCACCTTAGACGACTTCGCTAAGACGTCCCCGGGTCAAGACAATTCCAAGAGCATGGACAAGCCGCCGGCAAGCAGCATGATGACATCGGGCGCTAACCAAGAAGTCCTAGCTGCGATTGCAGACCTAAGGGCGGCCTGGGAATCTAAACTCGAACTGAAAACGGCACTGGACCTCAAGGTCGGAGAGGTGCAGGAGGACGTTAATCTACTCCGACAGGACGTCAGGGCCTTGGCGGAGCGCACGGATTCCCTTGAGAAGGAAGTTAGCCCGAATACTGCGGATTGCGCCTCCCATAAGGCCGAATTGCATGCCCTGATACAAAGAGTGGGCAACTTGGAGAGCAGAGCGGAAGAGGCGGAAGGACGAGCCCGACGAAACAACATCCGCATCGTGGGCCTGCCGGAGGGATTGGAGGGCCACGATCCCACGGAATTCATCGAGTCCATGCTACTGCAAGAGATACCCAGAGGAGCCCTATCTCAAGGTTTTGCGGTGAAAAGGGCACATAGAGCTCTAACAAGGAGGCCGCCGCCGGGGAACCCGCCTAGGCCGGTGATAGCCAAAATTCTTAATTACCGAGATCGGGAGAGGATATTGGAACACTTTCGTAAGGGAGGAACGATTACACAAGGAGGAGCAAACATCACGCCCTACCCGGACTATACCCTGTCTGTGCAGCGTAGCCGCATGAACTTTGGGACGGTAAAGCGGAGATTGAGAGAGGTGGGCCACAAATATATGTTACTGTATCCGGCAAAATTGAAAGTCATTCATAAACACAAAACTTCGTTTTTTGAGACCCCAGAGGATGCCATGGGATGGCTTGATGCGCAGGGATGTCCCCAGGAGTCAGAAGTTCGGATGGAGAAAGAGCACGGACGAGATAAGTAATGCACGAGGAAGATGCCACAAGATGGCGCGGCACGTGGGACTTGATTATAGTCATTTGCGCAGCCTTCAGTAGAGAAGGTCAGACTATTGCACTAAATGTTATAAGCACTGTAGTTATTATTGAATTAACGGGAGCCTTACAGAGCGGATCTCTTTACCCCACAACAATTTTAGTTAAGTGGCCATTAGGGCGACTTCACCCTACTGAGCTCTGTGCATTGTTTGGTGCTTGCAGGGCTAGATGTGGGGGTGCCTGAGTTCCGAGAATGGAGCTGGGCAGCAGTTGGGGTGTGTGATGTTGGGGAAGGGACGGGTGGGGGCAGGGGAGGGTAGTTGGGAATTTGCTGTGTACATAGTTATGGGGAGTTTTAGCTGGTACAAGAAGCTACAAGCAAAGATGGAGAGCTGTATCTGTATCACGTGGGCAAAGGGGATTCGCTACACGGAAGGCAAGAAGACACTCATGAGCCATGGGGGACCTTAAGATCGTAACATGGAATGTCAGGGGACTCAACAGTTACTTAAAGAGAAACAAAGTCATGATGTACTTGAAAAGACAGAAGATTGATATTGCGCTGTTGCAGGAAACACATCTGACCCGGCAAAAACTGGAACTGGTGGGGAAGAAGTGGAAAGGTACTGTAGTAGGCTCTCCGTATTCGGCCTACGCTAGGGGAGTGCTGGTCTGGGTGGCACCGCACGTTCCGCTCCAACTTACGCAAGAGGTGGTGGACACGGAGGGGAGGTTGGTCATATTGAAGGCTTTGGTAGAGAATAGAGAGGTGTGCATTATAAATACGTATGCCCCCAAGCAAAACACTGCGACGTATTTTAGAACCCTGTGTACTCATCTGGGGGCGTGTATGGGAAGAGCGGTTATCTGGGGAGGGGATTTCAACTGCGTGCTCAACCCAAAGTCAGACAGATCTGATGGGAAGATTGATAGGCCCACCCCAGCGGCCAGGGTATTGCAGACATTACTAGTCGACTTTGGGCTGGCAGATGTTTGGAGGCTGAAACACCCTAATGAAACACAGTACTCGCATTACTCAGCTCCGCAGCAACTGCATACGAGGCTGGATTACTTTTTTGCCACGCCAGATGTGGTGATAGAGACCACCCAAATAGACTATAGAGCGAGGGTCCTGTCGGACCACTCGCCTCTGGTGCTGAGTTGGCAGTGCTGCCGCCCCAGGGCGCGGATACCGACATGGCGCCTCCGGGCAGAGGCGCTCCGGGACCCGGTCTTCAGGGAAGATATCAGGGATGCGATCACACAGTACTTTGAGGTAAACACAGGCAGCGTAGACTCAGCGTGCACGCTCTGGGAAGCCTTTAAGGTGGTATTGCGGGGTGCTGCTATTGCTAAATCAAAAGGCCTACAGGGTGGGGTCCTAACGGAACTAGAGGAAGCAGAAGAGAAACTGGAGCGGAAAAGAAACAGAGCGGGAGGGGATGCGGAACTTGTACTCGAGTTACAGCAGAGGTACGCAGAGCTTTGGGAAAGGCTCTGCAACCTTAACTATAAGAAGTATGTTGAGAGGCAACATGCAGGAGGGGATAAAACTGGCTGCTTGTTGGCGTGGTTATATAAGAGCGAAACCCCCAGGCCCCCGATTAGGACAATAACTAGAGAAGACGGGGAGGTGGTTGACACCCAGGAGGGAGTCAACGAGGCATTCTTGGACTATTATAGGACATTATATGAGGACAGAGGAGGGGACAATCGAGAGGAGATTAGAGAAACAATAAAAGACATGGAATTACCTAAGATTAGTGCTGAAGAAAGGGAGGAGCTAGACGCACCGATTACCTTAGAGGAATTGGAGGAGGTGGTGAAGCAGCTGCCTACCTGCAAGACCCGGGCGCGGATGGATTCCCTGGCGAGTTTTGTAAAACATATAGAGAGGAAGTACTCCCCTCTATGCTAGAGATGCTCAATGAGTCTTTTGAGATGGGTTGGCTGCTGGAATCGCTTAGAGAAGCGCTAATTGTGCCGCTCCCTAAGCCCAACAAGCCAGGGCATAGCTGCGGCTCCTATAGGCCGTTGTCAATGTTGAACCAGGATAGCAAGATATTGACGGCGGTCCTGGCGAATAGGCTGCGTAGAGTTATTAGCAAACTGATACACCCGGACCAGACAGGTTATGTCCCCAACAGAAATATAACCCACAACCATAGGCGACTCCACCGTGTGATTGAAGAGGGAAACAGGAGCGAGGGGGAAATGGCAGTGGTGTCCCTAGATGCAGTCAAAGCTTTTGATTCAGTGAGGTGGCCATGGTTGCTGGAGGCCCTGGAAGAATACGGGATGGGGCCGGGCTATGTTAGGTGGGAAAAATTACTATACAGTGAAACACTGGCCAGGGTACGCACAGGATCGGTGATATCTGAGAGATGGCAGCTCAGTATAGGCACCAGACAAGGGTGCCCCTGGTCCCCGATGTTATACATTCTAGCCCTGGACCCTGGCAGTGTACCTCAGACAACAATATGACATGGTCGGTATTGAGGTAGGGGGAGAGAAACACCTAATATCCTTGTATGCTGACGATTTACTACTATATTTGAAATATCCGGAGGAAAATCTTCAGTATATTCTAGAGGTTATGGAAAAGTATGCAGAACTGCCCGGCATAGCGGTGAACCCCCAAAAATCGAGCATGTTCCCATTGGGGAGCTACATAGGAGTCCCTCTGGAGCGTTTGCCAGTGTTGTCCGTACCTTGGGCGGCTGATTCCTTCCGCTACCTCGGAATAGATGTGTATCGTACGGTGGAGGGGGAACACTTGCATAATACCGAGGTGGCTGTGAAAAAAATCAGAAAAAATATGAAGTTTTGGGAGAAGCTGCCGCTGGCGATGATGGGACGGGGGGCGATGCTCAAAATGGTGGTCCTGCCCAGGCTGTTACATTTTTTCAGTAATATACCATACTTGATACCCAAAAGGTTTTTGTCAAACTGAATAGCATGTGCAGGGACTTCCTATGGCATGGCACTCGCAATAGAGTGGCGCTATGGAAGCTGCAGAACTTCCATGATAGAGGGGGCATTAAGCTGCCGAATTTTGAGGCCTATTATGTAGCCAGTCAGTTGCAATATGTAACCAAATGGCTCTCTGATGAGGTAACTCCTGAATTTAGGCTGTTTGGGCAGGACTGCACCACGTTTTACCTAAAGGAGATTATCTGGGTGCCTAGACTTGAAATTAAAGAACGCCCGGGTATGATGTTGCTTGGGTGGAAGATGTGGCGCAGAGTATGCCAACTGATGGAGAACCCGTACCCGTGTTCCCCACAGGTGCCGCTAGTCGCCTTAGCTGGGGGAGACAACCAACTCAGAATGATAATTAGGACCTATTGGGAATCGGTCGGGCTGGTCACATTGGGAGATGTATGGCAAGAAGGGATTATTAAAGATTTCGAAGAACTGGGAGAAGAGGCAGGTTTGCACAGAGACCAATATGTCACGTATCTTAGGCTAGTGCAGACTATTCGTAAAACCTGGCCAGAGACTGTACTGGCGGAGGAGCCAGACGTCCTAATGGGAACAATATATGACATATCAGAAGGAGGGCACGAGATCTCTAGACTGTACGAGATGGTGATGACCCGAGTGGGGAAGGATTTGACTCATTTGAGGGTGGACTGGGAAGCGGAGGTGGGGGCACAGATGACCGATGGGATGTGGGAATGGGCTATGGGATACCACAAGAAGGTGTCCAGAAACGCCAGATTCCAGCAGATACAGTTATACATAACGCATAGAGCCTATATGACCCCGAAGAGAATATCTAAGTTTGTAAACGCAGGAAGACAATCATGCCCAAAATGCGATGAAGAAGACGCTGATATGACACACATGTTCTGGTCTTGCCCAGTGATTGAAGCTTTTTGGGGGGAAGTGGCACGAAAACTAGCGGATAAAGGGGTCACGCTCAACATAGATACGGCCTGGGCCTGCCTGTTGGGAGGGTTTCCCAGACCACGGAATACTAAACATGTTGGTAAACTGAGGGACCTGGCATATGTGCTTGCTAAAAGAAGGATTGCCATGGGCTGGAAGCAGTGCCACAAGCCACCGGTTGAAGTATGGTGGCGGGACTTGCAAAAATTGGCAGAGGCTGAAACGGTAGTGTGGCAGGAGGCATGTAGCAAGTGCGGGGAAGAAGAAGGGGGTAACCTGATGGCTTGGAGAATGTTAATAACAGGACTGTTTGGCACATTAATGGATTCTGCAGCTTCGGAAGGAAGCGATACCCGGCCACACGCAGCAGATACAGAACGAGAAACGCAAATAAGCTCTTGAGGGGGGAGGGATCTGGGGAGCAGTAACGTGCGTTAATTGATGTTCACGAGTCTGTTGTAAATAATGCTGCAAGTTTGGTTTGTATTGTTTATTTGTTTTCAAAATAATAAAAACTTAAAAAAAAAAAAAGTTTGTTCCTGCTTTACATACCACCGCAGCTCCTTCGTGTCAAGGAGGCGCTGCAGTGCTGGATGACACAGTACCTTCAGTCAGCAACACCCGCTCCGGGGGCCTCCATTGTGCTCCGCAGGTCACTCGGGATATTTCACTGTAACAATGTCCTGCTTGCAGGCCGGCAACTGCCTCAGTCTGTTTGGGGCGGTCGCATCATCAAAGGGGCGCACTTCTCTGGTTTCTTTCATTCTCAAACATTTCCAAGCACCGCCATTACCCCTTTCCTCCCGCGGCCGGCACCGAGACACAATGTATCTTCCGAATAATTTCCTAGCTGCAGTCACTCAGGCAGCCTGCTCACCACGTCCCAGTGTATGCCGTGCCATTGCCAGCGCTGCTATATTGCAAATTAACGGCGCCCGCTCCAAGTGTATACAGTCCACACCGCGGGTCTTCAGGGATAGTTGGCTTATTATTCCGCGGGGCCTGATTATGTATTATCCTTCGGCACCTCTTTATCCACGGGCACTTCACATCCCGCAAGGGGATTCCAGCGGGCCAGCACTCGCGGTGCACCTCCTCCGGGGATCTACTACAGTCTCGTCCTCTTACAGCTTCTCAAGCGTGCGGCCATCCATTCTGCGATTTATTCGCCTGTCTCCGTCAGGAACCGCCGCACCTCTTAAGGGATTGCAATCCTCTGAGTCCCTTTGTTCTCGGGCACCGCCATTTTGTTTTCCCTTGCGGCTGCCTTCAAGATACAATCTCGCATTCCTTCAGTTGCAAGGTTTCGATCGTGCAAGCGGTCTGCCCATTCTTCGCTCTGCGTTCTCCTATGCCTTTCCTTATATTTGGAGTTGCAATTGGTACAATAATACTCGTTTTTCCGGCGGATTATCTTGTCGGATCACGGAGCTCACGGGACACACAGCCTATTCCACGGCTGCCTAGCCACGCCCGCCCCCAGAAACCAGTATACTATACCTCCAATTTCTGTTCTCCTTGACCAGCTGGGGTCTTCCGGGATTTTCACGAAATTGGATCTCAGGGGGGCTTATAATCTGGTGAGAATACGCCAAGGAAATGAATGGAAAACCGCTTTTAAGACCAAGTATGGTGTGTATGAATACTGCGTAGTGCCGTTTGGGTTGTGCAATGCACCGGCTACCTTAAACACTTCATCAACGATGTTTTCCGGGACATGATGGATCAGTTTCTAGTGGTCTGTCTCGATGACATATTGATTTAATCAGACTCCCTGGAGTCCCATGTAAGACATGTTTCTCTGGTCTTGCAACGCCTTCGAGAGAATTCATTGTACGCTAAGCTCGAGAAGTGCATATTTCATGCCAAAGAAGTGGAATTCTTGGGGTAGGACATTACCAGCAAGGGAGTACAGATGAGCACGACTAAAGTGAAAGCAGTCCTAGAATGGCCACTTCCAACCAACCTCAAGTCTTTACAATCTTTTCTTGCTTTCGCAAATTTTTATAGGAGATTCATATGATCATTTTCTGAGATCGCAGCCCCTCTCACAGCACTCACTAGTAGCAGGAAATCCTTTTCTTGGAATTCCACAGCCCAAAGCGCTTTTGAGGTACTCAAGACGGCTTTTACTACCGCACCTGTTCTGCAAGACCCGGATCCTTCATTGTTCTATGTTGTAGAAGCAGATGCTTCAGATGTAGCAATAGGTGCTGTTTTGTCACGAACTTGCAAGGATACCAACGCTCTTCATCCTGTTGCCGATCATTCTAGAAAGCTATCAGGTTATTAACAGAATTATACCATCACAGAAAGGGAATTATTGGCTGTTCGCGATGCATTCTCGTCTGGAGACATCATCTCTTGGGTACGATTCACCCAGTACAGGTCTATTCTGACCATCGGAACTAACTAGCACTGCAGTCAGTGAAGTGCACCACTGCTCGACATGCCCTTTGGCATGAGTATTTCTCCATGTACGATTTCGTTATCACCTCTTGCCCTGGCTCCTTGCACACGATCACGCATACATGGTTCTCCTACTCGGTGTGCAGTTGATGTTACTCTTCTTCTTCCCCATCAAGTGGTTTGTGGATGCACGTTGCAACCATCCATGAAGTCCACAATCCAGAAATGGGTTTGACAGAATCCCCAGGCGATCACAGACTATAACACGGACGTGTCCAGTCCTTGCTATATGTACAAGGTAGAATCTACTTACCTGGTGCAGCCACACGGCATATGTCATTGCAATGGTGTCATGATTCCAAGATTGCAGCACATCCAGGCAGAAGAAAGACTAGAGATCTTTTACGCCGGTGATGTTGGTGGCCCGCCATGAGCAATGATGTCACCAATTATATTGAATCTTGTGCTGTGTGTGTCCAAGCAAAGAATTTCTATGCCAAGCCTATGGGTCTTTTGCACCCACTTCCGGTTCCCGATCATCCATGGGTTATGATATCTATGGATTTCATAGTGGAACTGCCATCGATTCAAGGGTTTGATACCCTCTGGGTTGTTATTGACTACCAAAATGGCTTTGTTTATTCCCTGTCAGGGGCTTCCAATGGCCCCAGTGTTGGCCGACTTGTTTTTGAGACATGTTTTCAGGGTTTTTTGGCCTACCCAGTGTCATCAGCTCAGACGGCGGATCACGATTTACATCCCGTTTCTGGCGAGCTCTCAACCGTTCCTTTGGTATTGATGACCGTGACTCTAGCGCATACCACCCGCAGATGGACAGTCAGACAGAGCAGATGAATGCCACGCTAGAACAATATTTGCGATGCCTTCTCCTCCAATATCAGGATACCTGGCTTAACGTTCTAGTGATGGCTGAATTTGCTTATAACAACTCTCTGCATACTTCAACTGGCTCTTCGCCCTTGTGTGCTCTCTATGGTGGTCATCCTCGTTCTCTCCCTTTTCCGATCATGATCTCTCCATGTAATCCTGCTGTCCATGCTTGTGTACAGGATCTGTCAAAATTACAGGCTGGTATTAAACAACATTTAGTGGAGGCCCAGTCCTGTGCTAAAGGTTTTGCTGATGCTCATGGGTCCACAGTACCCACCTACAAGGTGGGAATTAAGGTTTGGTTATCAACCAAAAATCTTCACCTGCCGGGTCGTAAGACCCTTTTGCCTTGCTTTGTTGGAACTTATAATGTCACGGATGTCATCAATCCTGTGGCGGTTAGACTGGATCTACCTTCTACTTGGAAAATCTATCCTGTTTTCCATGTGTATCTTTTGAAAACTGTCCATCTGTCTGCCCAGCATTTGGCCCGTACTTTGCCTCTGGAGGTACACGGTACAGAGGAGTATGAAGTCAATCGTATCCTTGACACTAAGGTCAGGAGGGGCATCCGTATATATATCTTGTAGATTGGAAGGGTTACGGTCGTGAGGATCGCACTTGGGAGCCCACTGATCACATCCATGAATCAGACCTCTTGTCCAGTTTCTGGTCCAATCGTAGGTGTATTCGTTCTTTGAGGGAGGATGCTGTCAGGATTCCAGGTATCGCGTTGCAGAAATCACGCCAGGCTGGTATTTCTAGGTCAGCTCACAGACGCAATGCAATCTCACCTACAGCACTAACACACTTTTCCTACGGGCACAACCCTGCTCGACAAGGTCTCAATCATCCATTTCCACATTGCAGACTCAGGTATTCAAGGGGAGTTAAAGGGAGAATATGTTATGCCAAATACTGGAGGTTACCATGGAGATTGTGCCATCCACTTCACAGCTTATGTTCAGATTCTTATCCGAGAATCATGCAAGCTCAAGGTCATATGACTTTTAGTATTTAGGCTCTACCCATTCTTACTTTGGTGCTTCTGATTTTGAAGTACTCCTTGGTCTTGCTTATCCACATATCTTTTGGACCGGTTTGTTTATGAATCTTGGAGCATTATACTGACCCTGCTTTTCGCTCAACCCTCATATGTTCCACGTTGCTTTGGATTTCTTGCCTTCTAGGTTGCTGACTAGGAACGTTATTACGGATTTCCTTGTCTCCTGTTTTTACCTTGATTGACGTCCCAGAACTCAGTTTGGATTACATTGCTGGGAAGAATTCACCCCCTACACTATGGGCTCAAGTACACCCAAGGACTTGTCCCCTCAAGTACAAGGCAAATTCTGACAGTAGGCCTATCGGAGTGTAGTTGGTCAATACAAGATCGTCGGCATACAGGAAATATTGGATTTTCGCAAGTCCCAACCTCGGGGGATTAATACCAAGAGGGCTGCTTCAATACCAAGAATATAAAGGTTAAACAGGAAGGGCACTAACACACATCCTTGACGTAGTCCTCGGTCCACCTTGATCCATCCTGTGCATGTACCATTCATGTCCAACCTAATTTTGATTCTTAAATCCCCATGCATCAGTTCAAGTAACTGAATCAAAGCCTCAAGGCGACCCCAAAGTCTAAGCATGTCCCAGAGCTTGTTTTGATCCATGCAGTCGAAAGCCTTGACTATATCCAAAAAGGACTTATAGTGTACGCTTTGCTTTAAAGGGCTGACTCTTTAGGAGCTGTGTAAGATAAAACAGTTCAAAGCTCTATGAGTTCCTTTACGAAATCCAGATTGATTAAAATCAAACTTGTTTGCCTGAGTGGCCCATCTTTCTAAAGATCGAAGCACAGAAGGTAGAGAGAATCATGTATAAGAAGCATCCAAAAGGAAGATAGGGCGAATCCTGGTAATTATTTCCTTATCTCCCTTTTTAAAGATGAACACAACAATGGCCTCTCTCCAGGTTACAGGACACCTGGCCTGACCAACTACATTTAGAAACAGCTGCAGCAGGACATCCACCCATAATTCCAGAGTAGACTTCAAAGTCATCGTAGAGAGCCCATCTGGTCCCGGGGCACTAGAAGACTTAGCCCTCCCTATGGCAGCATGGATGCCTTGCTTGTCAATACACAACAAAGGCCAGGTCTCCCTAACAAAACATGGCCCCTGTTTAACGGCGGTGTCAAAAACAGACACCGCATAAAGGTTCAGAAAATGATTTTCCCAGGCCTTACCCGTAATGGGTTGATGTTGCAAAATGGCTTGAGCTTCCCACCAACGTATTCATCTCCAAAAATGTGAGGTAATGCGGGATACCAATGTTGTTAACATGGCCTCTGCATCGTTTTGCAGCAAAAGGGTGTGATGGGCCTTGATACAATTTCTATATCTTTGTTTAAGCTTAGCAATTGTTGCGGGCATATCAAAACTAGACTTAATAGTCTCCTTAATGTCCCCCCTCATACTTGACTTCGTAGTACAAACTTGGACAACAAATGTATGGCTCATCTTTAAACGACTTTCACCCGCTTTAATATTTAAATAGGGGATTCATGATAGCAACGTCGTCTTTAAAAAAAGGAAATGAAGACAGGCATATATCTATAAAAAGTTCCCCCACCAAATCTTTTTACTGTTTTTGCTTTCACTGTTAGCTTTTGTGACTTTATATTGACAATGTATGTATTGTTTTTGAAAATTGAATACATTTGGTGGAGAAAAAAAAAGGAAGGGAGCATTGAGCTCATAGATGCATAAGATTTGGTGAGCCCTAAAGTGGTTGTTAGGAAGCCCAGTGGACAAGTAAGGTTGTGCATTGACCTACACGGTCAGAACATAAATTTGCTTGCTAACATTGCTGAGCTGCCGAGTGAAATTGGGCGAGCCAACTTGTACTCCACAGTTGATCGAAGATCAACATGCATCAAATTAAGTTCCGTCCAGTGTCTTAAGAGTGGACATCTTTCATGACAGCCGGCATGCTATTTTGCTGTAGGCGCATGCCCATTGAGTTGGTGCTCACTGCTAGAGTCTTTCTAAAAGGTCAATTACCGTCTGCTGGGGAAGCTAGAGGGAATCTGCTTTCACCAAGATGACATCTTCACCTAGAAAAAAGGGGAGTCCTAGCATGACAAAGGGTTAATGGAGGTGCTGTGAATACTAGACATGGCTGACTTGACTTCAAGCCTGGAGAGGCGCAAGATCTGCCAATGTTCCATGACTTATTGGGACATCGGCTTTTTGAGGTGGGGATTGAACCCAAGCCAAGAACCTTTGCTGCCATTCAGGGCATGCATGCTCCCAATGATAACAGTGAAGTTGCACTATTCTTCGGCTGGACTCACCACCAAGCTTCACACTGATGCCAGTGGTGCAGTTTTGGGTTCTGTGCTGATGCCGTCAGCATTTGCATTACATATACTAAAGGGACCTGAGACATTATATTAAGTAGAGGAGAAGGAAGCACTGGCCTGCTTCTGGGAAGTCAATAGCTCCAAGATGTATCCGGAAGGGAGTATAAGGGGAAAACAGACCACAAGCCTGTGATAGTAATATTCAATGGAGAGGCCCTAGATGGGGTTTGGCGGTGCATGGTCAGATCCATACCTGACTTTCATGGACATCTTTAGGCAGGCTGAACAGGGCTGTGTATGCCATGTCCTGAAGTAGTATATACAGGGATAGCATCCTTCTCTGCTGAAGAATGGGAGGTGACAGGAATGGTGGATGGTGTGTGGACAAGTAATGACGAGGCCGCTGAAGCCAACCTTTTCTGAAGTGTCAAGGATGAGATGGCACACTAGTTAGGTGTGGGGACAGACTCATACCACCCGGTGGCCTCAGAGAGAGTATTGCTAAGCGTATATACAGGAAATGAGGCTGCAGTAAGATGGAGTGTTGATGGGAGGGTTACCGATTTAGATGGGCGCACGCCAAGGATGCGTACTGGCTCCTAAATTATTTTGTCTTTTTATCAATGGCATAATCCTTAAACAATTGAATTTACCTTGTGATGCACCAAGACTGCCTGGAGAAACCTGCCCAATTTTAATGTTTGCGGATAACACTTTACTTTTATCCCTGACCCTGTATGGTTCAGAACAACAACTGTTAGGTGCCAAAAATGGCCTTTCCATAAATGTGAAAAAAACAAAACTATGATCTTCAAGAGAAATGGAACCGAGGGGCTCAATACACTCAGCCTAACACACAAGCGGCAGCATGTTGAGCAAGTCAATGAATATAACTATTGTGGCAGAAACATGCAATTGGACTGCTCAGGTTTGCAAGGAAGATATCACACTCAATCGCTTTGGTGGTGCCATTGGCAAGTTTGCACATGACTACGGAGGTGGCAGCTTTCCATTTATCACAGCTGCCCAATGGAACGCACTACCACAACACCTCAGAGGGATCGCAGCTGCCCAATGGAACGCACTACCACCACACCTCAGAGGGATCGCAGCTGCCCAATGGAACGCACTACCACCACACCTCAGAGGGATCGCAGCTGCCCAATGGAACGCACTACCACAACACCTCAGAGGGATCGCAGCTGCCCAATGGAACGCACTACCACCACACCTCAGAGGGATCGCAGCTGCCCAATGGAACGCACTACCACCACACCTCAGAGGGATCGCAGCTGCCCAATGGAACGCACTACCACCACACCTCAGAGGGATCGCAGCTGCCCAATGGAACGCACTACCACCACACCTCAGAGGGATCGCAGCTGCCCAATGGTACGCACTACCACCACACCTCAGAGGGATCGCAGCTGCCCAATGGAACGCACTACCACCACACCTCAGAGGGATCGCAGCTGCCCAATGGAACGCACTACCACAACACCTCAGAGGGATCGCAGCTGCCCAATGGTACGCACTACCACCACACCTCAGAGGGATCGCAGCTGCCCAATGGAACGCACTACCACCACACCTCAGAGGGATCGCAGCTGCCCAATGGAACGCACTACCAACACACCTCAGAGGGATCGCAGCTGCCCAATGGAACGCACTACCACCACACCTCAGAGGGATCGCAGCTGCCCAATGGAACGCATTACCACCACACCTCAGAGGGATCGCAGCTGCCCAATGGTACGCACTACCACCACACCTCAGAGGGATCGCAGCTGCCCAATGGAACGCACTACCACCACACCTCAGAGGGATCGCAGCTGCCCAATGGAACGCACTACCACAACACCTCAGAGGGATCGCAGCTGCCCAATGGTACGCACTACCACCACACCTCAGAGGGATCGCAGCTGCCCAATGGAACGCACTACCACCACACCTCAGAGGGATCGCAGCTGCCCAATGGAACGCACTACCACAACACCTCAGAGGGATCGCAGCTGCCCAATGGAACGCACTACCACAACACCTCAGAGGGATCGCAGCTGCCCAATGGAACGCACTACCACCACACCTCAGAGGGATCGCAGCTGCCCAATGGGACGCACTACCACCACACCTCAGAGGGATCGCAGCTGCCCAATGGAACGCACTACCACAACACCTCAGAGGGATCGCAGCTGCCCAATGGAACGCACTACCACCACACCTCAGAGGGATCGCAGCTGCCCAATGGAACGCACTACCACCACACCTCAGAGGGATCGCAGCTGCCCAATGGTACGCACTACCACCACACCTCAGAGGGATCGCAGCTGCCCAATGGAACGCACTACCACCACACCTCAGAGGGATCGCAGCTGCCCAATGGAACGCACTACCACAACACCTCAGAGGGATCGCAGCTGCCCAATGGTACGCACTACCACCACACCTCAGAGGGATCGCAGCTGCCCAATGGAACGCACTACCACCACACCTCAGAGGGATCGCAGCTGCCCAATGGAACGCACTACCAACACACCTCAGAGGGATCGCAGCTGCCCAATGGAACGCACTACCACCACACCTCAGAGGGATCGCAGCTGCCCAATGGAACGCACTACCACCACACCTCAGAGGGATCGCAGCTGCCCAATGGTACGCACTACCACCACACCTCAGAGGGATCGCAGCTGCCCAATGGAACGCACTACCACCACACCTCAGAGGGATCGCAGCTGCCCAATGGAACGCACTACCACAACACCTCAGAGGGATCGCAGCTGCCCAATGGTACGCACTACCACCACACCTCAGAGGGATCGCAGCTGCCCAATGGAACGCACTACCACCACACCTCAGAGGGATCACAGCTGCCCAATGGAACGCACTACCACAACACCTCAGAGGGATCGCAGCTGCCCAATGGAACGCACTACCACAACACCTCAGAGGGATCGCAGCTGCCCAATGGAACGCACTACCACCACACCTCAGAGGGATCGCAGCTGCCCAATGGGACGCACTACCACCACACCTCAGAGGGATCGCAGCTGCCCAATGGAACGCACTACCACCACACCTCAGAGGGATCGCAGCTGCCCAATGGAACGCACTACCACCACACCTCAGAGGGATCGCAGCTGCCCAATGGAACGCACTACCACCACACCTCAGAGGGATCGCAGCTGCCCAATGGAACGCACTACCACCACACCTCAGAGGGATCGCAGCTGCCCAATGGAACGCACTACCACCACACCTCAGAGGGATCGCAGCTGCCCAATGGAACGCACTACCACCACACCTCAGAGGGATCGCAGCTGCCCAATGGAACGCACTACCACCACACCTCAGAGGGATCGCATCTGCCCAATGGAACGCACTACCACCACACCTCAGAGGGATCGCAGCTGCCCAATGGAACGCACTACCACCACACCTCAGAGGGATCGCAGCTGCCCAATGGAACGCACTACCACCACACCTCAGAGGGATCGCAGCTGCCCAATGGAACGCACTACCACCACACCTCAGAGGGATCGCAGCTGCCCAATGGAACGCACTACCAACACACCTCAGAGGGATCGCAGCTGCCCAATGGAACGCACTACCACCACACCTCAGAGGGATCGCAGCTGCCCAATGGAACGCACTACCACCACACCTCAGAGGGATCGCAGCTGCCCAATGGAACGCACTACCACCACACCTCAGAGGGATCGCAGCTGCCCAATGGAACGCACTACCACCACACCTCAGAGGGATCGCAGCTGCCCAATGGAACGCACTACCACCACACCTCAGAGGGATCGCAGCTGCCCAATGGAACGCACTACCACCACACCTCAGAGGGATCGCAGCTGCCCAATGGAACGCACTACCACAACACCTCAGAGGGATCGCAGCTGCCCAATGGAACGCACTACCACCACACCTCAGAGGGATCGCAGCTGCCCAATGGAACGCACTACCACCACACCTCAGAGGGATCGCAGCTGCCCAATGGAACGCACTACCACCACACCTCAGAGGGATCGCAGCTGCCCAATGGAACGCACTACCACCACACCTCAGAGGGATCGCAGCTGCCCAATGGTACGCACTACCACCACACCTCAGAGGGATCGCAGCTGCCCAATGGAACGCACTACCACCACACCTCAGAGGGATCGCAGCTGCCCAATGGAACGCACTACCACAACACCTCAGAGGGATCGCAGCTGCCCAATGGTACGCACTACCACCACACCTCAGAGGGATCGCAGCTGCCCAATGGAACGCACTACCACCACACCTCAGAGGGATCGCAGCTGCCCAATGGAACGCACTACCAACACACCTCAGAGGGATCGCAGCTGCCCAATGGAACGCACTACCACCACACCTCAGAGGGATCGCAGCTGCCCAATGGAACGCACTACCACCACACCTCAGAGGGATCGCAGCTGCCCAATGGTACGCACTACCACCACACCTCAGAGGGATCGCAGCTGCCCAATGGAACGCACTACCACCACACCTCAGAGGGATCGCAGCTGCCCAATGGAACGCACTACCACAACACCTCAGAGGGATCGCAGCTGCCCAATGGTACGCACTACCACCACACCTCAGAGGGATCGCAGCTGCCCAATGGAACGCACTACCACCACACCTCAGAGGGATCGCAGCTGCCCAATGGAACGCACTACCACAACACCTCAGAGGGATCGCAGCTGCCCAATGGAACGCACTACCACAACACCTCAGAGGGATCGCAGCTGCCCAATGGAACGCACTACCACCACACCTCAGAGGGATCGCAGCTGCCCAATGGGACGCACTACCACCACACCTCAGAGGGATCGCAGCTGCCCAATGGAACGCACTACCACAACACCTCAGAGGGATCGCAGCTGCCCAATGGAACGCACTACCACCACACCTCAGAGGGATCGCAGCTGCCCAATGGAACGCACTACCACCACACCTCAGAGGGATCGCAGCTGCCCAATGGTACGCACTACCACCACACCTCAGAGGGATCGCAGCTGCCCAATGGAACGCACTACCACCACACCTCAGAGGGATCGCAGCTGCCCAATGGAACGCACTACCACAACACCTCAGAGGGATCGCAGCTGCCCAATGGTACGCACTACCACCACACCTCAGAGGGATCGCAGCTGCCCAATGGAACGCACTACCACCACACCTCAGAGGGATCGCAGCTGCCCAATGGAACGCACTACCAACACACCTCAGAGGGATCGCAGCTGCCCAATGGAACGCACTACCACCACACCTCAGAGGGATCGCAGCTGCCCAATGGAACGCACTACCACCACACCTCAGAGGGATCGCAGCTGCCCAATGGTACGCACTACCACCACACCTCAGAGGGATCGCAGCTGCCCAATGGAACGCACTACCACCACACCTCAGAGGGATCGCAGCTGCCCAATGGAACGCACTACCACAACACCTCAGAGGGATCGCAGCTGCCCAATGGTACGCACTACCACCACACCTCAGAGGGATCGCAGCTGCCCAATGGAACGCACTACCACCACACCTCAGAGGGATCACAGCTGCCCAATGGAACGCACTACCACAACACCTCAGAGGGATCGCAGCTGCCCAATGGAACGCACTACCACAACACCTCAGAGGGATCGCAGCTGCCCAATGGAACGCACTACCACCACACCTCAGAGGGATCGCAGCTGCCCAATGGGACGCACTACCACCACACCTCAGAGGGATCGCAGCTGCCCAATGGAACGCACTACCACCACACCTCAGAGGGATCGCAGCTGCCCAATGGAACGCACTACCACCACACCTCAGAGGGATCGCAGCTGCCCAATGGAACGCACTACCACCACACCTCAGAGGGATCGCAGCTGCCCAATGGAACGCACTACCACCACACCTCAGAGGGATCGCAGCTGCCCAATGGAACGCACTACCACCACACCTCAGAGGGATCGCAGCTGCCCAATGGAACGCACTACCACCACACCTCAGAGGGATCGCAGCTGCCCAATGGAACGCACTACCACCACACCTCAGAGGGATCGCATCTGCCCAATGGAACGCACTACCACCACACCTCAGAGGGATCGCAGCTGCCCAATGGAACGCACTACCACCACACCTCAGAGGGATCGCAGCTGCCCAATGGAACGCACTACCACCACACCTCAGAGGGATCGCAGCTGCCCAATGGAACGCACTACCACCACACCTCAGAGGGATCGCAGCTGCCCAATGGAACGCACTACCAACACACCTCAGAGGGATCGCAGCTGCCCAATGGAACGCACTACCACCACACCTCAGAGGGATCGCAGCTGCCCAATGGAACGCACTACCACCACACCTCAGAGGGATCGCAGCTGCCCAATGGAACGCACTACCACCACACCTCAGAGGGATCGCAGCTGCCCAATGGAACGCACTACCACCACACCTCAGAGGGATCGCAGCTGCCCAATGGAACGCACTACCACCACACCTCAGAGGGATCGCAGCTGCCCAATGGAACGCACTACCACCACACCTCAGAGGGATCGCAGCTGCCCAATGGAACGCACTACCACCACACCTCAGAGGGATCGCAGCTGCCCAATGGAACGCACTACCACCACACCTCAGAGGGATCGCAGCTGCCCAATGGAACGAAATACCACCACACCTCCGAGGGATCGCAGCTGCCCAATGGAACGCACTACCACCACACCTCAGAGGGATCGCAGCTGCCCAATGGAACGCACTACCACCACACCTCAGAGGGATCGCAGCTGCCCAATGGAACGCACTACCACCACACCTCAGAGGGATCGCAGCTGCCCAATGGAACGCACTACCACCACACCTCAGAGGGATCGCAGCTGCCCAATGGAACGCACTACCACCACACCTCAGAGGGATCGCAGCTGCCCAATGGAACGCACTACCACCACACCTCAGAGGGATCGCAGCTGCCCAATGGAACGCACTACCACCACACCTCAGAGGGATCGCAGCTGCCCAATGGAACGCACTACCACCACACCTCAGAGGGATCGCAGCTGCCCAATGGAACGCACTACCACCACACCTCAGAGGGATCGCAGCTGCCCAATGGAACGCACTACCACCACACCTCAGAGGGATCGCAGCTGCCCAATGGAACGCACTACCACCACACCTCAGAGGGATCGCAGCTGCCCAATGGAACGCACTACCACCACACCTCAGAGGGATCGCAGCTGCCCAATGGAACGCACTACCACCACACCTCAGAGGGATCGCAGCTGCCCAATGGAACGCACTACCACCACACCTCAGAGGGATCGCAGCTGCCCAATGGAACGCACTACCACCACACCTCAGAGGGATCGCAGCTGCCCAATGGAACGCACTACCACCACACCTCAGAGGGATCGCAGCTGCCCAATGGAACGCACTACCACCACACCTCAGAGGGATCGCAGCTGCCCAATGGAACGCACTACCACCACACCTCAGAGGGATCGCAGCTGCCCAATGGAACGCACTACCACCACACCTCAGAGGGATCGCAGCTGCCCAATGGAACGCACTACCACCACACCTCAGAGGGATCGCAGCTGCCCAATGGAACGCACTACCACCACACCTCAGAGGGATCGCAGCTGCCCAATGGAACGCACTACCACCACACCTCAGAGGGATCGCAGCTGCCCAATGGAACGCACTACCACCACACCTCAGAGGGATCGCAGCTGCCCAATGGAACGCACTACCACCACACCTCAGAGGGATCGCAGCTGCCCAATGGAACGCACTACCACCACACCTCAGAGGGATCGCAGCTGCCCAATGGAACGCACTACCACCACACCTCAGAGGGATCGCAGCTGCCCAATGGAACGCACTACCACCACACCTCAGAGGGATCGCAGCTGCCCAATGGAACGCACTACCACCACACCTCAGAGGGATCGCAGCTGCCCAATGGAACGCACTACCACCACACCTCAGAGGGATCGCAGCTGCCCAATGGAACGCACTACCACCACACCTCAGAGGGATCGCAGCTGCCCAATGGAACGCACTACCACCACACCTCAGAGGGATCGCAGCTGCCCAATGGAACGCACTACCACCACACCTCAGAGGGATCGCAGCTGCCCAATGGAACGCACTACCACCACACCTCAGAGGGATCGCAGCTGCCCAATGGAACGCACTACCACCACACCTCAGAGGGATCGCAGCTGCCCAATGGAACGCACTACCACCACACCTCAGAGGGATCACAGCTGCCCAATGGAACGCACTACCACCACACCTCAGAGGGATCGCAGCTGCCCAATGGAACGCACTACCACCACACCTCAGAGGGATCGCAGCTGCCCAATGGAACGCACTACCACCACACCTCAGAGGGATCGCAGCTGCCCAATGGAACGCACTACCACCACACCTCAGAGGGATCGCAGCTGCCCAATGGAACGCACTACCACCACACCTCAGAGGGATCGCAGCTGCCCAATGGAACGCACTACCACCACACCTCAGAGGGATCGCAGCTGCCCAATGGAACGCACTACCACCACACCTCAGAGGGATCGCAGCTGCCCAATGGAACGCACTACCACCACACCTCAGAGGGATCGCAGCTGCCCAATGGAACGCACTACCACCACACCTCAGAGGGATCGCAGCTGCCCAATGGAACGCACTACCACCACACCTCAGAGGGATCGCAGCTGCCCAATGGAACGCACTACCACCACACCTCAGAGGGATCACAGCTGCCCAATGGAACGCACTACCACCACACCTCAGAGGGATCGCAGCTGCCCAATGGAACGCACTACCACCACACCTCAGAGGGATCGCAGCTGCCCAATGGAACGCACTACCACCACACCTCAGAGGGATCGCAGCTGCCCAATGGAACGCACTACCACCACACCTCAGAGGGATCGCAGCTGCCCAATGGAACGCACTACCACCACACCTCAGAGGGATCGCAGCTGCCCAATGGAACGCACTACCACCACACCTCAGAGGGATCGCAGCTGCCCAATGGAACGCACTACCACCACACCTCAGAGGGATCGCAGCTGCCCAATGGAACGCACTACCACAACACCTCAGAGGGATCGCAGCTGCCCAATGGAACGCACTACCACCACACCTCAGAGGGATCGCAGCTGCCCAATGGAACGCACTACCACCACACCTCAGAGGGATCGCAGCTGCCCAATGGAACGCACTACCACCACACCTCAGAGGGATCGCAGCTGCCCAATGGAACGCACTACCACCACACCTCAGAGGGATCGCAGCTGCCCAATGGAACGCACTACCACCACACCTCAGAGGGATCGCAGCTGCCCAATGGAACGCACTACCACCACACCTCAGAGGGATCGCATCTGCCCAATGGAACGCACTACCACAACACCTCAGAGGGATCGCAGCTGCCCAATGGAACGCACTACCAACACATCTCAGAGGGATCGCAGCTGTCCAATCGAACGCACTACCACCACACCTCAGAGGGATCGCAGCTGCCCAATGGAACGCACTACCACCACACCTCAGAGGGATCGCATCTGCCCAATGGAACGCACTACCACCACACCTCAGAGGGATCGCATCTGCCCAATGGAACGCACTACCACAACACCTCAGAGGGATCGCAGCTGCCCAATGGATCGAACGCACTACCACCACACCTCAGAGGGATCGCAGCTGCCCAATGGAACGCACTACCACCACACCTCAGAGGGATCGCATCTGCCCAATGGAACGCACTACCACCACACCTCAGAGGGATCGCATCTGCCCAATGGAACGCACTACCACAACACCTCAGAGGGATCGCAGCTGCCCAATGGAACGCACTACCACAACACCTCCGAGGGATCGCATCTGCCCAATCGAACGCACTACCACCACACCTCAGAGGGATCGCAGCTGCCCAATGGAACGCACTACCACCACACCTCAGAGGGATCGCAGCTGCCCAATGGAACGCACTACCACCACACCTCAGAGGGATCGCAGCTGCCCAATGGAACGCACTACCAACACACCTCAGAGGGATCGCAGCTGCCCAATGGAACGCACTACCACCACACCTCAGAGGGATCGCAGCTGCCCAATGGAACGCACTACCAACACACCTCAGAGGGATCGCAGCTGCCCAATGGAACGCACTACCACCACACCTCAGAGGGATCGCAGCTGCCCAATGGAACGCACTACCACCACACCTCAGAGGGATCGCAGCTGCCCAATGGAACGCACTACCACCACACCTCAGAGGGATCGCAGCTGCCCAATGGTACGCACTACCAACACACCTCAGAGGGATCGCAGCTGCCCAATGAAACGCACTACCACCACACCTCAGAGGGATCGCAGCTGCCCAATGGAACGCAGTACCACCACACCTCAGAGGGATCGCAGCTGCCCAATGGAACGCACTACCACCACACCTCAGAGGGATCGCAGCTGCCCAATGGAACGCACTACCACCACACCTCCGAGGGATCGCAGCTGCCCAATGGAACACACTACCTCCACACCTCAGAGGGATTGCCGCTGCCCATTGGAACGCACTACCACCACACCTCCGAGGGATAACCTCACACCTAGCATTCCGCAAAGCTATCAAGACCTTGCTTTTCACATGAACTTACTATCTCACTCATCTCCGAATATCCACTGTCCACTTACTGTTTCCTTAATAACTCATGCAACTACTGTACGTATTGTTTTTGTCTTCACCCCAATGCTACGTATTCCTGTAACCAGTAGCTGCACCATGTAACTAAAACATTTCTTTGGACCAGCGCCTCAATGCCTTTGGGCTGCTAGTGCGCTCTATAAATTCAAAAAAATAAATAAATAATATGGCAATGGGATGGGAAAGGTATCCCTGGAAGCTTGCTCTGCCCAGGCGAGACAAGCAGCGCTCTATTGGGCTGACCCGTGGGGAGGAACACATTGTGATAGATTAATTACAAGTGAAAATAAGTGTATCAGAGATATGCTGGGTCTCCCCAATAGCACTCCCAATATCCCAGTCTTTCTAGGAGGTAGATACACAAAGGATTGGGCGAATATGTAAGTCAAAACCCCTACTCTATTGGGGTACGGTTCGGTCTTCCACTGGACTTACTGCATACAGACTGGCCCTCGAAGGTATTTATTTTATCACAGGAGGGTGGTCGATCGCTGCCCTGGAGGAAATACCTAAAAGAGGCTGTGAATTCATTGGGCCTTTGTGAGTATTGGTCAGAACCCAACGCATTAGTCCGAGCACAAAAAAGCAGATCAAAGAAGCCCTTATGCAGAAAGAAGTGGAGTCTAATGAGAGGGGAGGAGGTACTGGGACCATAAGCAGACCCTTGATGTGAAAGCTATCTAGATGCTTCTCCTTAATTCCGTATGCTCTGGCTTGGCACGTTACCCGTGGCTGAATTATTGCATAAATGGAAAAGCTGCTCATGAGAAAATGAAATGGAGGCTGTAACGCCCTTCCTTTTATTCTGTCCTTCTTATTATACTAGGAAGAGATACCTCGGGCATTATTTAGGCACAGACCCATCAGAACTCTAAATGATGCCCGAGCGCTGATGATCTAGCAGTGCATTCAGTTGCCATCAGAACTCTAAATGATGCCCGAGCGCTGATGATCTAGCAGTGCATTCAGTTGCCATCAGAACTCTAAATGATGCCCGCGCGCTGATGATCTAGCAGTGCATTCAGTTGCCATCAGAACTGTAAATGATGCCCGAGCGCTGATGATCTAGCAGTGCATTCGGTTGCCATCAGAACTCTAAATGATGCCCGAGCGCTGATGATCTAGAAGTGCATTCGGTTGCCATCAGAACTGTAAATGATGCCCGAGCGTGCGCTGATGATCTAGAAGTGCATTCGGTTGCCATCAGAACTGTAAATGATGCCCGCGCGCTGATGATCTAGCAGTGCATTCGGTTGCCATCAGAACTGTAAATGATGCCCGCGCGCTGATGATCTAGCAGTGCATTCGGTTGCCATCAGAACTCTAAATGATGCCCGAGCGCTGATGATCTAGCAGTGCATTCGGTTGCCATCAGAACTCTAAATGATGCCCGAGCGCTGATGATCTAGCAGTGCATTCGGTTGCCATCAGAACTGTAAATGATGCCCGAGCGTGCGCTGATGATCTAGCAGTGCATTCGGTTGCCATCAGAACTGTAAATGATGCCCGCGCGCTGATGATCTAGCAGTGCATTCGGTTGCCATCAGAACTCTAAATGATGCCCACGCGCTGATGATCTAGCAGTGCATTCGGTTGCCATCAGAACTCTAAATGATGCCCGCGCGCTGATGATCTAGCAGTGCATTCGGTTGCCATCAGAACTGTAAATGATGCCCGAGCGTGCGCTGATGATCTAGCAGTGCATTCGGTTGCCATTAGAACTCTAAATGATGCCCGAGCGCTGATGATCTAGCAGTGCATTTGGTTGCCATCAGAACTCTAAATGATGCCCGCGCGCTGATGGAAGGATAGCGCAGAGGCAATGCGTCTGTCTTGGAAGCAAGAAAACGTGAGCAATAGGTTTGAATCCCGATCCCACGCTTTGAAACCAATCTCTAATATTAAGCAAGTTATAAATGAACAATACAAATAAATAAATCAGTGCCAAGAAAGAGGATACTCCCACCCCGAATGCCTCCCATCACAGTGCCTAGACGTTGGCATTTTTGGTCTGAAGCCCCAGGGCTCCTGAAGACCTAGGGCTCCTGAAGGCCCAGAAGGCCCAGGGCTCCTGAAGGCCCTTTGCTCCTGAAGGCCCGGGGCTCCTGAAGGCCCTTTGCTCCTGAAGGCCCGGGGCTCCTGAAGGCCGGGGCTCCTGAAGGCCCGGGGCTCCTGAAGGCCTAATGCTCCTGAAGGCCTAAGGCTCCTGAAGGCCCACAGTTCCTGAAGACCTAAGGCTCCTGAAGGCCCAGAAGGCCCAGAAGGCCTAGGGCTCCTGAAGGCCCTGTGCTCCTGAAGGCCCAGGGCTCCTGAAGGCCCAGGGCTCCTGAAGGCCTAAGGCTCCTGAAGGCCCACGGTTCCTGAAGACCTAAGGCTCCTGAAGTCCCAGGGCTCCTGAAGGCCCAAGGTTCCTGAAGGGCCAAGGTTCCTGAAGGCACAGGGTTCCTGAAGGTCCAGGGTTCCTGAAGGCCCAGGGCTCCTGAAGGCCCAGGGTTTCTGAAGGCCCAAGGCTCCTGAAGGCCCAGGGCTCCCGAAGACCCAAGGCTCTTGAAGGCCCACGGTTCCTGAAGGCCCAGAAGGCCCAGACGGCCCTGGACTCCTGAAGGCCCTGTGCTCCTGAAGGCCCAGGCTTCCTGAAGGCACAGGGTTCCTGAAGGCCCAGGGTTCCTGAAGGCTCAGGGTTCCTGAAGGCTCAGGGCTCCTGAAGGCCCAGGGCTCCTGAAGGCCCACGGTTCCTGAAGACCTAAGGCTCCTGAAGGCCCAGGGCTCCTGAAGGCCCAAGGTTCCTGAAGGCCCAAGGTTCCTGAAGGCCCAGGGCTCCTGAAGGGCTAAGACTCCTGAAGGCCCAGGGTTCCTAAAGGCACAGGGCTCCTGAAGGCCCAGGGCTCCTGAAGGCCCAGGGTTCCTAAAGGCCCAGGGTTCCTAAAGGCCCAGGGTTCTTAAAGGCACACGGCTTCTGAAGCCACAGGGCTCCTGAAGGCCCAGGGCTCCTGAAGGCCTAAGGCTACTGAAGGCCTAAGGCTCCTGAAGGCCTAAGGCTCCTGAAGGCCCAGGGCTCCTGAAGGCCCAGGGCTCCTGAAGGTCTAAGGATCCTGAAGGCCCAGGGCCCCTGAAGGCCTAAGGCTCCTGAAGGCCCAGGGCTCCTGAAGGCCCAGGGTTCCTAAAGGCCCAGGGTTCCTGAAGGACAAGGGTTTCTGAAGGCCCAGGGCTCCTGAAGGCCCAGGGCTCCTGAAGGCCCAGGGTTCCTAAAGGCCCAGGGTTCCTGAAGGACAAGGGTTTCTGAAGGCCCAGGGCTCCTGAAGGCCCAGGGCTCATGAAGGCCCAAGGCTCCTGAAGGCCCACGGTTCCTGAAGACCTAAGGCTCCTGAAGGCCCTGAATGCCCAGGGCTCCTGAAGGCCCAGAAGGATCAGGGTTCCTAAAGGCCCAGGGCTCCTGCAGGCCCAGGGCTCCTGAGGGCCCAGGGCTCCTGAAGGCCCAGGGTTCCTGAAGGCCCAGGGTTCCTGAAGGCACAGGGTTCCTAAAGGCACAGGGCTCCTAAAGGCACAGGGCTCCTGAAGCCCCGGGGCTCCTGAAGGCCCAGAGTTCCTGAAGGCCCAGGGTTCCTAAAGGCACAGGGCTCCTGAAGCCCCAGGGCTCCTGAAGGCCCAGGGTTCCTGAAGGCCCAGGGTTCCTGAAGGCCTAAGGCTCCTGAAGACCTAAGGCTCCTGAAGGCCCAGGGCTCCTGAAGGCATACTTGCCAACCCTGCAGATTTAGGCAGTAGGCTACTGCATTTTAAGCAGTCCTACCGCCTACAGATTTCAGTGCCAGACCCTACTGCTTTTTACAGTGGCAGGTAATTTATGTGACCCTAAGGCAGGCTGCAGGACAGAGCATGCAACACATTAATTAGTCTGTCTGTACAGTGGGCTGGTAGGTGATTAGTTTGATTGGACTCAGACCAATCCAGTGACCTGACAGCTGCGTGACTCTGTCCTGCACTCTGGCCAGGACAGGCCTCAGGTGAACCACCAGTGAAAGCAAGTGGCAGAGCGTGCCAATATCACACAGCATCTGCCTACCAGACTGAGAGGGGTATCAGTTTCCATGCCATTCAGTGTTCCACTTGCAATAAATATGTACTGCCCGGGCTGTTGCTACAGAGCAGTGGCAAACGTTACCTACCAGCTCTGTGTGATTACCTTCTGTGAATGTTAACTTACCATTCAGAATTATACATTTTTAACATTTGAACATCTTTCCATGTTGTGCTGTTTGATAGGTTGTGTATTTTAGAATGCTTCAATGGGGCCAACAATGTATGTTTTGTAGTTTCCTGTGAATCATGCAAATTATTATTTTTGAAACTTGAAAATTCCTACATCTTTTTGGTTACGGAATGTTGGCAACTATGTGAAGGCCCAGGGCTCCTGAAGGCCCAGAAGGCCCAGGGCTCCCGAAGGCCCTGTGCTCCTGAATGCCCAGGGCTCCTGAAGGCCCAGGGCTCCTGAAGGCCTAGGGTTCCTGAAGGCTCAGGGCTCCTGAGTTCTCAGGGTTCCTGAAGGCTCAGTGTTCCTGAAGACCTAAGGCTCCTGAAGGCCCAGGATTCCTGAAGGCCCAGGTTTCCTGAAGGCCTAAGGCTCCTGAAGGCCTAAGGCTCCTCATGCCCCAGGGCTCCTGAAGGCCCAGGGCTCCTGAAGGCCCAGGGTTTCCGAAGGCCCAGGGCTCCTGAAGGCTCAGGGTTCCTGAAGGCCCAGGGCTCCTGAAGGCCCAGGGCTCCTGAAGGCCTAAGGCTCCTGAAGGCCCAAGGCTCCTGAAGGCCCAGGGTTCCTGAAGGCCCAGGGTTTCTGAAGGCCCAGGGCTCAGCTAAGGGCTCCTGAAGGCCCAGTGTTCCTGAAGGCCCAGGGTTCCTGAAGGCCCAGGGTTCCCGAAGGCCCAGGGCTCCTGAAAGCTCAGGGCTCCTGAAGGCCCAGGGCTCCTGAGGGCCCAGGGCTCCTGAAGGCCTAGCGTTCCTGAAGGCCCAGGGCTCCTGGAGGCCCAGGGCTCCTGAAGGCCCAGGGTCTCTGAAGGCCCATGGCTCAGCCCAGGGCTCCGGAAGGCCCAGGGCTCCGGAAGGCCCAGGGCTCCGGAAGGCCCAGAGCACCGGAAGGCCCAGGGCTCCGGAAGGCCCAGGGCTCCTGAAGTCCCAGGGTTCCTGAAGGCCCAGGGCTCCGGAAGGCCCAAGGCTCCTGAAGTCCCAGGGTTCCTGAAGGCCCAGGGCTCCTGAAGGCCCAGGGTTCCTGAAGGCCTAAGGATCCTGAAGGCCTAAGGCTCCTCAAGCCCCAGGGCTCCTGAAGGCCCAGGGCTCCTGAAGGCCCAGGGTTTCCGAAGGCCCAGGGCTCCTGAAGGCTCAGGGTTCCTGAAGGCCCAGGGCTCCTGAAGGCCCAGGGCTCCTGAAGGCCTAAGGCTCCTGGAGGCCCAAGGCTCCTGAAGGCCCAGGGTTCCTGAAGGCCCAGGGTTTCTGAAGGCCCAGGGCTCAGCTAAGGGCTCCTGAAGGCCCAGTGTTCCTGAAGGCCCAGGGTTCCTGAAGGCCCAGGGCTCCTGAAAGCTCAGGGCTCCTGAAGGCCCAGGGCTCCTGAGGGCCCAGGGCTCCTGAAGGCCCAGCGTTCCTGAAGGCCCAGGGCTCCTGGAGGCCCAGGGCTCCTGAAGGCCCAGGGTTTCTGAAGGCCCATGGCTCATCCCAGGGCTCCGGAAGGCCCAGGGCTCCGGAAGGCCCAGGGCTCCGGAAGGCCCAGGGCTCCTGAAGTCTCAGGGTTCCTGAAGGCCCAGGGCTCCGGAAGGCCCAAGGCTCCTGAAGGCCCAGGGTTTCCGAAGGCCCAGGGCTCCTGAAGGCTCAGGGTTCCTGAAGGCCCAGGGCTCCTGAAGGCCCAGGGCTCCTGAAGGCCTAAGGCTCCTGAAGGCCCAAGGCTCCTGAAGGCCCAGGGTTCCTGAAGGCCCAGGGCTTCTGAAGGCCCAGGGCTCAGCTAAGGGCTCCTGAAGGCCCTGTGTTCCTGAAGGCCCAGGGTTCCTGAAGGCCCAGGGCTCCTGAAAGTTCAGGGCTCCTGAAGGCCCAGGGCTCCTGAGGGCCCAGGGCTCCTGAAGGCCCAGGGTTCCTGAAGGCCTAAGGCTCCTGAAGGCCTAAGGCTCCTCAAGCCCCAGGGCTCCTGAAGGCCCAGGGCTCCTGAAGGCCCAAGGTTTCCAAAGGCCCAGGGCTCCTAAAGGCTCAGGGTTCCTGAAGGCCCAGGGCTCCTGAAGGCCCAGGGCTCCTGAAGGCATAAGGCTCCTGAAGGCCCAAGGCTCCTGAAGGCCCAGGGTTCCTGAAGACCCAAGGTTTCTGAAGGCCCAGGGCTCAGCTAAGGGCTCCTGAAGGCCCAGTGTTCCTGAAGGCACAGGGTTCCTGAAGGCCCAGGGCTCCTGAAAGCTCAGGGCTCCTGAAGGCCCAGGGGTCCTGAAGGCCCAGGGCTCCTGAGGGCCCAGGGCTCCTGAAGGCCCAGGGTTCCTGAAGGCCCAGGGCTCCTGGAGGCCCAGGCTCCTGAAGGCCCAGGGTTTCTGAAGGCCCATGGCTCAGCCCAGGGCTCCAGAAGGCCCAGGGCTCTGGAAGGCCCAGGGTTTCCGAAGGCCCAGGGCTCCTGAAGGCCTAAGGCTCCTGAAGGCCGAAGGCTCCTGAAGGCCCAGGGTTCCTGAAGGCCCAGGATTTCTGAAGGCCCAGGGCTCAGCTAAGGGCTCCTGAAGGCCCAGTGTTCCTGAAGGCCCAGGGTTCCTGAAGGCCCAGGGCTCCTGAAAGCTCAGGGCTCCTGAAGGCCCAGGGCTCCTGAAGGCCCAGGGCTCCTGAGGGCCCAGGGCTCATGAAGGCCCAGGGTTCCTGAAGGCCCAGGGCTCCTGGAGGCCCAGGCTCCTGAAGGCCCAGGGTTTCTGAAGGCCCATGGCTCAGCCCAGGGCTCCAGAAGGCCCAGGGCTCCGGAAGGCCCAGGGCTCCTGAAGTCCCAGGGTTCCTGAAGGGCCAGGGCTCCGGAAGGCCCAAGGCTCCTGAAGGGCCAGGGTTCCTGAAGGCCTAAGGCTCCTGAAGGCCCAGGGCTCCTGAAGGCCCAGGGCTCCTGAAGGCCCAGGGTTCCTGAAGGCCTAAGGCTCCTGAAGGCCTAAGGCTCCTGAAGGCCCACGCTTCCTGAATACCTAAGGCTCCTGAAGGCCCAGGGCTCCTGAAGGCCCAGAGTTCCTGAAGGCCCAGAGTTCCTGAAGGCCCAAGGTTCCTGAAGGCCCAGGGTTCCCAAAGGCCCAGAAGGCCCAGTGCTCCTAAAGGCCCAGAAGGCCCAGGGTTCCCGAAGTCCCAGAAGGCCCAGGGCTCTCAAAGGCCCTGTGCTCCTGAAGGCACAGGGCTCCTGATGGTCCAGGGTTCCTGAAGGCCCAGGGCTCCTGAAGGCTCAGGGCTCCTGAAGGCTCAGGGTTCCTGAAAGCCTAAGGCTCCTGAAGGCCCAAGGTTCCTGAAGACCTAAGGCTCCTGAAGACCTAAGGCTCCTGAAGGCCCAGGGCTCCTGAAGGCCCAGGGCTCAGCCCAGGGCTCCCGGAGGCCCTGTGCTCCTAAAGGCCCAGGGCTCCTGAAGGCCCAGGGCTCCTGAAGGCCCAGGGTTCCTGAAGGCTCAAGGTTCCTGTAGGCTCAGGGCTCCTGAAGGCTCAGGGTTCCTGAAGGCTCAGGGTTCCTGAAGGCCTAAGGCTCCTGAAGGCCCATGGATCCAGAAGACCCAAGGCTCCTGAAGGTAAGGGGCTCCTGAAGGCCCAGGGCTCCTGAAGGCCCAGGATTCCTGAAGGCCCAGGGTTCCTGAAGGCCTAAGGCTCCTGAAGGCCTAAGGCTCCTCAAGGCCCAGGGATCCTGAAGGCCCAGGGCTCCTGAAGGCCCAGGGTTTCTGAAGTCCCAGGGCTCCTGAAGGCTCAGGGTTCCTGAAGGCCCAGGGCTCCTGAAGGCCCAGGGCTCCTGAAGGCCTAAGGCTCCTGAAGGCCCAAGGCTCCTGAAGGCCCAGGGTTCCTGAAGGCCCAGGGTTTCTGAAGGCCCAGGGCTCAGCTAAGGGCTCCTGAAGGCCCAGTGTTCCTGAAGGCCCAGGGTTCCTGAAGTCCCAGGGCTCCTGAAGGCTCAGGGTTCCTGAAGGCCCAGGGCTCCTGAAGGCCCAGGGCTCCTGAAGGCCTAAGGCTCCTGAAGGCCCAAGGCTCCTGAAGGCCCAGGGTTCCTGAAGGCCCAGGGTTTCTGAAGGCCCAGGGCTCAGCTAAGGGCTCCTGAAGGCCCAGTGTTCCTGAAGGCCCAGGGTTCCTGAAGGCCCAGGGTTCCTGAAGGCCCAGGGCTCCTGAAAGCTAAGGGCTCCTGAAGGCCCAGGGCTCCTGAAGGCCCAGGGTTCCTGAAGGCCCAGGGATCCTGGAGGCCCAGGGCTCCTGAAGGCCCAGGGTTTCTGAAGGCCCATGGCTCAGCCCAGGGCTCCGGAAGGCCCAGGGCTCCGGAAGGCCCAGGGCACCGGAAGGCCCAGGGCTCCGGAAGGCCCAGGGCTCCGGAAGGCCCAAGGCTCCTGAAGGGCCAGGGTTCCTGAAGGCCTAAGGCTCCTGAAGGTCCAGGGCTCCTGAAGGCCCAGGGCTCCTGAAGGCCCAGGGCTCCTGAAGGCCCAGGGTTCCTGAAGGCCCAGGGTTCCTGAAGGCCTAAGGCTCCTGAAGGCCTAAGGCTCCTGAAGGCCCACGGTTCCTGAAGACCTAAGGCTCCTGAAGGCCCAGGGCTCCTGAAGGCCCAGAGTTCCTGAAGGCCCAGAGTTCCTGAAGGCCCAAGGTTCCTGAAGGCCCAGGGTTCCTAAAGGCCCAGAAGGCCCAGGGCTCCTAAAGGCCCAGAAGGCCCAGGGTTCCCGAAGTCCCAGAAGGCCCAGGGCTCCCAAAGGCCCTGTGCTCCTGAAGGCCCAGGGCTCCTGATGGTCCAGGGTTCCTGAAGGCCCACGGCTCCTGAAGGCTCAGGGCTCCTGAAGGTTCAGGGCTCCTGAAGGCTCAGGGTTCCTGAAAGCCTAAGGCTCCTGAATGCCCAGGGTTCCTGAAGACCTAAGGCTCCTGAAGACTTAAGGCTCCTGAAGGCCCAGGGCTCCTGAAGGCCCAGGGCTCAGCCCAGGGCTCCCGAAGGCCCTGTGCTCCTGAAGGCCCTGTGCTCCTGAAGGCCCAGGGCTCCTGAAGGCCCAGGGTTCCTGAAGGCCCAGGGTTCCTGAAGGCTCAGGGCTCCTGAAGGCTCAGGGTTCCTGAAGGCTCAGGGTTCCTGAAGGCCTAAGGCTGCTGAAAGCCCATGGTTCCTGAAGACCTAAGGCTCCTGAAGGTCCAGGGCTCCTGAAGGGCCAGGATTCTTGAAGGCCCAGGGTTCCTGAAGGCCTAAGGCTCCTGAAGGCCTAAGGCTCCTGAAGGTCCAGGGTTCCTGAAGGCCCAGGTCTCCTGAAGGCCCAGAGTTCCTGAAGGCCCAGAGTTCCTGAAGGCCCAAGGTTCCTGAAGGCCCAGGGTTCCTAAAGGCCCAGAAGGCCCAGGGCTTCCAAAGGCCCTGAAGGCCCATGGTTCCTGAAGGCCTAAGGCTCCTGAAGGCCTAAGGCTCCTGAAGGTCCAGGGTTCATGAAGGCCCAGGGCTCCTGAAGGCACAGAGTTCCTGAAGGCCCAGAGTTCCTGAAGGCCCTGAAGGCTCAGGGCTCCTGAAGGCCCAGGGTTTCTGAAGGCCCAGGGCTCCTGAAATCTCAGGGTTCCTGAAGGTCAAGAGCTCCTGAAGGCCGAGAGCTCCTGAAGGCCTAAGGCTCCTGAAGGCCCAAGGCTCCTGAAGGCCCAAGGTTCCTGAAGGCCCAGGGTTTCTGAAGGCCCAGGGCTCAGCTAAGGGCTCCTGAAGGTCCAGGGTTCCTGAAGGCCCAGGGCTCCTGAAAGCTCAGGGCTCCATAAGGCCCAGGGCTCCTGAAGGCCCAGGGCTCCTGAAGGCCTAGGGTTCCTGAAGACCTAAGGCTCCTGAAGGCCCAGGGCTCCTGAAGACCCAGGGCTCCTGAAGGCCCAGGGTTCCTGAAGGCCCAGGGCTCCTGGAGGACCAGTGCTCCTGAAGGCCCAGGGCTCCTGAAGGCCCAGGGTTTCTGAAGACCCATGGCTCATCCCAGGGCTCCAGAAGGCCCAGGGCTCCGGAAGGCCCAGGGCTCCAGAAGGCCCAAGGCTCCTGAAGGGCCAGGGTTCCTGAAGGCCTAAGGCTCCTGAAGGGCCAGGGTTCCTGAAGGCCCAGGGCTCCTGAAGGCCCAGGGCTCCTGGAGGCCCAGGGTTCCTGAAGGCCCAGGGCTCCTGAAGGGCTAAGGCTCCTGAAGGCCCAGGGCTCCTGAAGGCCCACGGTGTCTGAAGACCTAAGGCTCCTGAAGGCCCAGGGCTCCTGAAGGCCCAGGGTTCCTGAAGGCCTAAGGCTCCTGAATGCCTAAGGCTCCTGAAGCCCCACGGTTACTGAAGACCTAGGGCTCCTGAAGGTCCAGATCTCCTGAAGGCCCAGGGTTCCTGAAGGCCCAGGGTTCCTGAAGGCCTAAGGCTCCTGAAGGCCTAAGGCTCCTGAAGGTCCAGGGTTCCTGAAGGCCCAGGGGTCCTGAAGGCCTAAGACTCCTGAAGGTCCAGGGCTCCTGAAGGCCCAGGGCTCCTGAAGGCCCAGGATTCCTGAAGGCCCAGGGTTCCTGAAGGCCTAAGGCTCCTGAAGGCCTAAGGCTCCTGAAGGCCTAAGGCTCCTCAAGGCCCAGGGATCCTGAAGGCCCAGGGCTCCTGAAGGCCCAGGGTTTCTGAAGTCCCAGGGCTCCTGAAGGCTCAGGGTTCCTGAAGGCCCAGGGCTCCTGAAGGCCCAGGGCTCCTGAAGGCCTAAGGCTCCTGAAGGCCCAAGGCTCCTGAAGGCCCAGGGTTCCTGAAGGCCCAGGGTTTCTGAAGGCCCAGGGCTCAGCTAAGGGCTCCTGAAGGCCCAGTGTTCCTGAAGGCCCAGGGTTCCTGAAGGCCCAGGGTTCCTGAAGGCCCAGGGCTCCTGAAAGCTTAGGGCTCCTGAAGGCCCAGGGCTCCTGAAGGCCCAGGGATCCTGGAGGCCCAGGGCTCCTGAAGGCCCAGGGTTTCTGAAGGCCCATGGCTCAGCCCAGGGCTCCGGAAGGCCCAGGGCTCCGGAAGGCCCAGGGCTCCGGAAGGCCCAGGGCACCGGAAGGCCCAGGGCTCCGGAAGGCCCGGAGCTCCGGAAGGCCCAGGGCTCCTGAAGGGCCAGGGTTCCTGAAGGCCTAAGGCTCCTGAAGGTCCAGGGTTCCTGAAGGCCCAGGGCTCCTGAAGGCCCAGGGTTCCTGAAGGCCCAGGGTTCCTGAAGGCCTAAGGCTCCTGAAGGCCTAAGGCTCCTGAAGGCCCACGGTTCCTGAAGACCTAAGGCTCCTGAAGGCCCAGGGCTCCTGAAGGCCCAGAGTTCCTGAAGGCCCAGAGTTCCTGAAGGCCCAAGGTTCCTGAAGGCCCAGGGTTCCTAAAGGCCCAGAAGGCCCAGGGCTCCTAAAGGCCCAGAAGGCCCAGGGTTCCCGAAGTCCCAGAAGGCCCAGGGCTCCCAAAGGCCCTGTGCTCCTGAAGGCCCAGGGCTCCTGATGGTGCAGGGTTCCTGAAGGCCCAGGGCTCCTGAAGGCTCAGGGCTCCTGAAGGTTCAGGGCTCCTGAAGGCTCAGGGTTCCTGAAAGCCTAAGGCTCCTGAAGGCCCAGGGTTCCTGAAGACCTAAGGCTCCTGAAGACCTAAGGCTCCTGAAGGCCCAGGGCTCCTGAAGGCCCAGGGCTCAGCCCAGGGCTCCCGAAGGCCCTGTGCTCCTGAAGGCCCTGTGCTCCTGAAGGCCCAGGGCTCCTGAAGGCCCAGGGTTCCTGAAGGCCCAGGGTTCCTGAAGGCTCAGGGCTCCTGAAGGCTCAGGGTTCCTGAAGGCTCAGGGTTCCTGAAGGCCTAAGGCTGCTGAAAGCCCATGGTTCCTGAAGACCTAAGGCTCCTGAAGGTCCAGGGCTCCTGAAGGGCCAGGATTCTTGAAGGCCCAGGGTTCCTGAAGGCCTAAGGCTCCTGAAGGCCTAAGGCTCCTGAAGGTCCAGGGTTCCTGAAGGCCCAGGTCTCCTGAAGGCCCAGAGTTCCTGAAGGCCCAGAGTTCCTAAAGGCCCAAGGTTCCTGAAGGCCCAGGGTTCCTAAAGGCCCAGAAGGCCCAGGGCTTCCAAAGGCCCTGAAGGCCCATGGTTCCTGAAGGCCTAAGGCTCCTGAAGGCCTAAGGCTCCTGAAGGTCCAGGGTTCATGAAGGCCCAGGGCTCCTGAAGGCACAGAGTTCCTGAAGGCCCAGAGTTCCTGAAGGCCCTGAAGGCTCAGGGCTCCTGAAGGCCCAGGGTTTCTGAAGGCCCAGGGCTCCTGAAAGCTCAGGGTTCCTGAAGGTCAAGGGCTCCTGAAGGCCGAGAGCTCCTGAAGGCCTAAGGCTCCTGAAGGCCCAAGGCTCCTGAAGGCCCAAGGTTCCTGAAGGCCCAGGGTTTCTGAAGGCCCAGGGCTCAGCTAAGGGCTCCTGAAGGTCCAGGGTTCCTGAAGGCCCAGGGCTCTTGAAAGCTCAGGGCTCCATAAGGCCCAGGGCTCCTGAAGGCCCAGGGCTCCTGAAGGCCTAGGGTTCCTGAAGACCTAAGGCTCCTGAAGGCCCAGGGCTCCTGAAGACCCAGGGCTCCTGAAGGCCCAGGGTTCCTGAAGGCCCAGGGCTCCTGGAGGACCAGTTCTCCTGAAGGCCCAGGGCTCCTGAAGGCCCAGGGTTTCTGAAGGCCCATGGCTCATCCGAGGGCTCCAGAAGGCCCAGGGCTCCGGAAGGCCCAGGGCTCCAGAAGGCCCAAGGCTCCTGAAGGGCCAGGGTTCCTGAAGGCCTAAGGCTCCTGAAGGGCCAGGGTTCCTGAAGGCCCAGGGCTCCTGAAGGCCCAGGGCTCCTGGAGGCCCAGGGTTCCTGAAGACCCAGGGCTCCTGAAGGGCTAAGGCTCCTGAAGGCCCACGGTGTCTGAAGACCTAAGGCTCCTGAAGGCCCAGGGCTCCTGAAGGCCCAGGGTTCCTGAAGGCCTAAGGCTCCTGAATGCCTAAGGCTCCTGAAGCCCCACGGTTACTGAAGACCTAGGGCTCCTGAAGTTCCAGATCTCCTGAAGGCCCAGGGTTCCTGAAGGCCCAGGGTTCCTGAAGGCCTAAGGCTCCTGAAGGCCTAAGGCTCCTGAAGGTCCAGGGTTCCTGAAGGCCCAGGGGTCCTGAAGGCCTAAGACTCCTGAAGGCTTAAGGCTCCTGAAGGCCCACGGTTCCTGAAGACCTAAGGCTCCTGAAGGCCCAGGGCTCCTGAAGGCCCAGAGTTCCTGAAGGCCCAGAGTTCCTGAAGGCCCAAGGTTCCTGAAGGCCCAGGGTTCCTAAAGGCCCAGAAGGCCCAGGGCTTCCAAAGGCCCTGAAGGCCCATGGTTCCTGAAGGCCTAAGGCTCCTGAAGGTCCAGGGTTCATGAAGGCCCAGGGCTCCTGAAGGCACAGAGTTCCTGAAGGCCCAGAGTTCCTGAAGGCCCTGAAGGCTCAGGGCTCCTGAAGGCCCAGGGTTTCTGAAGGCCCAGGGCTCCTGAAAGCTCAGGGTTCCTGAAGGTCAAGGGCTCCTGAAGGCCGAGAGCTCCTGAAGGCCTAAGGCTCCTGAAGGCCCAAGGCTCCTGAAGGCCCAAGGTTCCTGAAGGCCCAGGGTTTCTGAAGGCCCAGGGCTCAGCTAAGGGCTCCTGAAGGTCCAGGGTTCCTGAAGGCCCAGGGCTCCTGAAAGCTCAGGGCTCCATAAGGCCCAGGGCTCCTGAAGGCCCAGGGCTCCTGAAGGCCTAGGGTTCCTGAAGACCTAAGGCTCCTGAAGGCCCAGGGCTCCTGAAGACCCAGGGCTCCTGAAGGCCCAGGGTTCCTGAAGGCCCAGGGCTCCTGGAGGACCAGTGCTCCTGAAGGCCCAGGGCTCCTGAAGGCCCAGGGTTTCTGAAGGCCCATGGCTCATCCGAGGGCTCCAGAAGGCCCAGGGCTCCGGAAGGCCCAGGGCTCCAGAAGGCCCAAGGCTCCTGAAGGGCCAGGGTTCCTGAAGGCCTAAGGCTCCTGAAGGGCCAGGGTTCCTGGAGGCCCAGGGTTCCTGAAGACCCAGGGCTCCTGAAGGGCTAAGGCTCCTGAAGGCCCAGGGCTCCTGAAGGCCCACGGTGTCTGAAGACCTAAGGCTCCTGAAGGCCCAGGGCTCCTGAAGGCCCAGGGTTCCTGAAGGCCTAAGGCTCCTGAATGCCTAAGGCTCCTGAAGCCCCACGGTTACTGAAGACCTAGGGCTCCTGAAGGTCCAGATCTCCTGAAGGCCCAGGGTTCCTGAAGGCCCAGGGTTCCTGAAGGCCTAAGAGTCCTGAAGGCCTAAGGCTCCTGAAGGTCCAGGGTTCCTGAAGGCCCAGGGGTCCTGAAGGCCTAAGACTCCTGAAGGCTTAAGGCTCCTGAAGGCCCACGGTTCCTGAAGACCTAAGGCTCCTGAAGGCCCAGGGCTCCTGAAGGCCCAGAGTTCCTGAAGGCCCAGAGTTCCTGAAGGCCCAAGGTTCCTGAAGGCCCAGGGTTCCTAAAGGCCCAGAAGGCCCAGGGCTCCTAAAGGCCCAGAAGGCCCAGGGTTCCCGAAGTCCCAGAAGGCCCAGGGCTCCCAAAGGCCCTGTGCACCTGAATGCCCAGGGCTCCTGATGGTCCAGGGTTCCTGAAGGCCCAGGGCTCCTGAAGGCTCAGGGCTCCTGAAGGTTCAGGGCTCCTGAAGGCTCAGGGTTCCTGAAAGCCTAAGGCTCCTGAAGGCCCAGGGTTCCTGAAGACCTAAGGCTCCTGAAGACCTAAGGCTCCTGAAAGCCCAGGGTACCTGAAGGCCCAGGACTCCTGAAGGCCCAGGGCTCAGCCCAGGGATCCCGAAGGCCCGGTGCTCCTGAATGCCCAGGGCTCCTGAAGGCCCAGGGCTCCTGACGGTCCAGGGTTCCTGAAGGCCCAGGGCTCCTGAAAGCTCAGGGCTCCTGAAGGTTCAGGGCTCCTGAAGGCTCAGGGTTCCTGAAAGCCTAAGGCTCCTGAAGGCCCAGGGTTCCTGAATACCTAAGGCTCCTGAAGACCCAGGGCTCCTGGAGGCCTAAGGCCCCTGAAGGCCCAACGCTCCTGAAGGCCCAGGGTTCCTGAAGGCCCAGGGCTCCTGAAGCAGAAACAAAGAGGTGATGGCTGGAAGGTTCAGACTGAATCTTAACCACTGGCATTGCTGAGGGCAACCCTCCAGACCATCGTTCTTCGCCTGCCAAGCCATTACAGAAGGGGAAAGACCATATGCAAATCAGGCTTGGTCCCACCCCAAAAGGGGAAGTCCAGCCCAAACTGCTAGGTCACATCCCTTCTGCACGAGACCACAAGCATCCCCAAACATGTTTCACCCTTGTTGGGGCTCATCAGTGAGGAGTAGCTTGGGTCTCTAGGCCCAGCAGGCACGGGACCCACGTCTGGGCATACCCGTCCCACTCGGGGTGACAAAGCAAAAACAAAGACATGATGGCTGGAAGGTTTAGACTGAATCTTAATCACTGGCATTGCTCAGGGCAACGCTCCAGACCATCGTTCTTCGCCTGCCAAGCCATTACAGAAGGGGAAAGACCATATGCAAATCAGGCTTGGTCCCACCCCAAAAGGGGAAGTCCAGCCCGAACTGCTAGGTCACATCCCTTCTGCACGAGACCACAAGCATCCCCAAATATGTTTCACCCTTGTTGGGGCTCATCAGTGAGGAGTAGCTTGGGTCTCTAGGCCCAGTAGGCACGGGACCCACGTCTGGGCATACCCGTCCCACTCGGGGTGACAAAGCAAAAACAAAGAGGGGATGGCTGGAAGGTTTAGACTGAATCTTAACCACTGGCATTGCTCAGGGCAACCCTCCAGACCATCGTTCTTCGCCTGCCAAGCCATTACAGAAGGGGAAAGACCATATGCAAATCAGGCTTGGTCCCACCCCAAAAGGGGAAGTCCAGCCCGAACTGCTAGGTCACATCCCTTCTGCACGAGACCACAAGCATCCCCAAACATGTTTCACCCTTGTTGGGGCTCATCAGTGAGGAGTAGCTTGGGTCTCTAGGCCCAGCAGGCACGGGACCCACGTCTGGGCATACCCGTCCCACTCGGGGTGACAAAGCAAAAACAAAGAGGTGATGGCTGGAAGGTTTACACTGAATCTTAACCACTGGCATTGCTCAGGGCAACCCTCCAGACCATCGTTCTTCGCCTGCCAAGCCATTACAGAAGGGGAAAGGCCATATGCAAATCAGGCTTGGTCCCACCCCAAAAGAGGAAGTCCAGCCCGAACTGCTAGGTCACATCCCTCCTGCACGAGACCACAAGCATCCCCAAACATGTTTCACCCTTGTTGGGGCTCATCAGTGAGGCGTAGCTTGGATCTCTAGGCCCAGCAGGCCAGGGCTCCTGAAGGCCGAGGGTTCCTGAAGACCTAAGGCTCCTGAAGGCCCAGGGTACCTGAAGGCCCAGGACTCCTGAAGGCCCAGGGCTCAGCCCAGGGCTCCCGAAGGCCCTGTGCTCCTGAATGCCCAGGGCTCCTGAAGGCCCAGGGCTCCTGAAGGCACAAGGCTCCTGAAGGCCCAAGGCTCCTGAAAGCCCAGGGCTCCTGAAGGCCCAGGGTTCCTGAAGGCCCAGGGCTCCTGGAGGCCCAGGGCTCCTGAAGGCCCAGGGTTTCTGAAGGCCCATGGCTCAGCCCAGGGCTCCGGAAGGCCCAGGGCTCCGGAAGGCCCAGGGCTGCGGAAGGCCCAGGGCTCCGGAAGGCCCAGGGCTGCGCAAGGCCCAGGGCTGCGCAAGGCCCAGGGCTCCTGAAGGCCCAAGGCTCCTGAAGGGCCAGGGTTCCTGAAGGCCTAAGGCTCCTGAAGGGCAGGGTTCCTGAAGGCCCAGGGCTCCTGAAGGCCCAGGGCTCCTGAAGGCCCAGGACTCCTAAAGGCCCAGGGTTCCTGAAAGCCCAGGGCTCCTGAAGGGCTAAGGCTCCTGAAGGCCCAGGGCTCCTGAAGGCCTAAGGCTCCTGAAGGCCTACGGTGTCTGAAGACCTAAGGCTGCTGAAGGCCCAGGGCTCCTGAAGGCCCAGGGTTCCTGAAGGCCCAGGTTTCCTGAAGGCCTAAGGCTCCTGAAGGCCTAAGGCTCCTGAAGGCCCACGGTTCCTGAAGACCTAAGGCTCCTGAAGGCCCATGGCTCCTGAAGGCCCACAGTTCCTGCAGGCCCAGAGTTCCTGAAGGCCCAAGGTTCCTGAAGGCCCAGGGTTCCTAAAGGCCCAGAAGGCCCAGGGCTCCTAAAGGCCCAGAAGGCCCAGGGTTCCCGAAGGCTCAGAAGGCCCAGGGCTCCCGAAGGCCCTGTGCTCCTGAAGGTCCAGGGCTCCTGAAGGTCCAGGGCTCCTGAAGGCCCAGGGCTCCTGAAGGCTCAGGGCTCCTGAAGGCTCAGGGTTCCTGAAAGCCTAAGGCTCCTGAAGGCCCAGGGTCGTGAAGACCTAAGGCTCCTGAAGACCTAAGGCTCCGCCCAGGGCTCCTGAAGGCCCAGGGCTCCTGAAGGCCCAGGGCTCCTGAAGAACTAAGGCTCCTGAAGGACCAAGGCTCCTGAAGGCTCAGGGTTCCTGAAGGCCTAAGGCTCCTGAAGGCCCACGGTTCCTGAAGACCTAAGGCTCCTGAAGACCTAAGGCTCCTGAAGACCTAAGGCTCCTGAAGGCCCAGGGCTACTGAAGGGCTAATGCTCCTGAAGGCCCAGGGTTCCTAAAGGCCCAGGGTTCCTAAAGGCCCAGAAGGCCCAGGGCTCCTAAAGGCCCAGAAGGCCCAGGGCTCCCGAAGGCCCTGTGTTCCCGAAGGCCCAGGGCTCCTGAAGGTCCAAGGTTCCTGAAGGCCCAGGGCTCCTAAAGGCTCAGGGCTCCTGAAGTCTCAGGGTTCCTGAAGGCCCAGGGTTCCTGAAGACCTAAAGCTCCTGAAGACCTAAGGCACCTGAAGGCCCAAGGCTCCTGAAGGCCCAGGGCTCCTGAAGGCCCAAGGCTCCTGATGGCCCAAGGCTCCTGAAGGCCCAGGGCTCCTGAAGGCCCAGGGCTCCTGAAGAGCTAGGGCTCCTTAAGGCCCAGGGTTCCTAAAGGCCTAGGGCCCCTAAAGGCCCAGGGCTCCGGAAGGCCCAGGGCTCCGGAAGACCCAGGGCTCCTGAAGGCCCAGGGCTCCGGAATGCCCAGGGCTCTGGAAGACCCAGGGCTCCTGAAGGCCCAGGGCTCCGGAAGGCCCAGGGCTCCTGAAAGCCCAGGTTTCCTAGAGGCCCAGGGTTTCTGAAGGCCCAGGGCTCCTGAAGGCCTAAGGCTTCTGAAGGCCCACGGTTCCTGAAGACCTAAGGCTCCTGAAGGCCCACGGTTCCTGAAGACCTAAGGCTCCTGAAGGCCCAGGGCTCCTGAACGCCCTGAAGGCCCTAAAGGCCCAGGGCTCCTTAAGGCCCAAGGTTCCTGAAGGCCCAAGGTTCCTGAAGGCCCAAGGTTCCTGAAGGCCCAGGGCTCCTGAAGGGCTAAGGCTCGTGAAGGCCCAGGGTTCCTAAAGGGCCAGGGTTCCTAAAGGCCCAGGACTCCTGAAGGCCCAGGGCTCCTGAAGGCCCAGGGCTCCTGAAGGCCCAGGGTTCCTGAATGCCCAGGATTCCTGAAGGTCCAGGGCTCCTGAAGGCCTAAGGCTCCGGAAGGCCCACGGTTCCTGAAGGCTCAGGGCTCCTGAAGGCCCAGGGCTCCTGAAGGCCCAGGGCTCCTTGAAGGCCCAGAAGGCCCAGGGCTCCCGAAGGCCCTGTGCTCCTGAAGGCCCAGGGTTCCTGAAGGTCCAGGGTTCCTGAAGGCTCAGGGCTCCTGAAGGCCTAAGGCTCCTGAAGGCCCAGGGTTCCTGAAGGCCTAAGGCTCCTGATGGCCCAGGGCTCCTAAAGGGACAGGGTTCCTAAAGGCCCAGGGCTCCTGAAGGCCCAGGGCTCCTGAAGGCCCAGGGTTACTGAAGGCCCAAGGCTCCTGAAGGCCCAGGGTTCCTGAAGGCCCAGGGCTCCTGAAGGCCCAGGGCTCCTGAAGGCCCAGAAGGCCCAGGGCTCCCAAAGGCCCTGTGCTCCTAAAGGCCCAGGGTTCCTGAAGGTCCAGGGTTCCTGAAGGCTCAGGGCTCCTGAAGGCCTAAGGCTCCTGAAGACCTAAGGCTCCTGAAGGCCCAGGGCTCCTGAAGGCCCAGGGCTCCTGAAGGCCCAAGGTTCCTGAAGGCCCAAGGTTCCTGAAGACCTAAGGCTCCTGAAGGCCCATGGCTCCTGAAGGCCCAGAGTTCCTGCAGGCCCAGAGCTCCTGAAGGCCCAAGGTTCCTGAAGGCCCAGGGTTCCTAAATGCCCAGAAGGCCCAGGGTTCCCGAAGGCCCAGAAGGCCCTGTGCTCCTGAAGGCCCAGGGCTCCTGAAGGTCCAGGGTTCCTGAAGGCCCAGGGCTCCTGAAGGCTCAGGGCTCCTGAAGGCTCAGGGTTCCTGAAAGCCTAAGGCTCCTGAAGGCCCAGGGTCCTGAAGACCTAAGGCTCCTGAAGACCTAAGGCTCTGCCCAGGGCTCCTGAAGGCCCAGGGCTCCTGAAGGCCCAGGGCTCCTGAAGAACTAAGGCTCCTGAAGGACCAAGGCTCCTGAAGGCTCAGGGTTCCTGAAGGCCTAAGGCTCCTGAAGGCCCACGGTTCCTGAAAACCTAAGGCTCCTGAAGACCTAAGGCTCCTGAAGACCTAAGGCTCCTGAAGGCCCAGGGCTACTGAAGGGCTAATGCTCCTGAAGGCCCAGGGTTCCTAAAGGCCCAGGGTTCCTAAAGGCCCAGAAGACCCAGGGCTCCTAAAGGCCCAGAAGGCCCAGGGCTCCCGAAGGCCCTGTGTTCCCGAAGGCCCAGGGCTCCTGAAGGTCCAAGGTTCCTGAAGGCCCAGGGCTCCTAAAGGCTCAGGGCTCCTGAAGTCTCAGGGTTCCTGAAGGCCCAGGGTTCCTGAAGACCTAAAGCTCCTGAAGACCTAAGGCACCTGAAGGCCCAGGGCTCCTGAAGGCCCAGGGCTCCTGAAGGCCCAGGGCTCCTGAAGGCCCAAGGCTCCTGATGGCCCAAGGCTCCTGAAGGCCCAGGGCTCCTGAGGGCCCAGGGCTCCTGAAGAGCTAGGGCTCCTAAAGGCCCAGGGTTCCTAAAGGCCTAGGGCTCCTAAAGGCCCAGGGCTCCGGAAGGCCCAGGGCTCCGGAAGACCCAGGGCTCCTGAAGGCCCAGGGCTCCGGAATGCCCAGGGCTCTGGAAGACCCAGGGCTCCTGAAGGCCCAGGGCTCCGGAAGGCCCAGGGCTCCTGAAAGCCCAGGTTTCCTAGAGGCCCAGGGTTCCTGAAGGCCCAGGGTTCCTGAAGGCCCAGGGCTCCTGAAGGCCTAAGGCTTCTGAAGGACCACGGTTCCTGAAGACCTAAGTCTCCTGAAGGCCCACGGTTCCTGAAGACCTAAGGCTCCTGAAGGCCCAGGGCTCCTGAACGCCCTGAAGGCCATGAAGGCCCAGGGCTCCTGAAGGCCCAAGGTTCCTGAAGGCCCAAGGTTCCTGAAGGCCCAGGGCTCCTGAAGGGCTAAGGCTCGTGAAGGCCCAGGGTTCCTAAAGGGCCAGGGTTCCTAAAGGCTCAGGGCTCCTGAAGGCTCAGGGTTCCTGAAAGCCTAAGGCTCCTGAAGGCCCAGGGTCCTGAAGACCTAAGGCTCCTGAAGACCTAAGGCTCTGCCCAGGGCTCCTGAAGGCCCAGGGCTCCTGAAGGCCCAGGGCTCCTGAAGAACTAAGGCTCCTGAAGGCCCAAGGTTCCTGAAGGCACAGGGTTCCTAAATGCCCAGAAGGCCCAGGGCTCCTAAAGGCCCAGAAGGCCCAGGGTTCCCGAAGGCCCAGAAGGCCCTGTGCTCCTGAAGGCCCAGGGCTCCTGAAGGTCCAGGGTTCCTGAAGGCCCAGGGCTCCTGAAGGCTCAGGGCTCCTGAAGGCTCAGGGTTCCTGAAAGCCTAAGGCTCCTGAAGGCCCAGGGTCCTGAAGACCTAAGGCTCCTGAAGACCTAAGGCTCTGCCCAGGGCTCCTGAAGGCCCAGGGCTCCTGAAGGCCCAGGGCTCCTGAAGGCCCAGGGCTCCTGAAGAACTAAGGCTCCTGAAGGACCAAGGCTCCTGAAGGCTCAGGGTTCCTGAAGGCCTAAGGCTGCTGAAGGCCCACGGTTCCTGAAAACCTAAGGCTCCTGAAGACCTAAGGCTCCTGAAGACCTAAGGCTCCTGAAGGCCCAGGGCTACTGAAGGGCTAATGCTCCTGAAGGCCCAGGGTTCCTAAAGACACAGGGTTCCTAAAGGCCCAGAAGGCCCAGAGCTCCTAAAGGCCCAGAAGGCCCAGGGCTCCCGAAGGCCCTGTGTTCCCGAAGGCCCAGGGATCCTGAAGGTCCAAGGTTCCTGAAGGCCCAGGGCTCCTAAAGGCTCAGGGCTCCTGAAGTCTCAGGGTTCCTGAAGGCCCAGGGTTCCTGAAGACCTAAAGCTCCTGAAGACCTAAGGCACCTGAAGGCCCAGGGCTCCTGAAGGCCCAGGGCTCCTGAAGGCCCAAGGCTCCTGATGGCCCAAGGCTCCTGAAGGCCCAGGGCTCCTGAAGAGCTAGGGCTCCTAAATGGCCCAGGGTTCCTAAAGGCCTAGGGCTCCTGAAGGCCCAGGGCTCCGGAAGGCCCAGGGCTCCGGAAGACCCAGGGCTCCTGAAGGCCCAGGGCTCCGGAATGCCCAGGGCTCTGGAAGACCCAGGGATCCTGAAGGCCCAGGGCTCCGGAAGGCCCAGGGCTCCTGAAAGCCCAGGTTTCCTAGAGGCCCAGGGTTCCTGAAGGCCCAGGGTTCCTGAAGGCCCAGGGCTCCTGAAGGCCTAAGGCTTCTGAAGGACCATGGTTCCTGAAGACCTAAGTCTCCTGAAGGCCCACGGTTCCTGAAGACCTAAGGCTCCTGAAGGCCCAGGGCTCCTGAACGCCCTGAAGACCATGAAGGCCCAGGGCTCCTGAAGGCCCAAGGTTCCTGAAGGCCCAAGGTTCCTGAAGGCCCAGGGCTCCTGAAGAGCTAAGGCTCGTGAAGGCCCAGGGTTCCTAAAGGGCCAGGGTTCCTAAAGGCCCAGGACTCCTGAAGGCCCAGGGCTCCTGAAGGCCCAGGGTTCCTGAAGGCCCAGTGCTCCTGAAGGCCCAGGGTTCCTGAATGCCCAGGATTCCTGACGGTCCAGGGCTCCTGAAGGCCTAAGGCTCTGGAAGGCCCACGGTTCCTGAAGGCTCAGGGCTCCTGAAGGCCCAGGGCTCCTGAAGGCCCAGGGCTCCTTGAAGGCCCAGAAGGCCCAGGGCTCCAGACGGCCCTGTGCTCCTGAAGGCCCTGGGTTCCTGAAGGTCCAGGGTTCCTGAAGGCTCAGGGCTCCTGAAGGCCTAAGGCTCCTGAAGGCCCAGGGTTCCTGAAGGCCTAAGGCTCCTGAAGGCCCAGGGCTCCTAAAGGGACAGGGTTCCTAAAGGCCCAGGGCTCCTGAAGGCCCAGGGCTCCTGAAGGCCCAGGGTTACTGAAGACCCAAGGCTCCTGAAGGCCCAGGGTTCCTGAAGGCCCAGGGCTCCTGAAGGCCCAGAAGGCCCAGGGCTCCCAAAGGCCCTGTGCTCCTAAAGGCCCAGGGTTCCTGAAGGCTCAGGGCTCCTGAAGGCCTAAGGCTCCTGAAGACCTAAGGCTCCTGAAGGCCCAGGGCTCCTGAAGGCCCAGGGCTCCTGAAGGCCCAAGGTTCCTGAAGGCCCAAGGTTCCTGAAGGCCCAGGGCTCCTGAAGGCCCAGGGCTCCGGAAGGCCCAGGGTTCCTGAAGGCCCAGGGCTCCTGAAGGCCCAGGGCTCCTGAAGGCCCAGGGTTCCTGAATGCCCAGGGCTCCTGAAGGCCCAGGGCTCCTTGAAGGCCCAGAAGGCCCTGTGCTCCCGAAGGCCCTGTGCTCCTGAAGGCCCAGGGTTCCTGAAGGTCCAGGGTTCCTGAAGGCTCAGAGCTCCTGAAGGCCTAAGGCTCCTGAAGGCCCAGGGTTCCTGAAGGCCTAAGGCTCCTGAAGGCCCAGGGTTCCTAAAGGGACAGGGTTCCTAAAGGCCCAGGGCTCCTGAAGGCCCAGGGTTACTGAAGGCCCAAGGCTCCTGAAGGCCCAGGGTTCCTGAAGGCCCAGGGTTCCTGAAGGCCCAGGGCTCCTGAAGGCCCAGGGCTCCTGAAGGCCCAGAAGGCCCAGGGCTCCCAAAGGCCCTGTGCTCCTAAAGGCCCAGGGTTCCTGAAGGTCCAGGGTTCCTGAAGGCTCAGGGCTCCTGAAGGCCTAAGGCTCCTGAAGGCCCAGGGTTCCTGAAGGCCTAAGGCTCCTGAAGACCCAAGGCTCCTGAAGACCTAAGGCTCCTGAAGACCTAAGGCTCCTGAAGGCCCAGGGCTCCTGAAGGCCCAAGGTTCCTGAAGGCCCAAGGTTCCTGAAGGCCCAGGGCTCCTGAAGGCCCAGGGCTCCTGAAGGCCCAGGGTTCCTAAAGGCCCAGGGTTCCTAAAGGCCCAGGGCCCCTAAAGGCCCAGGGCTCCTGAAGGCCCACGGTTCCTGAAGACCTAAGTCTCCTGGAGGCCCTGAAGGCCCAGGGCTCCTGAAGACACAGGGCTCCTGAAGGCTCAGGGCTCCTGAAGGTTCAGGGCTCCTGAAGGCTCAGGGTTCCTGAAAGCCTAAGGCTCGTGAAGGCCCAGGGTTCCTGAAGACCTAAGGCTCCTGAAGACCTAAGGCTCCTGAAGGCCCAGGGCTCCTGAAGGCCCAGGGCTCAGCCCAGGGCTCCCGAAGGCCCTGTGCTCCTGAAGGCCCAGGGCTCCTGAAGGCCCAGGGTTCCTGAAGGCCCAGGGTTCCTGAAGGCTCAGGGCTCCTGAAGGCTCAGGGTTCCTGAAGGCTCAGGGTTCCTGAAGGCCTAAGGCTGCTGAAGGCCCATGGTTCCTGAAGACCTAAGGCTCCTGAAGGTCCAGGGCTCCTGAAGGGCCAGGATTCTTGAAGGCCCAGGGTTCCTGAAGGCCTAAGGCTCCTGAAGGCCTAAGGGTCCTGAAGGTCCAGGGTTCCTGAAGGCCCAGGTCTCCTGAAGGCCCAGAGTTCCTGAAGGCCCAGTTTTCCTGAAGGCCCAAGGTTCCTGAAGGCCCAGGGTTCCTAAAGGCCCAGAAGGCCCAGGGCTTCCAAAGGCCCTGAAGGCCCATGGTTCCTGAAGGCCTAAGGCTCCTGAAGGCCTAAGGCTCCTGAAGGTCCAGGGTTCATGAAGGCCCAGGGCTCCTGAAGGCACAGAGTTCCTGAAGGCCCAGAGTTCCTGAAGGCCCTGAAGGCTCAGGGTTTCTGAAGGCCCAGGGCTCCTGAAAGCTCAGGGTTCCTGAAGGACAAGGGCTCCTGAAGGCCGAGAGCTCCTGAAGGCCTAAGGCTCCTGAAGGCCCAAGGCTCCTGAAGGCCCAAGGTTCCTGAAGGCCCAGGGTTTCTGAAGGCCCAGGGCTCAGCTAAGGGCTCCTGAAGGTCCAGGGTTCCTGAAGGCCCAGGGCTCCTGAAACCTCAGGGCTCCATAAGGCCCAAGGCTCCTGAAGGCCCAGGGCTCCTGAAGGCCTAGGGTTCCTGAAGACCTAAGGCTCCTGAAGGCCCAGGTCTCCTGAAGGCCCAGGGCTCCTGAAGGCCCAGGGTTCCTGAAGGCCCAGGGCTCCTGGAGGACCAGTGCTCCTGAAGGCCCAGGGCTCCTGAAGGCCCAGGGTTTCTGAAGGCCCATGGCTCATCCCAGGGCTCCAGAAGGCCCAGGGCTCCGGAAGGCCCAGGGCTCCAGAAGGCCCAAGGCTCCTGAAGGGCCAGGGTTCCTGAAGGCCTAAGGCTACTGAAGGGCCAGGGTTCCTGAAGGCCCAGGGCTCCTGAAGGCCCAGGGCTCCTGGAGGCCCAGGGTTCCTGAAGGCCCAGGGCTCCTGAAGGGCTAAGGCTCCTGAAGGCCCAGGGCTCCTGAAGGCCCACGGTGTCTGAAGACCTAAGGCTCCTGAAGGCCCAGGGCTCCTGAAGGCCCAGGGTTCCTGAAGGCCTAAGGCTCCTGAATGCCTAAGGCTCCTGAAGCCCCACGGTTACTGAAGACCTAGGGCTCCTGAAGGTCCAGAGCTCCTGAAGGCCCAGGGTTCCTGAAGGCCCAGGGTTCCTGAAGGCCTAAGGCTCCTGAAGGCCTAAGGCTCCTGAAGGTCCAGGGTTCCTGAAGGCCCAGGGTTCCTGAAGGCCTAAGACTCCTGAAGGCCTAAGGCTCCTGAAGGCCCACGGTTCCTGAAGACCTAAGGCTCCTGAAGGCCCAGGGCTCCTGAAGGCCCAGAGTTCCTGAAGGCCCAAGGTTCCTGAAGGCCCAGGGTTCCTAAAGGCCCAGGGCTCCTAAAGGCCCAGAAGGCCCAGGGTTCCCGAAGTCCCAGAAGGCCCAGGGCTCCCAAAGGCCCTGTGCTCCTGAAGGCCCAGGGCTCCTGATGGTCCAGGGTTCCTGAAGGCCCAGGGCTCCTGAAGGCTCAGGGCTCCTGAAGGTTCAGGGCTCCTGAAGGCTCAGGGTTCCTGAAAGCCTAAGGCTCCTGAAGGCCCAGGGTTCCTGAAGACCTAAGGCTCCTGAAGACCTAAGGCTCCTGAAAGCCCAGGGTACCTGAAGGCCCAGGACTCCTGAAGGCCCAGGGCTCAGCCCAGGGCTCCCGAAGGCCCGGTGCTCCTGAATGCCCAGGGCTCCTGAAGGCCCAGGGCTCCTGATGGTCCAGGGTTCCTGAAGGCCCAGGGCTCCTGAAGGCTCAGGGCTCCTGAAGGTTCAGGGCTCCTGAAGGCTCAGGGTTCCTGAAAGCCTAAGGCTCCTGAAGGCCCAGGGTTCCTGAATACCTAAGGCTCCTGAAGACCCAGGGCTCCTGAAGGCCTAAGGCCCCTGAAGGCCCAAGGCTCCTGAAGGCCCAGGGCTCCTGAAGGCCCAGGGCTCAGCCCAGGGCTCCCGAAGGCCCTGTGCTCCTGAAGGCCCAGGGCTCCTGAAGGCCCAGGGTTCCTGAAGGCCCAGGGTTCCTGAAGGCTCAGGGCTCCTGAAGGCTCAGGGTTCCTGAAGGCTCAGGGTTCCTGAAGGCCTAAGGCTGCTGAAGGCCCATGGTTCCTGAAGACCTAAGGCTCCTGAAGGTCCAGGGCTCCTGAAGGGCCAGGATTCTTGAAGGCCCAGGGTTCCTGAAGGCCTAAGGCTCCTGAAGGCCTAAGGGTCCTGAAGGTCCAGGGTTCCTGAAGGCCCAGGTCTCCTGAAGGCCCAGAGTTCCTGAAGGCCCCGTTTTCCTGAAGGCCCAAGGTTCCTGAAGGCCCAGGGTTCCTAAAGGCCCAGAAGGCCCAGGGCTTCCAAAGGCCCTGAAGGCCCATGGTTCCTGAAGGCCTAAGGCTCCTGAAGGCCTAAGGCTCCTGAAGGTCCAGGGTTCATGAAGGCCCAGGGCTCCTGAAGGCACAGAGTTCCTGAAGGCCCAGAGTTCCTGAAGGCCCTGAAGGCTCAGGGTTTCTGAAGGCCCAGGGCTCCTGAAAGCTCAGGGTTCCTGAAGGACAAGGGCTCCTGAAGGCCGAGAGCTCCTGAAGGCCTAAGGCTCCTGAAGGCCCAAGGCTCCTGAAGGCCCAAGGCTCCTGAAGGCCCAGGGCTCCTGAAGGCCCAGGGCTCAGCCCAGGGCTCCCGAAGGCCCTGTGCTCCTGAAGGCCCAGGGCTCCTGAAGGCCCAGGGTTCCTGAAGGCCCAGGGTTCCTGAAGGCTCAGGGCTCCTGAAGGCTCAGGGTTCCTGAAGGCTCAGGGTTCCTGAAGGCCTAAGGCTGCTGAAGGCCCATGGTTCCTGAAGACCTAAGGCTCCTGAAGGTCCAGGGCTCCTGAAGGGCCAGGATTCTTGAAGGCCCAGGGTTCCTGAAGGCCTAAGGCTCCTGAAGGCCTAAGGGTCCTGAAGGTCCAGGGTTCCTGAAGGCCCAGGTCTCCTGAAGGCCCAGAGTTCCTGAAGGCCCAGTTTTCCTGAAGGCCCAAGGTTCCTGAAGGCCCAGGGTTCCTAAAGGCCCAGAAGGCCCAGGGCTTCCAAAGGCCCTGAAGGCCCATGGTTCCTGAAGGCCTAAGGCTCCTGAAGGCCTAAGGCTCCTGAAGGTCCAGGGTTCATGAAGGCCCAGGGCTCCTGAAGGCACAGAGTTCCTGAAGGCCCAGAGTTCCTGAAGGCCCTGAAGGCTCAGGGTTTCTGAAGGCCCAGGGCTCCTGAAAGCTCAGGGTTCCTGAAGGACAAGGGCTCCTGAAGGCCGAGAGCTCCTGAAGGCCTAAGGCTCCTGAAGGCCCAAGGCTCCTGAAGGCCCAAGGTTCCTGAAGGCCCAGGGTTTCTGAAGGCCCAGGGCTCAGCTAAGGGCTCCTGAAGGTCCAGGGTTCCTGAAGGCCCAGGGCTCCTGAAACCTCAGGGCTCCATAAGGCCCAAGGCTCCTGAAGGCCCAGGGCTCCTGAAGGCCTAGGGTTCCTGAAGACCTAAGGCTCCTGAAGGCCCAGGTCTCCTGAAGGCCCAGGGCTCCTGAAGGCCCAGGGTTCCTGAAGGCCCAGGGCTCCTGGAGGACCAGTGCTCCTGAAGGCCCAGGGCTCCTGAAGGCCCAGGGTTTCTGAAGGCCCATGGCTCATCCCAGGGCTCCAGAAGGCCCAGGGCTCCGGAAGGCCCAGGGCTCCAGAAGGCCCAAGGCTCCTGAAGGGCCAGGGTTCCTGAAGGCCTAAGGCTACTGAAGGGCCAGGGTTCCTGAAGGCCCAGGGCTCCTGAAGGCCCAGGGCTTCTGGAGGCCCAGGGTTCCTGAAGGCCCAGGGCTCCTGAAGGGCTAAGGCTCCTGAAGGCCCAGGGCTCCTGAAGGCCCACGGTGTCTGAAGACCTAAGGCTCCTGAAGGCCCAGGGCTCCTGAAGGCCCAGGGTTCCTGAAGGCCTAAGGCTCCTGAATGCCTAAGGCTCCTGAAGCCCCACGGTTACTGAAGACCTAGGGCTCCTGAAGGTCCAGAGCTCCTGAAGGCCCAGGGTTCCTGAAGGCCCAGGGTTCCTGAAGGCCTAAGGCTCCTGAAGGCCTAAGGCTCCTGAAGGTCCAGGGTTCCTGAAGGCCCAGGGTTCCTGAAGGCCTAAGACTCCTGAAGGCCTAAGGCTCCTGAAGGCCCAGGGCTCCTGAAGGCCCAGAGTTCCTGAAGGCCCAAGGTTCCTGAAGGCCCAGGGTTCCTAAAGGCCCAGGGCTCCTAAAGGCCCAGAAGGCCCAGGGTTCCCGAAGTCCCAGAAGGCCCAGGGCTCCCAAAGGCCCTGTGCTCCTGAAGGCCCAGGGCTCCTGATGGTCCAGGGTTCCTGAAGGCCCAGGGCTCCTGAAGGCTCAGGGCTCCTGAAGGTTCAGGGCTCCTGAAGGCTCAGGGTTCCTGAAAGCCTAAGGCTCCTGAAGGCCCAGGGTTCCTGAAGACCTAAGGCTCCTGAAGACCTAAGGCTCCTGAAAGCCCAGGGTACCTGAAGGCCCAGGACTCCTGAAGGCCCAGGGCTCAGCCCAGGGCTCCCGAAGGCCCGGTTCTCCTGAATGCCCAGGGCTCCTGAAGGCCAGGGCTCCTGATGGTCCAGGGTTCCTGAAGGCCCAGGGCTCCTGAAGGCTCAGGGCTCCTGAAGGTTCAGGGCTCCTGAAGGCTCAGGGTTCCTGAAAGCCTAAGGCTCCTGAAGGCCCAGGGTTCCTGAATACCTAAGGCTCCTGAAGACCCAGGGCTCCTGAAGGCCTAAGGCCCCTGAAGGCCCAAGGCTCCTGAAGGCCCAGGGTTCCTGAAGGCCCAGGGCTCCTGAAGCAGAAACAAAGAGGTGATGGCTGGAAGGTTCAGACTGAATCTTAACCACTGGCATTGCTGAGGGCAACCCTCCAGACCATCGTTCTTCGCCTGCCAAGCCATTACAGAAGGGGAAAGACCATATGCAAATCAGGCTTGGTCCCACCCCAAAAGGGGAAGTCCAGCCCAAACTGCTAGGTCACATCCCTTCTGCACGAGACCACAAGCATCCCCAAACATGTTTCACCCTTGTTGGGGCTCATCAGTGAGGAGTAGCTTGGGTCTCTAGGCCCAGCAGGCACGGGACCCACGTCTGGGCATACCCGTCCCACTCGGGGTGACAAAGCAAAAACAAAGAGGGGATGGCTGGAAGGTTTAGACTGAATCTTAACCACTGGCATTGCTCAGGGCAACCCTCCAGACCATCGTTCTTCGCCTGCCAAGCCATTACAGAAGGGGAAATGCCATATGCAAATCAGGCTTGGTCCCACCCCAAAAGGGGAAGTCCAGCCCGAACTGCTAGGTCACATCCCTCCTGCACGAGACCACAAGCATCCCCAAACATGTTTCACCCTTGTTGGGGCTCATCAGTGAGGCGTAGCTTGGATCTCTAGGCCCAGCAGGCCAGGGCTCCTAAATGGACAGGGTTCCTAAAGGCCCAGGGCTCCTGAAGGCCCAGGGCTCCTGAAGGCCCAGGGTTACTGAAGACCCAAGGCTCCTGAAGGCCCAGGGTTCCTGAAGGCCCAGGGCTCCTGAAGGCCCAGGGCTCCTGAAGGCCCAGAAGGCCCAGGGCTCCCAAAGGCCCTGTGCTCCTAAAGGCCCAGGGTTCCTGAAGGTCCAGGGTTCCTGAAGGCTCAGGGCTCCTGAAGGCCTAAGGCTCCTGAAGACCTAAGGCTCCTGAAGGCCCAGGGCTCCTGAAGGCCCAGGGCTCCTGAAGGCCCAAGGTTCCTGAAGGCCCAAGGTTCCTGAAGGCCCAGGGCTCCTGAAGGCCCAGGGCTCCTGAAGGCCCAGGGTTCCTAAAGGCCCAGGGCTCCTAAAGGCCCAGGGCTCCTGAAGGCCCACGGTTCCTGAAGACCTAAGGCTCCTGAAGGCCCAGGGCTCCTGAAGGCCCAAGGTTCCTGAAGGCCCAGGGCTCCTGAAGACCCAGGGCTCCTGAAGACCCAGGGCTCCTGAGGGCCCAGGGCTCCTGAAGGCCTAAGGCTCCTGAAGGCCCAGGACTCCTGAAGGCCCAAGGTTCCTGAAGGCCCAAGGTTCCTGAAGGCCCAGGGCTCCTGAAGGCCCAGGGCTCCGGAAGGCCCAGGGCTCTGGAAGGCCCAGGGTTCCTGAAGGCCCAGGGCTCCTGAAGGCCCAGGGTTCCTGAATGCCCAGGGCTCCTGAAGGCCTAAGGCTCCGGAAGGCCCACGGTTCCTGAAGGCTCAGGGCTCCTGAAGGCCCAGGGCTCCTGAAGGCCTAGGGCTCCTTGAAGGCCCAGAAGGCCCTGTGCTCCCGAAGGCCCTGTGCTCCTGAAGGCCCAGGGTTCCTGAAGGTCCAGGGTTCCTGAAGGCTCAGGGCTCCTGAAGGCCTAAGGCTCCTGAAGGCCCAGGGTTCCTGAAGGCCTAAGGCTCCTGAAGGCCCAGGGTTCCTAAAGGGACAGGGTTCCTAAAGGCCCAGGGCTCCTGAAGGCCCAGGGTTACTGAAGGCCCAAGGCTCCTGAAGGCCCAGGGTTCCTGAAGGCCCAGGGTTCCTGAAGGCCCAGGGCTCCTGAAGGCCCAGGGCTCCTGAAGGCCCAGAAGGCCCAGGGCTCCCAAAGGCCCTGTGCTCCTAAAGGCCCAGGGTTCCTGAAGGTCCAGGGTTCCTGAAGGCTCAGGGCTCCTGAAGGCCTAAGGCTCCTGAAGGCCCAGGGTTCCTGAAGGCCTAAGGCTCCTGAAGACCCAAGGCTCCTGAAGACCTAAGGCTCCTGAAGACCTAAGGCTCCTGAAGGCCCAGGGCTCCTGAAGGCCCAAGGCTCCTGAAGGCCCAAGGTTCCTGAAGGCCCAGGGCTCCTGAAGGCCCAGGGCTCCTGAAGGCCCAGGGTTCCTAAAGGCCCAGGGTTCCTAAAGGCCCAGGGCCCCTAAAGGCCCAGGGCTCCTGAAGGCCCACGGTTCCTGAAGACCTAAGTCTCCTGGAGGCCCTGAAGGCCCAGGTCTCCTGAAGACACAGGGCTCCTGAAGGTTCAGGGCTCCTGAAGGTTCAGGGCTCCTGAAGGCTCAGGGTTCCTGAAAGCCTAAGGCTCGTGAAGGCCCAGGGTTCCTGAAGACCTAAGGCTCCTGAAGACCTAAGGCTCCTGAAGGCCCAGGGCTCCTGAAGGCCCAGGGCTCAGCCCAGGGCTCCCGAAGGCCCTGTGCTCCTGAAGGCCCAGGGCTCCTGAAGGCCCAGGGTTCCTGAAGGCCCAGGGTTCCTGAAGGCTCAGGGCTCCTGAAGGCTCAGGGTTCCTGAAGGCTCAGGGTTCCTGAAGGCCTAAGGCAGCTGAAGGCCCATGGTTCCTGAAGACCTAAGGCTCCTGAAGGTCCAGGGCTCCTGAAGGGCCAGGATTCTTGAAGGCCCAGGGTTCCTGAAGGCCTAAGGCTCCTGAAGGCCTAAGGGTCCTGAAGGTCCAGGGTTCCTGAAGGCCCAGGTCTCCTGAAGGCCCAGAGTTCCTGAAGGCCCAGAGTTCCTGAAGGCCCAAGGTTCCTGAAGGCCCAGGGTTCCTAAAACGCCCAGAAGGCCCAGGGCTTCCAAAGGCCCTGAAGGCCCATGGTTCCTGAAGGCCTAAGGCTCCTGAAGGCCTAAGGCTCCTGAAGGTCCAGGGTTCATGAAGGCCCAGGGCTCCTGAAGGCACAGAGTTCCTGAAGGCCCAGAGTTCCTGAAGGCCCTGAAGGCTCAGGGTTTCTGAAGGCCCAGGGCTCCTGAAAGCTCAGGGTTCCTGAAGGACAAGGGCTCCTGAAGGCCGAGAGCTCCTGAAGGCCTAAGGCTCCTGAAGGCCCAAGGCTCCTGAAGGCCCAAGGTTCCTGAAGGCCCAGGGTTTCTGAAGGCCCAGGGCTCAGCTAAGGGCTCCTGAAGGTCCAGGGTTCCTGAAGGCCCAGGGCTCCTGAAACCTCAGGGCTCCATAAGGCCCAAGGCTCCTGAAGGCCCAGGGCTCCTGAAGGCCTAGGGTTCCTGAAGACCTAAGGCTCCTGAAGGCCCAGGTCTCCTGAAGGCCCAGGGCTCCTGAAGGCCCAGGGTTCCTGAAGGCCCAGGGCTCCTGGAGGACCAGTGCTCCTGAAGGCCCAGGGCTCCTGAAGGCCCAGGGTTTCTGAAGGCCCATGGCTCATCCCAGGGCTCCAGAAGGCCCAGGGCTCCGGAAGGCCCAGGGCTCCAGAAGGCCCAAGGCTCCTGAAGGGCCAGGGTTCCTGAAGGCCTAAGGCTACTGAAGGGCCAGGGTTCCTGAAGGCCCAGGGCTCCTGAAGGCCCAGGGCTCCTGGAGGCCCAGGGTTCCTGAAGGCCCAGGGCTCCTGAAGGGCTAAGGCTCCTGAAGGCCCAGGGCTCCTGAAGGCCCACGGTGTCTGAAGACCTAAGGCTCCTGAAGGCCCAGGGCTCCTGAAGGCCCAGGGTTCCTGAAGGCCTAAGGCTCCTGAATGCCTAAGGCTCCTGAAGCCCCACGGTTACTGAAGACCTAGGGCTCCTGAAGGTCCAGAGCTCCTGAAGGCCCAGGGTTCCTGAAGGCCCAGGGTTCCTGAAGGCCTAAGGCTCCTGAAGGCCTAAGGCTCCTGAAGGTCCAGGGTTCCTGAAGGCCCAGGGTTCCTGAAGGCCTAAGACTCCTGAAGGCCTAAGGCTCCTGAAGGCCCACGGTTCCTGAAGACCTAAGGCTCCTGAAGGCCCAGGGCTCCTGAAGGCCCAGAGTTCCTGAAGGCCCAAGGTTCCTGAAGGCCCAGGGTTCCTAAAGGCCCAGGGCTCCTAAAGGCCCAGAAGGCCCAGGGTTCCCGAAGTCCCAGAAGGCCCAGGGCTCCCAAAGGCCCTGTGCTCCTGAAGGCCCAGGGCTCCTGATGGTCCAGGGTTCCTGAAGGCCCAGGGCTCCTGAAGGCTCAGGGCTCCTGAAGGTTCAGGGCTCCTGAAGGCTCAGGGTTCCTGAAAGCCTAAGGCTCCTGAAGGCCCAGGGTTCCTGAAGACCTAAGGCTCCTGAAGACCTAAGGCTCCTGAAAGCCCAGGGTACCTGAAGGCCCAGGACTCCTGAAGGCCCAGGGCTCAGCCCAGGGCTCCCGAAGGCCCGGTGCTCCTGAATGCCCAGGGCTCCTGAAGGCCCAGGGCTCCTGATGGTCCAGGGTTCCTGAAGGCCCAGGGCTCCTGAAGGCTCAGGGCTCCTGAAGGTTCAGGGCTCCTGAAGGCTCAGGGTTCCTGAAAGCCTAAGGCTCTTGAAGGCCCAGGGTTCCTGAATACCTAAGGCTCCTGAAGACCCAGGGCTCCTGAAGGCCTAAGGCCCCTGAAGGCCCAAGGCTCCTGAAGGCCCAGGGTTCCTGAAGGCCCAGGGCTCCTGAAGCAGAAACAAAGAGGTGATGGCTGGAAGGTTCAGACTGAATCTTAACCACTGGCATTGCTGAGGGCAACCCTCCAGACCATCGTTCTTCGCCTGCCAAGCCATTACAGAAGGGGAAAGACCATATGCAAATCAGGCTTGGTCCCACCCCAAAAGGGGAAGTCCAGCCCAAACTGCTAGGTCACATCCCTTCTGCACGAGACCACAAGCATCCCCAAACATGTTTCACCCTTGTTGGGGCTCATCAGTGAGGAGTAGCTTGGGTCTCTAGGCCCAGCAGGCACGGGACCCACGTCTGGGCATACCCGTCCCACTCGGGGTGACAAAGCAAAAACAAAGACATGATGGCTGGAAGGTTTAGACTGAATCTTAACCACTGGCATTGCTCAGGGCAACGCTCCAGACCATCGTTCTTCGCCTGCCAAGCCATTACAGAAGGGGAAAGACCATATGCAAATCAGGCTTGGTCCCACCCCAAAAGGGGAAGTCCAGCCCGAACTGCTAGGTCACATCCCTTCTGCACGAGACCACAAGCATCCCCAAATATGTTTCACCCTTGTTGGGGCTCATCAGTGAGGAGTAGCTTGGGTCTCTAGGCCCAGCAGGCACGGGACCCACGTCTGGGCATACCCGTCCCACTCGGGGTGACAAAGCAAAAACAAAGAGGGGATGGCTGGAAGGTTTAGACTGAATCTTAACCACTGGCATTGCTCAGGGCAACCCTCCAGACCATCGTTCTTCGCCTGCCAAGCCATTACAGAAGGGGAAAGACCATATGCAAATCAGGCTTGGTCCCACCCCAAAAGGGGAAGTCCAGCCCGAACTGCTAGGTCACATCCCTTCTGCACGAGACCACAAGCATCCCCAAACATGTTTCACCCTTGTTGGGGCTCATCAGTGAGGAGTAGCTTGGGTCTCTAGGCCCAGCAGGCACGGGACCCACGTCTGGGCATACCCGTCCCACTCGGGGTGACAAAGCAAAAACAAAGAGGTGATGGCTGGAAGGTTTACACTGAATCTTAACCACTGGCATTGCTCAGGGCAACCCTCCAGACCATCGTTCTTCGCCTGCCAAGCCATTACAGAAGGGGAAAGGCCATATGCAAATCAGGCTTGGTCCCACCCCAAAAGAGGAAGTCCAGCCCGAACTGCTAGGTCACATCCCTCCTGCACGAGACCACAAGCATCCCCAAACATGTTTCACCCTTGTTGGGGCTCATCAGTGAGGCGTAGCTTGGATCTCTAGGCCCAGCAGGCCAGGGCTCCTGAAGGCCGAGGGTTCCTGAAGACCTAAGGCTCCTGAAGGCCCAGGGTACCTGAAGGCCCAGGACTCCTGAAGGCCCAGGGCTCAGCCCAGGGCTCCCGAAGGCCCTGTGCTCCTGAATGCCCAGGGCTCCTGAAGGCCCAGGGCTCCTGAAGGCACAAGGCTCCTGAAGGCCCAAGGCTCCTGAAAGCCCAGGGCTCCTGAAGGCCCAGGGTTCCTGAAGGCCCAGGGCTCCTGGAGGCCCAGGGCTCCTGAAGGCCCAGGGTTTCTGAAGGCCCATGGCTCAGCCCAGGGCTCCGGAAGGCCCAGGGCTCCGGAAGGCCCAGGGCTGCGGAAGGCCCAGGGCTCCGGAAGGCCCAGGGCTGCGCAAGGCCCAGGGCTGCGCAAGGCCCAGGGCTCCTGAAGGCCCAAGGCTCCTGAAGGGCCAGGGTTCCTGAAGGCCTAAGGCTCCTGAAGGGCAGGGTTCCTGAAGGCCCAGGGCTCCTGAAGGCCCAGGGCTCCTGAAGGCCCAGGACTCCTAAAGGCCCAGGGTTCCTGAAAGCCCAGGGCTCCTGAAGGGCTAAGGCTCCTGAAGGCCCAGGGCTCCTGAAGGCCTAAGGCTCCTGAAGGCCTACGGTGTCTGAAGACCTAAGGCTGCTGAAGGCCCAGGGCTCCTGAAGGCCCAGGGTTCCTGAAGGCCCAGGTTTCCTGAAGGCCTAAGGCTCCTGAAGGCCTAAGGCTCCTGAAGGCCCACGGTTCCTGAAGACCTAAGGCTCCTGAAGGCCCATGGCTCCTGAAGGCCCACAGTTCCTGCAGGCCCAGAGTTCCTGAAGGCCCAAGGTTCCTGAAGGCCCAGGGTTCCTAAAGGCCCAGAAGGCCCAGGGCTCCTAAAGGCCCAGAAGGCCCAGGGTTCCCGAAGGCTCAGAAGGCCCAGGGCTCCCGAAGGCCCTGTGCTCCTGAAGGTCCAGGGCTCCTGAAGGTCCAGGGCTCCTGAAGGCCCAGGGCTCCTGAAGGCTCAGGGCTCCTGAAGGCTCAGGGTTCCTGAAAGCCTAAGGCTCCTGAAGGCCCAGGGTCGTGAAGACCTAAGGCTCCTGAAGACCTAAGGCTCCGCCCAGGGCTCCTGAAGGCCCAGGGCTCCTGAAGGCCCAGGGCTCCTGAAGAACTAAGGCTCCTGAAGGACCAAGGCTCCTGAAGGCTCAGGGTTCCTGAAGGCCTAAGGCTCCTGAAGGCCCACGGTTCCTGAAGACCTAAGGCTCCTGAAGACCTAAGGCTCCTGAAGACCTAAGGCTCCTGAAGGCCCAGGGCTACTGAAGGGCTAATGCTCCTGAAGGCCCAGGGTTCCTAAAGGCCCAGGGTTCCTAAAGGCCCAGAAGGCCCAGGGCTCCTAAAGGCCCAGAAGGCCCAGGGCTCCCGAAGGCCCTGTGTTCCCGAAGGCCCAGGGCTCCTGAAGGTCCAAGGTTCCTGAAGGCCCAGGGCTCCTAAAGGCTCAGGGCTCCTGAAGTCTCAGGGTTCCTGAAGGCCCAGGGTTCCTGAAGACCTAAAGCTCCTGAAGACCTAAGGCACCTGAAGGCCCAAGGCTCCTGAAGGCCCAGGGCTCCTGAAGGCCCAAGGCTCCTGATGGCCCAAGGCTCCTGAAGGCCCAGGGCTCCTGAAGGCCCAGGGCTCCTGAAGAGCTAGGGCTCCTTAAGGCCCAGGGTTCCTAAAGGCCTAGGGCCCCTAAAGGCCCAGGGCTCCGGAAGGCCCAGGGCTCCGGAAGACCCAGGGCTCCTGAAGGCCCAGGGCTCCGGAATGCCCAGGGCTCTGGAAGACCCAGGGCTCCTGAAGGCCCAGGGCTCCGGAAGGCCCAGGGCTCCTGAAAGCCCAGGTTTCCTAGAGGCCCAGGGTTTCTGAAGGCCCAGGGCTCCTGAAGGCCTAAGGCTTCTGAAGGCCCACGGTTCCTGAAGACCTAAGGCTCCTGAAGGCCCACGGTTCCTGAAGACCTAAGGCTCCTGAAGGCCCAGGGCTCCTGAACGCCCTGAAGGCCCTAAAGGCCCAGGGCTCCTTAAGGCCCAAGGTTCCTGAAGGCCCAAGGTTCCTGAAGGCCCAAGGTTCCTGAAGGCCCAGGGCTCCTGAAGGGCTAAGGCTCGTGAAGGCCCAGGGTTCCTAAAGGGCCAGGGTTCCTAAAGGCCCAGGACTCCTGAAGGCCCAGGGCTCCTGAAGGCCCAGGGCTCCTGAAGGCCCAGGGTTCCTGAATGCCCAGGATTCCTGAAGGTCCAGGGCTCCTGAAGGCCTAAGGCTCCGGAAGGCCCACGGTTCCTGAAGGCTCAGGGCTCCTGAAGGCCCAGGGCTCCTGAAGGCCCAGGGCTCCTTGAAGGCCCAGAAGGCCCAGGGCTCCCGAAGGCCCTGTGCTCCTGAAGGCCCAGGGTTCCTGAAGGTCCAGGGTTCCTGAAGGCTCAGGGCTCCTGAAGGCCTAAGGCTCCTGAAGGCCCAGGGTTCCTGAAGGCCTAAGGCTCCTGATGTCCCAGGGCTCCTAAAGGGACAGGGTTCCTAAAGGCCCAGGGCTCCTGAAGGCCCAGGGCTCCTGAAGGCCCAGGGTTACTGAAGGCCCAAGGCTCCTGAAGGCCCAGGGTTCCTGAAGGCCCAGGGCTCCTGAAGGCCCAGGGCTCCTGAAGGCCCAGAAGGCCCAGGGCTCCCAAAGGCCCTGTGCTCCTAAAGGCCCAGGGTTCCTGAAGGTCCAGGGTTCCTGAAGGCTCAGGGCTCCTGAAGGCCTAAGGCTCCTGAAGACCTAAGGCTCCTGAAGGCCCAGGGCTCCTGAAGGCCCAGGGCTCCTGAAGGCCCAAGGTTCCTGAAGGCCCAAGGTTCCTGAAGACCTAAGGCTCCTGAAGGCCCATGGCTCCTGAAGGCCCAGAGTTCCTGCAGGCCCAGAGCTCCTGAAGGCCCAAGGTTCCTGAAGGCCCAGGGTTCCTAAATGCCCAGAAGGCCCAGGGTTCCCGAAGGCCCAGAAGGCCCTGTGCTCCTGAAGGCCCAGGGCTCCTGAAGGTCCAGGGTTCCTGAAGGCCCAGGGCTCCTGAAGGCTCAGGGCTCCTGAAGGCTCAGGGTTCCTGAAAGCCTAAGGCTCCTGAAGGCCCAGGGTCCTGAAGACCTAAGGCTCCTGAAGACCTAAGGCTCTGCCCAGGGCTCCTGAAGGCCCAGGGCTCCTGAAGGCCCAGGGCTCCTGAAGAACTAAGGCTCCTGAAGGACCAAGGCTCCTGAAGGCTCAGGGTTCCTGAAGGCCTAAGGCTCCTGAAGGCCCACGGTTCCTGAAAACCTAAGGCTCCTGAAGACCTAAGGCTCCTGAAGACCTAAGGCTCCTGAAGGCCCAGGGCTACTGAAGGGCTAATGCTCCTGAAGGCCCAGGGTTCCTAAAGGCCCAGGGTTCCTAAAGGCCCAGAAGACCCAGGGCTCCTAAAGGCCCAGAAGGCCCAGGGCTCCCGAAGGCCCTGTGTTCCCGAAGGCCCAGGGCTCCTGAAGGTCCAAGGTTCCTGAAGGCCCAGGGCTCCTAAAGGCTCAGGGCTCCTGAAGTCTCAGGGTTCCTGAAGGCCCAGGGTTCCTGAAGACCTAAAGCTCCTGAAGACCTAAGGCACCTGAAGGCCCAGGGCTCCTGAAGGCCCAGGGCTCCTGAAGGCCCAAGGCTCCTGATGGCCCAAGGCTCCTGAAGGCCCAGGGCTCCTGAGGGCCCAGGGCTCCTGAAGAGCTAGGGCTCCTAAAGGCCCAGGGTTCCTAAAGGCCTAGGGCTCCTAAAGGCCCAGGGCTCCGGAAGGCCCAGGGCTCCGGAAGACCCAGGGCTCCTGAAGGCCCAGGGCTCCGGAATGCCCAGGGCTCTGGAAGACCCAGGGCTCCTGAAGGCCCAGGGCTCCGGAAGGCCCAGGGCTCCTGAAAGCCCAGGTTTCCTAGAGGCCCAGGGTTCCTGAAGGCCCAGGGTTCCTGAAGGCCCAGGGCTCCTGAAGGCCTAAGGCTTCTGAAGGACCACGGTTCCTGAAGACCTAAGTCTCCTGAAGGCCCACGGTTCCTGAAGACCTAAGGCTCCTGAAGGCCCAGGGCTCCTGAACGCCCTGAAGGCCATGAAGGCCCAGGGCTCCTGAAGGCCCAAGGTTCCTGAAGGCCCAAGGTTCCTGAAGGCCCAGGGCTCCTGAAGGGCTAAGGCTCGTGAAGGCCCAGGGTTCCTAAAGGGCCAGGGTTCCTAAAGGCTCAGGGCTCCTGAAGGCTCAGGGTTCCTGAAAGCCTAAGGCTCCTGAAGGCCCAGGGTCCTGAAGACCTAAGGCTCCTGAAGACCTAAGGCTCTGCCCAGGGCTCCTGAAGGCCCAGGGCTCCTGAAGGCCCAGGGCTCCTGAAGAACTAAGGCTCCTGAAGGCCCAAGGTTCCTGAAGGCACAGGGTTCCTAAATGCCCAGAAGGCCCAGGGCTCCTAAAGGCCCAGAAGGCCCAGGGTTCCCGAAGGCCCAGAAGGCCCTGTGCTCCTGAAGGCCCAGGGCTCCTGAAGGTCCAGGGTTCCTGAAGGCCCAGGGCTCCTGAAGGCTCAGGGCTCCTGAAGGCTCAGGGTTCCTGAAAGCCTAAGGCTCCTGAAGGCCCAGGGTCCTGAAGACCTAAGGCTCCTGAAGACCTAAGGCTCTGCCCAGGGCTCCTGAAGGCCCAGGGCTCCTGAAGGCCCAGGGCTCCTGAAGGCCCAGGGCTCCTGAAGAACTAAGGCTCCTGAAGGACCAAGGCTCCTGAAGGCTCAGGGTTCCTGAAGGCCTAAGGCTGCTGAAGGCCCACGGTTCCTGAAAACCTAAGGCTCCTGAAGACCTAAGGCTCCTGAAGACCTAAGGCTCCTGAAGGCCCAGGGCTACTGAAGGGCTAATGCTCCTGAAGGCCCAGGGTTCCTAAAGACACAGGGTTCCTAAAGGCCCAGAAGGCCCAGAGCTCCTAAAGGCCCAGAAGGCCCAGGGCTCCCGAAGGCCCTGTGTTCCCGAAGGCCCAGGGATCCTGAAGGTCCAAGGTTCCTGAAGGCCCAGGGCTCCTAAAGGCTCAGGGCTCCTGAAGTCTCAGGGTTCCTGAAGGCCCAGGGTTCCTGAAGACCTAAAGCTCCTGAAGACCTAAGGCACCTGAAGGCCCAGGGCTCCTGAAGGCCCAGGGCTCCTGAAGGCCCAAGGCTCCTGATGGCCCAAGGCTCCTGAAGGCCCAGGGCTCCTGAAGAGCTAGGGCTCCTAAATGGCCCAGGGTTCCTAAAGGCCTAGGGCTCCTGAAGGCCCAGGGCTCCGGAAGGCCCAGGGCTCCGGAAGACCCAGGGCTCCTGAAGGCCCAGGGCTCCGGAATGCCCAGGGCTCTGGAAGACCCAGGGATCCTGAAGGCCCAGGGCTCCGGAAGGCCCAGGGCTCCTGAAAGCCCAGGTTTCCTAGAGGCCCAGGGTTCCTGAAGGCCCAGGGTTCCTGAAGGCCCAGGGCTCCTGAAGGCCTAAGGCTTCTGAAGGACCATGGTTCCTGAAGACCTAAGTCTCCTGAAGGCCCACGGTTCCTGAAGACCTAAGGCTCCTGAAGGCCCAGGGCTCCTGAACGCCCTGAAGACCATGAAGGCCCAGGGCTCCTGAAGGCCCAAGGTTCCTGAAGGCCCAAGGTTCCTGAAGGCCCAGGGCTCCTGAAGAGCTAAGGCTCGTGAAGGCCCAGGGTTCCTAAAGGGCCAGGGTTCCTAAAGGCCCAGGACTCCTGAAGGCCCAGGGCTCCTGAAGGCCCAGGGTTCCTGAAGGCCCAGTGCTCCTGAAGGCCCAGGGTTCCTGAATGCCCAGGATTCCTGACGGTCCAGGGCTCCTGAAGGCCTAAGGCTCTGGAAGGCCCACGGTTCCTGAAGGCTCAGGGCTCCTGAAGGCCCAGGGCTCCTGAAGGCCCAGGGCTCCTTGAAGGCCCAGAAGGCCCAGGGCTCCAGACGGCCCTGTGCTCCTGAAGGCCCTGGGTTCCTGAAGGTCCAGGGTTCCTGAAGGCTCAGGGCTCCTGAAGGCCTAAGGCTCCTGAAGGCCCAGGGTTCCTGAAGGCCTAAGGCTCCTGAAGGCCCAGGGCTCCTAAAGGGACAGGGTTCCTAAAGGCCCAGGGCTCCTGAAGGCCCAGGGCTCCTGAAGGCCCAGGGTTACTGAAGACCCAAGGCTCCTGAAGGCCCAGGGTTCCTGAAGGCCCAGGGCTCCTGAAGGCCCAGAAGGCCCAGGGCTCCCAAAGGCCCTGTGCTCCTAAAGGCCCAGGGTTCCTGAAGGCTCAGGGCTCCTGAAGGCCTAAGGCTCCTGAAGACCTAAGGCTCCTGAAGGCCCAGGGCTCCTGAAGGCCCAGGGCTCCTGAAGGCCCAAGGTTCCTGAAGGCCCAAGGTTCCTGAAGGCCCAGGGCTCCTGAAGGCCCAGGGCTCCGGAAGGCCCAGGGTTCCTGAAGGCCCAGGGCTCCTGAAGGCCCAGGGCTCCTGAAGGCCCAGGGTTCCTGAATGCCCAGGGCTCCTGAAGGCCCAGGGCTCCTTGAAGGCCCAGAAGGCCCTGTGCTCCCGAAGGCCCTGTGCTCCTGAAGGCCCAGGGTTCCTGAAGGTCCAGGGTTCCTGAAGGCTCAGAGCTCCTGAAGGCCTAAGGCTCCTGAAGGCCCAGGGTTCCTGAAGGCCTAAGGCTCCTGAAGGCCCAGGGTTCCTAAAGGGACAGGGTTCCTAAAGGCCCAGGGCTCCTGAAGGCCCAGGGTTACTGAAGGCCCAAGGCTCCTGAAGGCCCAGGGTTCCTGAAGGCCCAGGGTTCCTGAAGGCCCAGGGCTCCTGAAGGCCCAGGGCTCCTGAAGGCCCAGAAGGCCCAGGGCTCCCAAAGGCCCTGTGCTCCTAAAGGCCCAGGGTTCCTGAAGGTCCAGGGTTCCTGAAGGCTCAGGGCTCCTGAAGGCCTAAGGCTCCTGAAGGCCCAGGGTTCCTGAAGGCCTAAGGCTCCTGAAGACCCAAGGCTCCTGAAGACCTAAGGCTCCTGAAGACCTAAGGCTCCTGAAGGCCCAGGGCTCCTGAAGGCCCAAGGTTCCTGAAGGCCCAAGGTTCCTGAAGGCCCAGGGCTCCTGAAGGCCCAGGGCTCCTGAAGGCCCAGGGTTCCTAAAGGCCCAGGGTTCCTAAAGGCCCAGGGCCCCTAAAGGCCCAGGGCTCCTGAAGGCCCACGGTTCCTGAAGACCTAAGTCTCCTGGAGGCCCTGAAGGCCCAGGGCTCCTGAAGACACAGGGCTCCTGAAGGCTCAGGGCTCCTGAAGGTTCAGGGCTCCTGAAGGCTCAGGGTTCCTGAAAGCCTAAGGCTCGTGAAGGCCCAGGGTTCCTGAAGACCTAAGGCTCCTGAAGACCTAAGGCTCCTGAAGGCCCAGGGCTCCTGAAGGCCCAGGGCTCAGCCCAGGGCTCCCGAAGGCCCTGTGCTCCTGAAGGCCCAGGGCTCCTGAAGGCCCAGGGTTCCTGAAGGCCCAGGGTTCCTGAAGGCTCAGGGCTCCTGAAGGCTCAGGGTTCCTGAAGGCTCAGGGTTCCTGAAGGCCTAAGGCTGCTGAAGGCCCATGGTTCCTGAAGACCTAAGGCTCCTGAAGGTCCAGGGCTCCTGAAGGGCCAGGATTCTTGAAGGCCCAGGGTTCCTGAAGGCCTAAGGCTCCTGAAGGCCTAAGGGTCCTGAAGGTCCAGGGTTCCTGAAGGCCCAGGTCTCCTGAAGGCCCAGAGTTCCTGAAGGCCCAGTTTTCCTGAAGGCCCAAGGTTCCTGAAGGCCCAGGGTTCCTAAAGGCCCAGAAGGCCCAGGGCTTCCAAAGGCCCTGAAGGCCCATGGTTCCTGAAGGCCTAAGGCTCCTGAAGGCCTAAGGCTCCTGAAGGTCCAGGGTTCATGAAGGCCCAGGGCTCCTGAAGGCACAGAGTTCCTGAAGGCCCAGAGTTCCTGAAGGCCCTGAAGGCTCAGGGTTTCTGAAGGCCCAGGGCTCCTGAAAGCTCAGGGTTCCTGAAGGACAAGGGCTCCTGAAGGCCGAGAGCTCCTGAAGGCCTAAGGCTCCTGAAGGCCCAAGGCTCCTGAAGGCCCAAGGTTCCTGAAGGCCCAGGGTTTCTGAAGGCCCAGGGCTCAGCTAAGGGCTCCTGAAGGTCCAGGGTTCCTGAAGGCCCAGGGCTCCTGAAACCTCAGGGCTCCATAAGGCCCAAGGCTCCTGAAGGCCCAGGGCTCCTGAAGGCCTAGGGTTCCTGAAGACCTAAGGCTCCTGAAGGCCCAGGTCTCCTGAAGGCCCAGGGCTCCTGAAGGCCCAGGGTTCCTGAAGGCCCAGGGCTCCTGGAGGACCAGTGCTCCTGAAGGCCCAGGGCTCCTGAAGGCCCAGGGTTTCTGAAGGCCCATGGCTCATCCCAGGGCTCCAGAAGGCCCAGGGCTCCGGAAGGCCCAGGGCTCCAGAAGGCCCAAGGCTCCTGAAGGGCCAGGGTTCCTGAAGGCCTAAGGCTACTGAAGGGCCAGGGTTCCTGAAGGCCCAGGGCTCCTGAAGGCCCAGGGCTCCTGGAGGCCCAGGGTTCCTGAAGGCCCAGGGCTCCTGAAGGGCTAAGGCTCCTGAAGGCCCAGGGCTCCTGAAGGCCCACGGTGTCTGAAGACCTAAGGCTCCTGAAGGCCCAGGGCTCCTGAAGGCCCAGGGTTCCTGAAGGCCTAAGGCTCCTGAATGCCTAAGGCTCCTGAAGCCCCACGGTTACTGAAGACCTAGGGCTCCTGAAGGTCCAGAGCTCCTGAAGGCCCAGGGTTCCTGAAGGCCCAGGGTTCCTGAAGGCCTAAGGCTCCTGAAGGCCTAAGGCTCCTGAAGGTCCAGGGTTCCTGAAGGCCCAGGGTTCCTGAAGGCCTAAGACTCCTGAAGGCCTAAGGCTCCTGAAGGCCCACGGTTCCTGAAGACCTAAGGCTCCTGAAGGCCCAGGGCTCCTGAAGGCCCAGAGTTCCTGAAGGCCCAAGGTTCCTGAAGGCCCAGGGTTCCTAAAGGCCCAGGGCTCCTAAAGGCCCAGAAGGCCCAGGGTTCCCGAAGTCCCAGAAGGCCCAGGGCTCCCAAAGGCCCTGTGCTCCTGAAGGCCCAGGGCTCCTGATGGTCCAGGGTTCCTGAAGGCCCAGGGCTCCTGAAGGCTCAGGGCTCCTGAAGGTTCAGGGCTCCTGAAGGCTCAGGGTTCCTGAAAGCCTAAGGCTCCTGAAGGCCCAGGGTTCCTGAAGACCTAAGGCTCCTGAAGACCTAAGGCTCCTGAAAGCCCAGGGTACCTGAAGGCCCAGGACTCCTGAAGGCCCAGGGCTCAGCCCAGGGCTCCCGAAGGCCCGGTGCTCCTGAATGCCCAGGGCTCCTGAAGGCCCAGGGCTCCTGATGGTCCAGGGTTCCTGAAGGCCCAGGGCTCCTGAAGGCTCAGGGCTCCTGAAGGTTCAGGGCTCCTGAAGGCTCAGGGTTCCTGAAAGCCTAAGGCTCCTGAAGGCCCAGGGTTCCTGAATACCTAAGGCTCCTGAAGACCCAGGGCTCCTGAAGGCCTAAGGCCCCTGAAGGCCCAAGGCTCCTGAAGGCCCAGGGCTCCTGAAGGCCCAGGGCTCAGCCCAGGGCTCCCGAAGGCCCTGTGCTCCTGAAGGCCCAGGGCTCCTGAAGGCCCAGGGTTCCTGAAGGCCCAGGGTTCCTGAAGGCTCAGGGCTCCTGAAGGCTCAGGGTTCCTGAAGGCTCAGGGTTCCTGAAGGCCTAAGGCTGCTGAAGGCCCATGGTTCCTGAAGACCTAAGGCTCCTGAAGGTCCAGGGCTCCTGAAGGGCCAGGATTCTTGAAGGCCCAGGGTTCCTGAAGGCCTAAGGCTCCTGAAGGCCTAAGGGTCCTGAAGGTCCAGGGTTCCTGAAGGCCCAGGTCTCCTGAAGGCCCAGAGTTCCTGAAGGCCCAGTTTTCCTGAAGGCCCAAGGTTCCTGAAGGCCCAGGGTTCCTAAAGGCCCAGAAGGCCCAGGGCTTCCAAAGGCCCTGAAGGCCCATGGTTCCTGAAGGCCTAAGGCTCCTGAAGGCCTAAGGCTCCTGAAGGTCCAGGGTTCATGAAGGCCCAGGGCTCCTGAAGGCACAGAGTTCCTGAAGGCCCAGAGTTCCTGAAGGCCCTGAAGGCTCAGGGTTTCTGAAGGCCCAGGGCTCCTGAAAGCTCAGGGTTCCTGAAGGACAAGGGCTCCTGAAGGCCGAGAGCTCCTGAAGGCCTAAGGCTCCTGAAGGCCCAAGGCTCCTGAAGGCCCAAGGCTCCTGAAGGCCCAGGGCTCCTGAAGGCCCAGGGCTCAGCCCAGGGCTCCCGAAGGCCCTGTGCTCCTGAAGGCCCAGGGCTCCTGAAGGCCCAGGGTTCCTGAAGGCCCAGGGTTCCTGAAGGCTCAGGGCTCCTGAAGGCTCAGGGTTCCTGAAGGCTCAGGGTTCCTGAAGGCCTAAGGCTGCTGAAGGCCCATGGTTCCTGAAGACCTAAGGCTCCTGAAGGTCCAGGGCTCCTGAAGGGCCAGGATTCTTGAAGGCCCAGGGTTCCTGAAGGCCTAAGGCTCCTGAAGGCCTAAGGGTCCTGAAGGTCCAGGGTTCCTGAAGGCCCAGGTCTCCTGAAGGCCCAGAGTTCCTGAAGGCCCAGTTTTCCTGAAGGCCCAAGGTTCCTGAAGGCCCAGGGTTCCTAAAGGCCCAGAAGGCCCAGGGCTTCCAAAGGCCCTGAAGGCCCATGGTTCCTGAAGGCCTAAGGCTCCTGAAGGCCTAAGGCTCCTGAAGGTCCAGGGTTCATGAAGGCCCAGGGCTCCTGAAGGCACAGAGTTCCTGAAGGCCCAGAGTTCCTGAAGGCCCTGAAGGCTCAGGGTTTCTGAAGGCCCAGGGCTCCTGAAAGCTCAGGGTTCCTGAAGGACAAGGGCTCCTGAAGGCCGAGAGCTCCTGAAGGCCTAAGGCTCCTGAAGGCCCAAGGCTCCTGAAGGCCCAAGGTTCCTGAAGGCCCAGGGTTTCTGAAGGCCCAGGGCTCAGCTAAGGGCTCCTGAAGGTCCAGGGTTCCTGAAGGCCCAGGGCTCCTGAAACCTCAGGGCTCCATAAGGCCCAAGGCTCCTGAAGGCCCAGGGCTCCTGAAGGCCTAGGGTTCCTGAAGACCTAAGGCTCCTGAAGGCCCAGGTCTCCTGAAGGCCCAGGGCTCCTGAAGGCCCAGGGTTCCTGAAGGCCCAGGGCTCCTGGAGGACCAGTGCTCCTGAAGGCCCAGGGCTCCTGAAGGCCCAGGGTTTCTGAAGGCCCATGGCTCATCCCAGGGCTCCAGAAGGCCCAGGGCTCCGGAAGGCCCAGGGCTCCAGAAGGCCCAAGGCTCCTGAAGGGCCAGGGTTCCTGAAGGCCTAAGGCTACTGAAGGGCCAGGGTTCCTGAAGGCCCAGGGCTCCTGAAGGCCCAGGGCTTCTGGAGGCCCAGGGTTCCTGAAGGCCCAGGGCTCCTGAAGGGCTAAGGCTCCTGAAGGCCCAGGGCTCCTGAAGGCCCACGGTGTCTGAAGACCTAAGGCTCCTGAAGGCCCAGGGCTCCTGAAGGCCCAGGGTTCCTGAAGGCCTAAGGCTCCTGAATGCCTAAGGCTCCTGAAGCCCCACGGTTACTGAAGACCTAGGGCTCCTGAAGGTCCAGAGCTCCTGAAGGCCCAGGGTTCCTGAAGGCCCAGGGTTCCTGAAGGCCTAAGGCTCCTGAAGGCCTAAGGCTCCTGAAGGTCCAGGGTTCCTGAAGGCCCAGGGTTCCTGAAGGCCTAAGACTCCTGAAGGCCTAAGGCTCCTGAAGGCCCAGGGCTCCTGAAGGCCCAGAGTTCCTGAAGGCCCAAGGTTCCTGAAGGCCCAGGGTTCCTAAAGGCCCAGGGCTCCTAAAGGCCCAGAAGGCCCAGGGTTCCCGAAGTCCCAGAAGGCCCAGGGCTCCCAAAGGCCCTGTGCTCCTGAAGGCCCAGGGCTCCTGATGGTCCAGGGTTCCTGAAGGCCCAGGGCTCCTGAAGGCTCAGGGCTCCTGAAGGTTCAGGGCTCCTGAAGGCTCAGGGTTCCTGAAAGCCTAAGGCTCCTGAAGGCCCAGGGTTCCTGAAGACCTAAGGCTCCTGAAGACCTAAGGCTCCTGAAAGCCCAGGGTACCTGAAGGCCCAGGACTCCTGAAGGCCCAGGGCTCAGCCCAGGGCTCCCGAAGGCCCGGTTCTCCTGAATGCCCAGGGCTCCTGAAGGCCAGGGCTCCTGATGGTCCAGGGTTCCTGAAGGCCCAGGGCTCCTGAAGGCTCAGGGCTCCTGAAGGTTCAGGGCTCCTGAAGGCTCAGGGTTCCTGAAAGCCTAAGGCTCCTGAAGGCCCAGGGTTCCTGAATACCTAAGGCTCCTGAAGACCCAGGGCTCCTGAAGGCCTAAGGCCCCTGAAGGCCCAAGGCTCCTGAAGGCCCAGGGTTCCTGAAGGCCCAGGGCTCCTGAAGCAGAAACAAAGAGGTGATGGCTGGAAGGTTCAGACTGAATCTTAACCACTGGCATTGCTGAGGGCAACCCTCCAGACCATCGTTCTTCGCCTGCCAAGCCATTACAGAAGGGGAAAGACCATATGCAAATCAGGCTTGGTCCCACCCCAAAAGGGGAAGTCCAGCCCAAACTGCTAGGTCACATCCCTTCTGCACGAGACCACAAGCATCCCCAAACATGTTTCACCCTTGTTGGGGCTCATCAGTGAGGAGTAGCTTGGGTCTCTAGGCCCAGCAGGCACGGGACCCACGTCTGGGCATACCCGTCCCACTCGGGGTGACAAAGCAAAAACAAAGAGGGGATGGCTGGAAGGTTTAGACTGAATCTTAACCACTGGCATTGCTCAGGGCAACCCTCCAGACCATCGTTCTTCGCCTGCCAAGCCATTACAGAAGGGGAAATGCCATATGCAAATCAGGCTTGGTCCCACCCCAAAAGGGGAAGTCCAGCCCGAACTGCTAGGTCACATCCCTCCTGCACGAGACCACAAGCATCCCCAAACATGTTTCACCCTTGTTGGGGCTCATCAGTGAGGCGTAGCTTGGATCTCTAGGCCCAGCAGGCCAGGGCTCCTAAATGGACAGGGTTCCTAAAGGCCCAGGGCTCCTGAAGGCCCAGGGCTCCTGAAGGCCCAGGGTTACTGAAGACCCAAGGCTCCTGAAGGCCCAGGGTTCCTGAAGGCCCAGGGCTCCTGAAGGCCCAGGGCTCCTGAAGGCCCAGAAGGCCCAGGGCTCCCAAAGGCCCTGTGCTCCTAAAGGCCCAGGGTTCCTGAAGGTCCAGGGTTCCTGAAGGCTCAGGGCTCCTGAAGGCCTAAGGCTCCTGAAGACCTAAGGCTCCTGAAGGCCCAGGGCTCCTGAAGGCCCAGGGCTCCTGAAGGCCCAAGGTTCCTGAAGGCCCAAGGTTCCTGAAGGCCCAGGGCTCCTGAAGGCCCAGGGCTCCTGAAGGCCCAGGGTTCCTAAAGGCCCAGGGCTCCTAAAGGCCCAGGGCTCCTGAAGGCCCACGGTTCCTGAAGACCTAAGGCTCCTGAAGGCCCAGGGCTCCTGAAGGCCCAAGGTTCCTGAAGGCCCAGGGCTCCTGAAGACCCAGGGCTCCTGAAGACCCAGGGCTCCTGAGGGCCCAGGGCTCCTGAAGGCCTAAGGCTCCTGAAGGCCCAGGACTCCTGAAGGCCCAAGGTTCCTGAAGGCCCAAGGTTCCTGAAGGCCCAGGGCTCCTGAAGGCCCAGGGCTCCGGAAGGCCCAGGGCTCTGGAAGGCCCAGGGTTCCTGTAGGCCCAGGGCTCCTGAAGGCCCAGGGTTCCTGAATGCCCAGGGCTCCTGAAGGCCTAAGGCTCCGGAAGGCCCACGGTTCCTGAAGGCTCAGGGCTCCTGAAGGCCCAGGGCTCCTGAAGGCCTAGGGCTCCTTGAAGGCCCAGAAGGCCCTGTGCTCCCGAAGGCCCTGTGCTCCTGAAGGCCCAGGGTTCCTGAAGGTCCAGGGTTCCTGAAGGCTCAGGGCTCCTGAAGGCCTAAGGCTCCTGAAGGCCCAGGGTTCCTGAAGGCCTAAGGCTCCTGAAGGCCCAGGGTTCCTAAAGGGACAGGGTTCCTAAAGGCCCAGGGCTCCTGAAGGCCCAGGGTTACTGAAGGCCCAAGGCTCCTGAAGGCCCAGGGTTCCTGAAGGCCCAGGGTTCCTGAAGGCCCAGGGCTCCTGAAGGCCCAGGGCTCCTGAAGGCCCAGAAGGCCCAGGGCTCCCAAAGGCCCTGTGCTCCTAAAGGCCCAGGGTTCCTGAAGGTCCAGGGTTCCTGAAGGCTCAGGGCTCCTGAAGGCCTAAGGCTCCTGAAGGCCCAGGGTTCCTGAAGGCCTAAGGCTCCTGAAGACCCAAGGCTCCTGAAGACCTAAGGCTCCTGAAGACCTAAGGCTCCTGAAGGCCCAGGGCTCCTGAAGGCCCAAGGCTCCTGAAGGCCCAAGGTTCCTGAAGGCCCAGGGCTCCTGAAGGCCCAGGGCTCCTGAAGGCCCAGGGTTCCTAAAGGCCCAGGGTTCCTAAAGGCCCAGGGCCCCTAAAGGCCCAGGGCTCCTGAAGGCCCACGGTTCCTGAAGACCTAAGTCTCCTGGAGGCCCTGAAGGCCCAGGTCTCCTGAAGACACAGGGCTCCTGAAGGTTCAGGGCTCCTGAAGGTTCAGGGCTCCTGAAGGCTCAGGGTTCCTGAAAGCCTAAGGCTCGTGAAGGCCCAGGGTTCCTGAAGACCTAAGGCTCCTGAAGACCTAAGGCTCCTGAAGGCCCAGGGCTCCTGAAGGCCCAGGGCTCAGCCCAGGGCTCCCGAAGGCCCTGTGCTCCTGAAGGCCCAGGGCTCCTGAAGGCCCAGGGTTCCTGAAGGCCCAGGGTTCCTGAAGGCTCAGGGCTCCTGAAGGCTCAGGGTTCCTGAAGGCTCAGGGTTCCTGAAGGCCTAAGGCAGCTGAAGGCCCATGGTTCCTGAAGACCTAAGGCTCCTGAAGGTCCAGGGCTCCTGAAGGGCCAGGATTCTTGAAGGCCCAGGGTTCCTGAAGGCCTAAGGCTCCTGAAGGCCTAAGGGTCCTGAAGGTCCAGGGTTCCTGAAGGCCCAGGTCTCCTGAAGGCCCAGAGTTCCTGAAGGCCCAGAGTTCCTGAAGGCCCAAGGTTCCTGAAGGCCCAGGGTTCCTAAAACGCCCAGAAGGCCCAGGGCTTCCAAAGGCCCTGAAGGCCCATGGTTCCTGAAGGCCTAAGGCTCCTGAAGGCCTAAGGCTCCTGAAGGTCCAGGGTTCATGAAGGCCCAGGGCTCCTGAAGGCACAGAGTTCCTGAAGGCCCAGAGTTCCTGAAGGCCCTGAAGGCTCAGGGTTTCTGAAGGCCCAGGGCTCCTGAAAGCTCAGGGTTCCTGAAGGACAAGGGCTCCTGAAGGCCGAGAGCTCCTGAAGGCCTAAGGCTCCTGAAGGCCCAAGGCTCCTGAAGGCCCAAGGTTCCTGAAGGCCCAGGGTTTCTGAAGGCCCAGGGCTCAGCTAAGGGCTCCTGAAGGTCCAGGGTTCCTGAAGGCCCAGGGCTCCTGAAACCTCAGGGCTCCATAAGGCCCAAGGCTCCTGAAGGCCCAGGGCTCCTGAAGGCCTAGGGTTCCTGAAGACCTAAGGCTCCTGAAGGCCCAGGTCTCCTGAAGGCCCAGGGCTCCTGAAGGCCCAGGGTTCCTGAAGGCCCAGGGCTCCTGGAGGACCAGTGCTCCTGAAGGCCCAGGGCTCCTGAAGGCCCAGGGTTTCTGAAGGCCCATGGCTCATCCCAGGGCTCCAGAAGGCCCAGGGCTCCGGAAGGCCCAGGGCTCCAGAAGGCCCAAGGCTCCTGAAGGGCCAGGGTTCCTGAAGGCCTAAGGCTACTGAAGGGCCAGGGTTCCTGAAGGCCCAGGGCTCCTGAAGGCCCAGGGCTCCTGGAGGCCCAGGGTTCCTGAAGGCCCAGGGCTCCTGAAGGGCTAAGGCTCCTGAAGGCCCAGGGCTCCTGAAGGCCCACGGTGTCTGAAGACCTAAGGCTCCTGAAGGCCCAGGGCTCCTGAAGGCCCAGGGTTCCTGAAGGCCTAAGGCTCCTGAATGCCTAAGGCTCCTGAAGCCCCACGGTTACTGAAGACCTAGGGCTCCTGAAGGTCCAGAGCTCCTGAAGGCCCAGGGTTCCTGAAGGCCCAGGGTTCCTGAAGGCCTAAGGCTCCTGAAGGCCTAAGGCTCCTGAAGGTCCAGGGTTCCTGAAGGCCCAGGGTTCCTGAAGGCCTAAGACTCCTGAAGGCCTAAGGCTCCTGAAGGCCCACGGTTCCTGAAGACCTAAGGCTCCTGAAGGCCCAGGGCTCCTGAAGGCCCAGAGTTCCTGAAGGCCCAAGGTTCCTGAAGGCCCAGGGTTCCTAAAGGCCCAGGGCTCCTAAAGGCCCAGAAGGCCCAGGGTTCCCGAAGTCCCAGAAGGCCCAGGGCTCCCAAAGGCCCTGTGCTCCTGAAGGCCCAGGGCTCCTGATGGTCCAGGGTTCCTGAAGGCCCAGGGCTCCTGAAGGCTCAGGGCTCCTGAAGGTTCAGGGCTCCTGAAGGCTCAGGGTTCCTGAAAGCCTAAGGCTCCTGAAGGCCCAGGGTTCCTGAAGACCTAAGGCTCCTGAAGACCTAAGGCTCCTGAAAGCCCAGGGTACCTGAAGGCCCAGGACTCCTGAAGGCCCAGGGCTCAGCCCAGGGCTCCCGAAGGCCCGGTGCTCCTGAATGCCCAGGGCTCCTGAAGGCCCAGGGCTCCTGATGGTCCAGGGTTCCTGAAGGCCCAGGGCTCCTGAAGGCTCAGGGCTCCTGAAGGTTCAGGGCTCCTGAAGGCTCAGGGTTCCTGAAAGCCTAAGGCTCTTGAAGGCCCAGGGTTCCTGAATACCTAAGGCTCCTGAAGACCCAGGGCTCCTGAAGGCCTAAGGCCCCTGAAGGCCCAAGGCTCCTGAAGGCCCAGGGTTCCTGAAGGCCCAGGGCTCCTGAAGCAGAAACAAAGAGGTGATGGCTGGAAGGTTCAGACTGAATCTTAACCACTGGCATTGCTGAGGGCAACCCTCCAGACCATCGTTCTTCGCCTGCCAAGCCATTACAGAAGGGGAAAGACCATATGCAAATCAGGCTTGGTCCCACCCCAAAAGGGGAAGTCCAGCCCAAACTGCTAGGTCACATCCCTTCTGCACGAGACCACAAGCATCCCCAAACATGTTTCACCCTTGTTGGGGCTCATCAGTGAGGAGTAGCTTGGGTCTCTAGGCCCAGCAGGCACGGGACCCACGTCTGGGCATACCCGTCCCACTCGGGGTGACAAAGCAAAAACAAAGACATGATGGCTGGAAGGTTTAGACTGAATCTTAACCACTGGCATTGCTCAGGGCAACGCTCCAGACCATCGTTCTTCGCCTGCCAAGCCATTACAGAAGGGGAAAGACCATATGCAAATCAGGCTTGGTCCCACCCCAAAAGGGGAAGTCCAGCCCGAACTGCTAGGTCACATCCCTTCTGCACGAGACCACAAGCATCCCCAAATATGTTTCACCCTTGTTGGGGCTCATCAGTGAGGAGTAGCTTGGGTCTCTAGGCCCAGCAGGCACGGGACCCACGTCTGGGCATACCCGTCCCACTCGGGGTGACAAAGCAAAAACAAAGAGGGGATGGCTGAAAGGTTTAGACTGAATCTTAACCACTGGCATTGCTCAGGGCAACCCTCCAGACCATCGTTCTTCGCCTGCCAAGCCATTACAGAAGGGGAAAGACCATATGCAAATCAGGCTTGGTCCCACCCCAAAAGGGGAAGTCCAGCCCGAACTGCTAGGTCACATCCCTTCTGCACGAGACCACAAGCATCCCCAAACATGTTTCACCCTTGTTGGGGCTCATCAGTGAGGAGTAGCTTGGGTCTCTAGGCCCAGCAGGCACGGGACCCACGTCTGGGCATACCCGTCCCACTCGGGGTGACAAAGCAAAAACAAAGAGGGGATGGCTGGAAGGTTTAAACTGAATCTTAACCACTGGCATTGCTCAGGGCAACCCTCCAGACCATCGTTCTTCGCCTGCCAAGCCATTACAGAAGGGGAAAGGCCATATGCAAATCAGGCTTGGTCCCACCCCAAAAGGGGAAGTCCAGCCCGAACTGCTAGGTCACATCCCTCCTGCACGAGACCACAAGCATCCCCAAACATGTTTCACCCTTGTTGGGGCTCATCAGTGAGGCGTAGCTTGGATCTCTAGGCCCAGCAGGCCAGGGCTCCTGAAGGCCGAGGGTTCCTGAAGACCTAAGGCTCCTGAAGGCCCAGGATACCTGAAGGCCCAGGACTCCTGAAGGCCCAGGGCTCAGCCCAGGGCTCCCGAAGGCCCTGTGCTCCTGAATGCCCAGGACTCCTGAAGGCCCAGGGCTCCTGAAGGCACAAGGCTCCTGAAGGCCCAAGGCTCCTGAAGGCCCAGGGCTCCTGAAGGCCCAGGGTTCCTGGAGGCCCAGGGCTCCTGGAGGCCCAGGGCTCCTGAAGGCCCAGGGTTTCTGAAGGCCCATGGCTCAGCCCAGGGCTCCGGAAGGCCCAGGGCTCCGGAAGGCCCAGGGCTGCGCAAGGCCCAGGGCTCCTGAAGGCCCAAGGCTCCTGAAGGGCCAGGGTTCCTGAAGGCCTAAGGCTCCTGAAGGGCAGGGTTCCTGAAGGCCCAGGGCTCCTGAAGGCCCAGGGCTCCTGAAGTCCCAGGACTACTGAAGGCCCAGGACTCCTAAAGGCCCAGGGTTCCTGAAAGCCCAGGGCTCCTGAAGGGCTAAGGCTCCTGAAGGCCCAGGGCTCCTGAAGGCCTAAGGCTCCTGAAGGCCTACGGTGTCTGAAGACCTAAGGCTGCTGAAGGCCCAGGGCTCCTGAAGACCCAGGGTTCCTGAAGGCCCAGGGTTCCTGAAGGCCTAAGGCTCCTGAAGGCCTAAGGCTCCTGAAGGCCCACGGTTCCTGAAGACCTAAGGCTCCTGAAGGCCCATGGCTCCTGAAGGCCCACAGTTCCTGCAGGCCCACAGTTCCTGAAGGCCCAAGGTTCCTGAAGGCCCAGGGTTCCTAAAGGCCCAGAAGGCCCAGGGCTCCTAAAGGCCCAGAGGGCCCAGGGTTCCCGAAGGCTCAGAAGGCCCAGGGCTCCCGAAGGCCCTGTGCTCCTGAAGGCCCAGGGCTCCTGAAGGTCCAGGGTTCCTGAACGCCCAGGGCTCCTGAAGGCTCAGGGCTCCTGAAGGCTCAGGGTTCCTGAAAGCCTAAGGCTCCTGAAGGCCCAGGGTCCTGAAGACCTAAGGCTCCTGAAGACCTAAGGCTCCGCCCAGGGCTCCTGAAGGCCCAGGGCTCCTTAAGGCCCAGGGCTCCTGAAGAACTAAGGCTCCTGAAGGACCAAGGCTCCTGAAGGCTCAGGGTTCCTGAAGGCCTAAGGCTCCTGAAGGCCCACGGTTCCTGAAGACCTAAGGCTCCTGAAGACCTAAGGCTCCTGAAGACCTAAGGCTCCTGAAGGCCCAAGGCTACTGAAGGGCTAATGCTCCTGAAGGCCCAGGGTTCCTAAAGGCCCAAGGTTCCTAAAGGCCCAGAAGGCCCAGGGCTCCTAAAGGCCCAGAAGGCCCAGGGCTCCCGAAGGCCCTGTGTTCCCGAAGGCCCAGGGCTCCTGAAGGTCCAAGGTTCCTGAAGGCCCAGGGCTCCTAAAGGCTCAAGGCTCCTGAAGTCTCAGGGTTCCTGAAGGCCCAGGGTTCCTGAAGACCTAAAGCTCCTGAAGACCTAAGGCACCTGAAGGCCCAAGGCTCCTGAAGGCCCAGGGCTCCTGAAGGCCCAAGGCTCCTGATGGCCCAAGGCTCCTGAAGGCCCAGGGCTCCTAAAGGCCCAGGGCTCCTGAAGAGCTAGGGCTCCTAAAGGCCCAGGGTTCCTAAAGGCCTAGGGCCCCTAAAGGCCCAGGGCTCCGGAAGGCCCAGGGTTCCGGAAGACCCAGGGCTCCTGAAGGCCCAGGGCTCCGGAATGCCCAGGGCTCTGGAAGACCCAGGGCTCCTGAAGGCCCAGGGCTCCGGAAGGCCCAGGGCTCCTGAAAGCCCCGGTTTCCTAGAGGCCCAGGGTTCCTGAAGGCCCAGGGCTCCTGATGGCCTAAGGCTTCTGAAGGCCCACGGCTCCTGAAGACCTAAGGCTCCTGAAGGCCCATGGTTCCTGAAGACCTAAGGCTCCTGAAGGCCCAGGGCTCCTGAACGCCCTGAAGGCCCTGAAGGCCCAGGGCTCCTTAAGGCCCAAGGTTCCTGAAGGCCCAAGGTTCCTGAAGGCCCAAGGTTCCTGAAGGCCCAGGGCTCCTGAAGGGCTAAGGCTCGTGAAGGCCCATGGTTCCTAAAGGGCCAGGGTTCCTAAAGGCCCAGGACTCCTGAAGGCCCAGGGCTCCTGAAGGCCCAGGGCTCCTGAAGGCCCAGGGCTCCTGAAGGCCCAGGGTTCCTGAATGCCCAGGATTCCTGAAGGTCCAGGGCTCCTGAAGGCCTAAGGCTCCGGAAGGCCCACGGTTCCTGAAGGCTCAGGGCTCCTGAAGGCCCAGGGCTCCTGAAGGCCCAGGGCTCCTTGAAGGCCCAGAAGGCCCAGGGCTCCCGAAGGCCCTGTGCTCCTGAAGGCCCAGGGTTCCTGAAGGTCCAGGGTTCCTGAAGGCTCAGGGCTCCTGAAGGCCTAAGGCTCCTGAAGGCCCAGGGTTCCTGAAGGCCTAAGGCTCCTGATGGCCCAGGGCTCCTAAAGGGACAGGGTTCCTAAAGGCCCAGGGCTCCTGAAGGCCCAGGGCTCCTGAAGGCCCAGGGTTACTGAAGGCCCAAGGCTCCTGAAGGCCCAGGGTTCCTGAAGGCCCAGGGCTCCTGAAGGCCCAGGGCTCCTGAAGGCCCAGAAGGCCCAGGGCTCCCAAAGGCCCTGTGCTCCTAAAGGCCCAGGGTTCCTGAAGGTCCAGGGTTCCTGAAGGCTCAGGGCTCCTGAAGGCCTAAGGCTCCTGAAGACCTAAGGCTCCTGAAGGCCCAGGGCTCCTGAAGGCCCAGGGCTCCTGAAGGCCCAAGGTTCCTGAAGGCCCAAGGTTCCTGAAGACCTAAGGCTCCTGAAGGCCCATGGCTCCTGAAGGCCCAGAGTTCCTGCAGGCCCAGAGCTCCTGAAGGCCCAAGGTTCCTGAAGGCCCAGGGTTCCAAAAATGCCCAGAAGGCCCAGGGCTCCTAAAGGCCCAGAAGGCCCAGGGTTCCCGAAGGCCCAGAAGGCCCTGTGCTCCTGAAGGCCCAGGGCTCCTGAAGGTCCAGGGTTCCTGAAGGCCCAGGGCTCCTGAAGGCTCAAGGCTCCTGAAGGCTCAGGGTTCCTGAAAGCCTAAGGCTCCTGAAGGCCCAGGGTCCTGAAGACCTAAGGCTCCTGAAGACCTAAGGCTCCGCCCAGGGCTCCTGAAGGCCCAGGGCTCCTGAAGGCCCAGGGCTCCTGAAGGCCCAGGGCTCCTGAAGAACTAAGGCTCCTGAAGGACCAAGGCTCCTGAAGGCTCAGGGTTCCTGAAGGCCTAAGGCTCCTGAAGGCCCACGGTTCCTGAAAACCTAAGGCTCCTGAAGACCTAAGGCTCCTGAAGACCTAAGGCTCCTGAAGGCCCAGGGCTACTGAAGGGCTAATGCTCCTGAAGGCCCAGGGTTCCTAAAGGCCCAGGGTTCCTAAAGGCCCAGAAGGCCCAGGGCTCCTAAAGGCCCAGAAGGCCCAGGGCTCCCGAAGGCCCTGTGTTCCCGAAGGCCCAGGGCTCCTGAAGGTCCAAGGTTCCTGAAGGCCCAGGGCTCCTAAAGGCTCAGGGCTCCTGAAGTCTCAGGGTTCCTGAAGGCCCAGGGTTCCTGAAGACCTAAAGCTCCTGAAGACCTAAGGCACCTGAAGGCCCAGGGCTCCTGAAGGCCCAGGGCTCCTGAAGGCCCAAGGCTCCTGATGGCCCAAGGCTCCTGAAGGCCCAGGGCTCCTGAGGGCCCAGGGCTCCTGAAGAGCTAGGGCTCCTAAAGACCCAGGGTTCCTAAAGGCCTAGGGCTCCTAAAGGCCCAGGGCTCCGGAAGACCCAGGGCTCCTGAAGGCCCAGGGTTCCGGAATGCCCAGGGCACTGGAAGACCCAGGGCTCCTGAAGGCCCAGGGCTCCGGAAGGCCCAGGGCTCCTGAAAGCCCAGGTTTCCTAGAGGCCCAGGGTTCCTGAAGGCAAAGGGCTCCTGAAGGCCTAAGGCTTCTGAAGGACCACGGTTCCTGAAGACCTAAGTCTCCTGAAGGCCCACGGTTCCTGAAGACCTAAGGCTCCTGAAGCCCAGGGCTCCTGAACGCCCTGAAGGCCATGAAGGCCCAGGGCACCTGAAGGCCCAAGGTTCCTGAAGGCCCAAGGTTCCTGAAGGCCCAGGGCTCCTGAAGGGCTAAGGCTCGTGAAGGCCCAGGGTTCCTGAAGACCTAAGGCTCCTGAAGACCTAAGGCTCCTGAAGACCTAAGGCTCCTGAAGGCCCAAGGCTACTGAAGGGCTAGTGCTCCTGAAGGCCCAGGGTTCCTAAAGGCCCAGGGTTCCTAAAGGCCCAGAAGGCCCAGGGCTCCTAAAGGCCCAGAAGGCCCAGGGCTCCCGAAGGCCCTGTGTTCCCGAAGGCCCAGGGCTCCTGAAGGTCCAAGGTTCCTGAAGGCCCAGGGCTCCTAAAGGCTCAAGGCTCCTGAAGTCTCAGGGTTCCTGAAGGCCCAGGGTTCCTGAAGACCTAAAGCTCCTGAAGACCTAAGGCACCTGAAGGCCCAAGGCTCTTGAAGGCCCAGGGCTCCTGAAGGCCCAAGGCTCCTGATGGCCCAAGGCTCCTGAAGGCGCAGGGCTCCTGAAGGCCCAGGGCTCCTGAAGAGCTAGGGCTCCTAAAGGCCCAGGGTTCCTAAAGGCCTAGGGCCCCTAAAGGCCCAGGGCTCCGGAAGGCCCAGGGCTCCGGAAGACCCAGGGCTCCTGAAGGCACAGGGCTCCGGAATGCCCAGGGCTCTGGAAGACCCAGGGCTCTGGAAGACCAAGGGATCCTGAAGGCCCAGGGCTCCGGAAGGCCCAGGGCTCCTGAAAGCCCAGGTTTCCTAGAGGCCCAGGGTTCCTGAAGGCCCAGGGCTCCTGAAGGCCTAAGGCTTCTGAAGGCCCACGGCTCCTGAAGACCTAAGGCTCCTGAAGGCCCACGGTTCCTGAAGACCTAAGGCTCCTGAAGGCCCAGGGCTCCTGAACGCCCTGAAGGCCCTGAAGGCCCAGGGCTCCTTAAGGCCCAAGGTTCCTGAAGGCCCAAGGTTCCTGAAGGCCCAAGGTTCCTGAAGGCCCAGGGCCCCTGAAGGGCTAAGGCTCGTGAAGGCCCATGGTTCCTAAAGGGCCAGGTTTCCTAAAGGCCCAGGACTCCTGAAGGCCCAGGGCTCCTGAAGGCCCAGGGCTCCTGAAGGCCCAGGGTTCCTGAATGCCCAGGATTCCTGAAGGTCCAGGGCTCCTGAAGGCCTAAGGCTCCGGAAGGCCCACGGTTCCTGAAGGCTCAGGGCTCCTGAAGGCCCAGGGCTCCTGAAGGCCCAGGGCTCCTTGAAGGCCCAGAAGGCCCAGGGCTCCCGAAGGCCCTGTGCTCCTGAAGGCCCAGGGTTCCTGAAGGTCCAGGGTTCCTGAAGGCTCAGGGCTCCTGAAGGCCTAAGGCTCCTGAAGGCCCAGGGTTCCTGAAGGCCTAAGGCTCCTGATGGCCCAGGGCTCCTAAAGGGACAGGGTTCCTGAAGGCCCAGGGCTCCTGAAGGCCCAGGGCTCCTGAAGGCCCAGGGTAACTGAAGGCCCAAGGCTCCTGAAGGCCCAGGATTCCTGAAGGCCGAGGGCTCCTGAAGGCCCAGAAGGCCCAGGGCTCCCAATGGCCCTGTGCTCCTAAAGGCCCAGGGTTCCTGAAGGTCCAGGGTTCCTGAAGGCTCAGGGCTCCTGAAGGCCTAAGGCTTCTGAAGACCTAAGGCTCCTGAAGGCCCAGGGCTCCTGAAGGCCCAAGGTTCCTGAAGGCCCAAGGTTCCTGAAGACCTAAGGCTCCTGAAGGCCCATGGCTCCTGAAGGCCCAGAGTTCCTGCAGGCCCAGAGCTCCTGAAGGCCCAAGGTTCCTGAAGGCCCAGGGTTCCTAAATGCCCAGAAGGCCCAGGGCTCCTAAAGGCCCAGAAGGCCCAGGGTTCCCGAAGGCCCAGAAGGCCCTGTGCTCCTGAAGGCCCAGGGCTCCTGAAGGTCCAGGGTTCCTGAAGGCCCAGGGATCCTGAAGGCTCAAGGCTCCTGAAGGCTCAGGGTTCCTGAAAGCCTAAGGCTCCTGAAGGCCCAGGGTCCTGAAGACCTAAGACTCCTGAAGACCTAAGGCTCCGCCCAGGGCTCCTGAAGGCCCAGGGCTCCTGAAGGCCCAGGGCTCCTGAAGGCCCAGGGCTCCTGAAGAACTAAGGCTCCTGAAGGACCAAGGCTCCTGAAGGCTCAGGGTTCCTGAAGGCCTAAGGCTCCTGAAGGCCCACAGTTCCCGAAAACCTAAGGCTCCTGAAGACCTAAGGCTCCTGAAGACCTAAGGCTCCTGAAGGCCCAGGGCTACTGAAGGGCTAATGCTCCTGAAGGCCCAGGGTTCCTAAAGGCCCAGGGTTCCTAAAGGCCCAGAAGGCCCAGGGCTCCTAAAGGCCCAGAAGGCCCAGGGCTCCCGAAGGCCCTGTGTTCCCGAAGGCCCAGGGCTCCTGAAGGTCCAAGGTTCCTGAAGGCCCAGGGCTCCTAAAGGCTCAGGGCTCCTGAAGTCTCAGGGTTCCTGAAGGCCCAGGGTTCCTGAAGACCTAAAGCTCCTGAAGACCTAAGGCACCTGAAGGCCCAGGGCTCCTGAAGGCCCAGGGCTCCTGAAGGCCCAAGGCTCCTGATGGCCCAAGGCTCCTGAAGGCCCAGGGCTCCTGAGGGCCCAGGGCTCCTGAAGAGCTAGGGCTCCTAAAGGCCCAGGGTTCCTAAAGGCCTAGGGCTCCTAAAGGCCCAGGGCTCCGGAAGGCCCAGGGCTCCTGAAGGCCCAAGGCTCCTGATGGCCCAAGGCTCCTGAAGGCCCAGGGCTCCTGAGGGCCCAGGGCTCCTGAAGAGCTAGGGCTCCTAAAGGCCCAGGGTTCCTAAAGGCCTAGGGCTCCTAAAGGCCCAGGGCTCCGGAAGGCCCAGGGCTCCGGAAGACCCAGGGCTCCTGAAGGCCCAGAGTTCCGGAATGCCCAGGGCTCTGGAAGACCCAGGGCTCTGGAAGACCCAGGGCTCCTGAAGGCCCAGGGCTCCGGAAGGCCCAGGGCTCCTGAAAGCCCAGGTTTCCTAGAGGCCCACGGTTCCTGAAGGCCCAGGGTTCCTGAAGACCTAAAGCTCCTGAAGACCTAAGGCACCTGAAGGCCCAGGGCTCCTGAAGGCCCAGGGCTCCTGAAGGCCCAAGGCTCCTGATGGCCCAAGGCTCCTGAAGGCCCAGGGCTCCTGAGGGCCCAGGGCTCCTGAGGGCCCAGGGCTCCTGAAGAGCTAGGGCTCCTAAAGGCCCAGGGTTCCTAAAGGCCTAGGGCTCCTAAAGGCCCAGGGCTCCGGAAGGACCAGGGCTCCGGAAGACCCAGGGCTCCTGAAGGCCCAGGGTTCCGGAATGCCCAGGGCTCTGGAAGACCCAGGGCTCTGGAAGACCCAGGGCTCCTGAAGGCCCAGGGCTCCGGAAGGCCCAGGGCTCCTGAAAGCCCAGGTTTCCTAGAGGCCCAGGGTTCCTGAAGGCCCAGGGCTCCTGAAGGCCTAAGGCTTCTGAAGGACCACGGTTCCTGAAGACCTAAGTCTCCTGAAGGCCCACGGTTCCTGAAGACCTAAGGCTCCTGAAGGCCCAGGGCTCCTGAACGCCCTGAAGGCCATGAAGGCCCAGGGCACCTGAAGGCCCAAGGTTCCTGAAGGCCTAGGGCTCCTAAAGGCCCAGGGCTCCGGAAGGCCCAGGGCTCCGGAAGACCCAGGGCTCCTGAAGGCCCAGGGTTCCGGAATGCCCAGGGCTCTGGAAGACCCAGGGCTCTGGAAGACCCAGGGCTCCTGAAGGCCTAGGGCTCCGGAAGGCCCAGGGCTCCTGAAAGCCCAGGTTTCCTAGAGGCCCAGGGTTCCTGAAGGCCCAGGGTTCCTGAAGACCTAAAGCTCCTGAAGACCTAAGGCACCTGAAGGCCCAGGGCTCCTGAAGGCCCAGGGCTCCTGAAGGCCCAAGGCTCCTGATGGCCCAAGGCTCCTGAAGGCCCAGGGCTCCTGAGGGCCCAGGGCTCCTGAAGAGCTAGGGCTCCTAAAGGCCCAGGGTTCCTAAAGGCCTAGGGCTCCTAAAGGCCCAGGGCTCCGGAAGGCCCAGGGCTCCGGAAGACCCAGGGCTCCTGAAGGCCCAGGGTTCCGGAATGCCCAGGGCTCTGGAAGACCCAGGGCTCTGGAAGACCCAGGGCTCCTGAAGGCCCAGGGCTCCGGAAGGCCCAGGGCTCCTGAAAGCCCAGGTTTCCTAGAGGCCCAGGGTTCCTGAAGGCCCAGGGTTCCTGAAGACCTAAAGCTCCTGAAGACCTAAGGCACCTGAAGGCCCAGGGCTCCTGAAGGCCCAGGGCTCCTGAAGGCCCAAGGCTCCTGATGGCCCAAGGCTCCTGAAGGCCCAGGGCTCCTGAACGCCCAGGTTTCCTAGAGGCCCAGGGTTCCTGAAGGCCCAAGGTTCCTGAAGGCCCAAGGTTCCTGAAGGCCCAGGGCCCCTGAAGGGCTAAGGCTCGTGAAGGCCCATGGTTCCTAAAGGGCCAGGTTTCCTAAAGGCCCAGGACTCCTGAAGGCCCAGGGCTCCTGAAGGCCCAGGGCTCCTGAAGGCCCAGGGTTCCTGAATGCCCAGGATTCCTGAAGGTCCAGGGCTCCTGAAGGCCTAAGGCTCCGGAAGGCCCACGGTTCCTGAAGGCTCAGGGCTCCTGAAGGCCCAGGGCTCCTGAAGGCCCAGGGCTCCTTGAAGGCCCAGAAGGCCCAGGGCTCCCGAAGGCCCTGTGCTCCTGAAGGCCCAGGGTTCCTGAAGGTCCAGGGTTCCTGAAGGCTCAGGGCTCCTGAAGGCCTAAGGCTCCTGAAGGCCCAGGGTTCCTGAAGGCCTAAGGCTCCTGATGGCCCAGGGCTCCTAAAGGGACAGGGTTCCTGAAGGCCCAGGGCTCCTGAAGGCCCAGGGCTCCTGAAGGCCCAGGGTAACTGAAGGCCCAAGGCTCCTGAAGGCCCAGGATTCCTGAAGGCCCAGGGCTCCTGAAGGCCCAGGGCTCCTGAAGGCCCAGAAGGCCCAGGGCTCCCAATGGCCCTGTGCTCCTAAAGGCCCAGGGTTCCTGAAGGTCCAGGGTTCCTGAAGGCTCAGGGCTCCTGAAGGCCTAAGGCTTCTGAAGACCTAAGGCTCCTGAAGGCCCAGGGCTCCTGAAGGCCCAAGGTTCCTGAAGGCCCAAGGTTCCTGAAGACCTAAGGCTCCTGAAGGCCCATGGCTCCTGAAGGCCCAGAGTTCCTGCAGGCCCAGAGCTCCTGAAGGCCCAAGGTTCCTGAAGGCCCAGGGTTCCTAAATGCCCAGAAGGCCCAGGGCTCCTAAAGGCCCAGAAGGCCCAGGGTTCCCGAAGGCCCAGAAGGCCCTGTGCTCCTGAAGGCCCAGGGCTCCTGAAGGTCCAGGGTTCCTGAAGGCCCAGGGCTCCTGAAGGCTCAAGGCTCCTGAAGGCTCAGGGTTCCTGAAAGCCTAAGGCTCCTGAAGGCCCAGGGTCCTGAAGACCTAAGACTCCTGAAGACCTAAGGCTCCGCCCAGGGCTCCTGAAGGCCCAGGGCTCCTGAAGGCCCAGGGCTCCTGAAGGCCCAGGGCTCCTGAAGAACTAAGGCTCGTGAAGGACCAAGGCTCCTGAAGGCTCAGGGTTCCTGAAGGCCTAAGGCTCCTGAAGGCCCACAGTTCCCGAAAACCTAAGGCTCCTGAAGACCTAAGGCTCCTGAAGACCTAAGGCTCCTGAAGGCCCAGGGCTACTGAAGGGCTAATGCTCCTGAAGGCCCAGGGTTCCTAAAGGCCCAGGGTTCCTAAAGGCCCAGAAGGCCCAGGGCTCCTAAAGGCCCAGAAGGCCCAGGGCTCCCGAAGGCCCTGTGTTCCCGAAGGCCCAGGGCTCCTGAAGGTCCAAGGTTCCTGAAGGCCCAGGGCTCCTAAAGGCTCAGGGCTCCTGAAGTCTCAGGGTTCCTGAAGGCCCAGGGTTCCTGAAGACCTAAAGCTCCTGAAGACCTAAGGCACCTGAAGGCCCAGGGCTCCTGAAGGCCCAGGGCTCCTGAAGGCCCAAGGCTCCTGATGGCCCAAGGCTCCTGAAGGCCTAGGGCTCCTAAAGGCCCAGGGCTCCTGAAGAGCTAGGGCTCCTAAAGGCCCAGGGTTCCTAAAGGCCTAGGGCTCCTAAAGGCCCAGGGCTCCGGAAGGCCCAGGGCTCCTGAAGGCCCAAGGCTCCTGATGGCCCAAGGCTCCTGAAGGCCCAGGGCTCCTGAGGGCCCAGGGCTCCTGAAGAGCTAGGGCTCCTAAAGGCCCAGGGTTCCTAAAGGCCTAGGGCTCCTAAAGGCCCAGGGCTCCGGAAGGCCCAGGGCTCCGGAAGACCCAGGGCTCCTAAAGGCCCAGAGTTCCGGAATGCCCAGGGCTCTGGAAGACCCAGGGCTCTGGAAGACCCAGGGCTCCTGAAGGCCCAGGGCTCCGGAAGGCCCAGGGCTCCTGAAAGCCCAGGTTTCCTAGAGGCCCACGGTTCCTGAAGGCCCAGGGTTCCTGAAGACCTAAAGCTCCTGAAGACCTAAGGCACCTGAAGGCCCAGGGCTCCTGAAGGCCCAGGGCTCCTGAAGGCCCAAGGCTCCTGATGGCCCAAGGCTCCTGAAGGCCCAGGGCTCCTGAGGGCCCAGGGCTCCTGAGGGCCCAGGGCTCCTGAAGAGCTAGGGCTCCTAAAGGCCCAGGGTTCCTAAAGGCCTAGGGCTCCTAAAGGCCCAGGGCTCCGGAAGGCCCAGGGCTCCGGAAGACCCAGGGCTCCTGAAGGCCCAGGGTTCCGGAATGCCCAGGGCTCTGGAAGACCCAGGGCTCTGGAAGACCCAGGGCTCCTGAAGGCCCAGGGCTCCGGAAGGCCCAGGGCTCCTGAAAGCCCAGGTTTCCTAGAGGCCCAGGGTTCCTGAAGGCCCAGGGCTCCTGAAGGCCTAAGGCTTCTGAAGGACCACGGTTCCTGAAGACCTAAGTCTCCTGAAGGCCCACGGTTCCTGAAGACCTAAGGCTCCTGAAGGCCCAGGGCTCCTGAACGCCCTGAAGGCCATGAAGGCCCAGGGCACCTGAAGGCCCAAGGTTCCTGAAGGCCTAGGGCTCCTAAAGGCCCAGGGCTCCGGAAGGCCCAGGGCTCCGTAAGACCCAGGGCTCCTGAAGGCCCAGGGTTCCGGAATGCCCAGGGCTCTGGAAGACCCAGGGCTCTGGAAGACCCAGGGCTCCTGAAGGCCCAGGGCTCCGGAAGGCCCAGGGCTCCTGAAAGCCCAGGTTTCCTAGAGGCCCAGGGTTCCTGAAGGCCCAGGGTTCCTGAAGACCTAAAGCTCCTGAAGACCTAAGGCACCTGAAGGCCCAGGGCTCCTGAAGGCCCAGGGCTCCTGAAGGCCCAAGGCTCCTGATGGCCCAAGGCTCCTGAAGGCCCAGGGCTCCTGAGGGCCCAGGGCTCCTGAAGAGCTAGGGCTCCTAAAGGCCCAGGGTTCCTAAAGGCCTAGGGCTCCTAAAGGCCCAGGGCTCCGGAAGGCCCAGGGCTCCGGAAGACCCAGGGCTCCTGAAGGCCCAGGGTTCCGGAATGCCCAGGGCTCTGGAAGACCCAGGGCTCTGGAAGACCCAGGGCTCCTGAAGGCCCAGGGCTCCGGAAGGCCCAGGGCTCCTGAAAGCCCAGGTTTCCTAGAGGCCCAGGGTTCCTGAAGGCCCAGGGTTCCTGAAGACCTAAAGCTCCTGAAGACCTAAGGCACCTGAAGGCCCAGGGCTCCTGAAGGCCCAGGGCTCCTGAAGGCCCAAGGCTCCTGATGGCCCAAGGCTCCTGAAGGCCCAGGGCTCCTGAGGGCCCAGGGCTCCTGAAGAGCTAGGGCTCCTAAAGGCCCAGGGTTCCTAAAGGCCTAGGGCTCCTAAAGGCCCAGGGCTCCGGAAGGCCCAGGGCTCCGGAAGACCCAGGGCTCCTGAAGGCCCAGGGTTCCGGAATGCCCAGGGCTCTGGAAGACCCAGGGCTCTGGAAGACCCAGGGCTCCTGAAGGCCCAGGGCTCCGGAAGGCCCAGGGCTCCTGAAAGCCCAGGTTTCCTAGAGGCCCAGGGTTCCTGAAGGCCCAGGGCTCCTGAAGGCCTAAGGCTTCTGAAGGACCACGGTTCCTGAAGACCTAAGTCTCCTGAAGGCCCACGGTTCCTGAAGACCTAAGGCTCCTGAAGGCCCAGGGCTCCTGAACGCCCTGAAGGCCATGAAGGCCCAGGGCACCTGAAGGCCCAAGGTTCCTGAAGGCCCAAGGTTCCTGAAGGCCCAGGGCTCCTGAAGGGCTAAGGCTCGTGAAGGCCCAGGGTTCCTAAAGGGCCAGGGTTCCTAAAGGCCCAGGACTCATGAAGGCCCAGGGCTCCTGAAGGCCCAGGGTTCCTGAAGGCCCAGTGCTCCTGAAGGCCCAGGGTTCCTGAATGCCCAGGATTCCTGAAGGTCCAGGGCTCCTGAAGGCCTAAGGCTCCGGAAGGCCCACGGTTCCTGAAGGCTCAGGGCTCCTGAGGCCCAGGGCTCCTGAAGGCCCAGGGCTCCTTGAAGGCCCAGAAGGCCCAGGGCTCCCGAAGGCCCTGTGCTCCACTTCCCAGGGTTCCTGAAGGTCCAGGGTTCCTGAAGGCTCAGGGCTCCTGAAGGCCTAAGGCTCCTGAAGGCCCAGGGTTCCTGAAGGCCTAAGGCTCCTGAAGGCCCAGGGCTCCTAAAGGGACAGGGTTCCTAAAGGCCCAGGGCTCCTGAAGGCCCAGGGCTCCTGAAGGCCCAGGGTCACTGAAGGCCCAATGCTCCTGAAGGCCCAGGGTTCCTGAAGGCCCAGGGTTCCTGAAGGCCCAGGGCTCCTGAAGGCCCAGGGCTCCTGAAGGCCCAGAAGGCCCAGGGCTCCCAAAGGCCCTGTGCTCCTAAAGGCCCAGGGTTCCTGAAGGTCCAGGGTTCCTGAAGGCTCAGGGCTCCTGAAGGCCTAAGGCTCCTGAAGACCTAAGGCTCCTGAAGGCCCAGGGCTCCTGAAGGCCCAGGGCTCCTGAAGGCCCAAGGTTCCTGAAGGCCCAAGGTTCCTGAAGGCCCAGGGCTCCTGAAGGCCCAGGGCTCCTGAAGGCCCAGGGTTCCTAAAGGCCCAGGGCTCCTAAAGGCCCAGGGCTCCTGAAGGCCCACGGTTCCTGAAGACCTAAGGCTCCTGGAGGCCCTGAAGGCCCAGGGCTCCTGAAGGCCCAGGGCTCCTGAAGGCCCAAGGTTCCTGAAGGCCCAGGGCTCCTGAAGACCCAGGGCTCCTGAAGACCCAGGGCTCCTGAGGGCCCAGGGCTCCTGAAGGCCTAAGGCTCCTGAAGGCCCAGGACTCCTGAAGGCCCAAGGTTCCTGAAGGCCCAAGGTTCCTGAAGGCCCAGGGCTCCTGAAGGCCCAGGGCTCCGGAAGGCCCAGGGCTCCGGAAGGCCCAGGGTTCCTGAAGGCCCAGGGCTCCTGAAGGCCCAGGGTTCCTGAATGCCCAGGGCTCCTGAAGGCCTAAGGCTCCGGAAGGCCCACGGTTCCTGAAGGCTCAGGGCTCCTGAAGGCCCAGGGCTCCTGAAGGCCCAGGGCTCCTTGAAGGCCCAGAAGGCCCTGTGCTCCCGAAGGCCCTGTGCTCCTGAAGGCCTAGGGTTCCTGAAGGTCCAGGGTTCCTGAAGGCTCAGGGCTCCTGAAGGCCTAAGGCTCCTGAAGGCCCAGGGTTCCTGAAGGCCCATGGCTCCTGAAGGCCCAGAGTTCCTGCAGGCCCAGAGCTCCTGAAGGCCCAAGGTTCCTGAAGGCCCAGGGTTCCTAAATGCCCAGAAGGCCCAGGGCTCCTAAAGGCCCAGAAGGCCCAGGGTTCCCGAAGGCCCAGAAGGCCCTGTGCTCCTGAAGGCCCAGGGCTCCTGAAGGTCCAGGGTTCCTGAAGGCCCAGGGCTCCTGAAGGCTCAAGGCTCCTGAAGGCTCAGGGTTCCTGAAAGCCTAAGGCTCCTGAAGGCCCAGGGTCCTGAAGACCTAAGGCTCCGCCCAGGGCTCCTGAAGGCCCAGGGCTCCTGAAGGCCCAGGGCTCCTGAAGAACTAAGGCTCCTGAAGGACCAAGGCTCCTGAAGGCTCAGGGTTCCTGAAGGCCTAAGGCTCCTGAAGGCCCACGGTTCCTGAAAACCTAAGGCTCCTGAAGACCTAAGGCTCCTGAAGGCCCAGGGCTACTGAAGGGCTAATGCTCCTGAAGGCCCAGGGTTCCTAAAGGCCCAGGGTTCCTAAAGGCCCAGAAGGCCCAGGGCTCCTAAAGGCCCAGAAGGCCCAGGGCTCCCGAAGGCCCTGTGTTCCCGAAGGCCCAGGGCTCCTGAAGGTCCAAGGTTCCTGAAGGCCCAGGGCTCCTAAAGGCTCAGGGCTCCTGAAGTCTCAGGGTTCCTGAAGGCCCAGGGTTCCTGAAGACCTAAAGCTCCTGAAGACCTAAGGCACCTGAAGGCCCAGGGCTCCTGAAGGCCCAGGGCTCCTGAAGGCCCAAGGCTCCTGATGGCCCAAGGCCCCTGAAGGCCCAGGGCTCCTGAGGGCACAGGGCTCCTGAAGAGCTAGGGCTCCTAAAGGCCCAGGGTTCCTAAAGGCCTAGGGCTCCTAAAGGCCCAGGGCTCCGGAAGGCCCAGGGCTCCGGAAGACCCAGGGCTCCTGAAGGCCCAGGGTTCCGGAATGCCCAGGGCTCTGGAAGACCCAGGGCTCTGGAAGACCCAGGGCTCCTGAAGGCCCAGGGCTCTGGAAGGCCCAGGGCTCCTGAAAGCCCAGGTTTCCTAGAGGCCCAGGGTTCCTGAAGGCCCAGAGCTCCTGAAGGCCTAAGGCTTCTGAAGGACCACGGTTCCTGAAGACCTAAGTCTCCTGAAGGCCCACGGTTCCTGAAGACCTAAGGCTCCTGAAGGCCCAGGGCTCCTGAACGCCCTGAAGGCCATGAAGGCCCAGGGCACCTGAAGGCCCAAGGTTCCTGAAGGCCCAAGGTTCCTGAAGGCCCAGGGCTCCTGAAGGGCTAAGGCTCGTGAAGGCCCAGGGTTCCTAAAGGGCCAGGGTTCCTAAAGTCCCAGGACTCATGAAGGCCCAGGGCTCCTGAAGGCCCAGGGTTCCTGAAGGCCCAGTGCTCCTGAAGGCCCAGGGTTCCTGAATGCCCAGGATTCCTGAAGGTCCAGGGCTCCTGAAGGCCTAAGGCTCCGGAAGGCCCACGGTTCCTGAAGGCTCAGGGCTCCTGAAGGCCCAGGGCTCCTGAAGGCCCAGGGCTCCTTGAAGGCCCAGAAGGCCCAGGGCTCCCGAAGGCCCTGTGCTCCACTTCCCAGGGTTCCTGAAGGTCCAGGGTTCCTGAAGGCTCAGGGCTCCTGAAGGCCTAAGGCTCCTGAAGGCCCAGGGTTCCTGAAGGCCTAAGGCTCCTGAAGGCCCAGGGCTCCTAAAGGGACAGGGTTCCTAAAGGCCCAGGGCTCCTGAAGGCCAGGGCTCCTGAAGGCCCAGGGTCACTGAAGGCCCAATGCTCCTGAAGGCCCAGGGTGCCTGAAGGCCCAGGGTTCCTGAAGGCCCAGGGCTCCTGAAGGCCCAGGGCTCCTGAAGGCCCAGAAGGCCCAGGGCTCCCAAAGGCCCTGTGCTCCTAAAGGCCCAGGGTTCCTGAAGGTCCAGGGTTCCTGAAGGCTCAGGGCTCCTGAAGGCCTAAGGCTCCTGAAGACCTAAGGCTCCTGAAGGCCCAGGGCTCCTGAAGGCCCAGGGCTCCTGAAGGCCCAAGGTTCCTGAAGGCCCAAGGTTCCTGAAGGCCCAGGGCTCCTGAAGGCCCAGGGCTCCTGAAGGCCCAGGGTTCCTAAAGGCCCAGGGCTCCTAAAGGCCCAGGGCTCCTGAAGGCCCACGGTTCCTGAAGACCTAAGGCTCCTGGAGGCCCTGAAGGCCCAGGGCTCCTGAAGGCCCAGGGCTCCTGAAGGCCCAAGGTTCCTGAAGGCCCAGGGCTCCTGAAGACCCAGGGCTCCTGAAGACCCAGGGCTCCTGAGGGCCCAGGGCTCCTGAAGGCCTAAGGCTCCTGAAGGCCCAGGACTCCTGAAGGCCCAAGGTTCCTGAAGGCCCAAGGTTCCTGAAGGCCCAGGGCTCCTGAAGGCCCAGGGCTCCGGAAGGCCCAGGGCTCCGGAAGGCCCAGGGTTCCTGAAGGCCCAGGGCTCCTGAAGGCCCAGGGTTCCTGAATGCCCAGGGCTCCTGAAGGCCTAAGGCTCCGGAAGGCCCACGGTTCCTGAAGGCTCAGGGCTCCTGAAGGCCCAGGGCTCCTGAAGGCCCAGGGCTCCTTTAAGGCCCAGAAGGCCCTGTGCTCCCGAAGGCCCTGTGCTCCTGAAGGCCCAGGGTTCCTGAAGGTCCAGGGTTCCTGAAGGCTCAGGGCTCCTGAAGGCCTAAGGCTCCTGAAGGCCCAGGGTTCCTGAAGGCCTAAGGCTCATGAAGGCCCAGGGTTCCTAAAGGGACAGGGTTCCTAAAGGCCCAGGGCTCCTGAAGGCCCAGGGTTACTGAAGGCCCAAGGCTCCTGAAGGCCCAGGGTTCCTGAAGGCCCAGGGCTCCTGAAGGCCCAGGGCTCCTGAAGGCCCAGAAGGCCCAGGGCTCCCAAAGGCCCTGTGCTCCTAAAGACCCAGGGTTCCTGAAGGTCCATGGTTCCTGAAGGCTCAGGGCTCCTGAAGGCCTACGGCTCCTGAAGGCCCAGGGTTCCTGAAGGCCTAAGGCTCCTGAAGACCCAAGGCTCCTGAAGACCTAAGGCTCCTGAAGACCTAAGGCTCCTGAAGGCCCAGGGCTCCTGAAGGCCCAGGGCTCCTGAAGGCCCAAGGTTCCTGAAGGCCCAAGGTTCCTGAAGGCCCAGGGCTCCTGAAGGCCCAGGGTTCCTAAAGGCCCAGGGTTCCTAAAGGCCCAGGGCTCCTAAAGGCCCAGGGCTCCTGAAGGCCCACGGTTCCTGAAGACCTAAGTCTCCTGGAGGCCCTGAAGGCCCAGGGCTCCTGAAGGTCCAGGGCTCCTGAAGGACCAAGGTTCCTGAAGGCCCAGGGCTCCTGAAGACCCAGGGCTCCTGAAGACCCAGGGCTCCTGAAGACTCAGGGCTCCTGAGGGCCCAGGGCTCCTGAAGGCCTAAGGCTCCTGAAGGCCCAGGACTCCTGAAGGCCCAAGGTTCCTGAAGGCCCAGGGCTCCTGAAGGCCCAGGGCTCCGGAAGGCCCAGGGCTCCGGAAGACCCAGGGCTCCTTGAAGGCCCAGAAGGCCCAGGGCTCCCGAAGGCCCTGTGCTCCTGAAGGCCCAGGGTTCCTGAAGGTCCAGGGTTCCTGAAGGCTCAGGGCTCCTGAAGGCCTAAGGCTCCTGAAGGCCCAGGGTTCCTGAAGGCCTAAGGCTCCTGAAGGCCCAGGGTTCCTAAAGGGACAGGGTTCCTAAAGGCCCAGGGCTCCTGAAGGCCCAGGGCTCCTGAAGGCCCAGGGTTACTGAAGGCCCAAGGCTCCTGAAGGCCCAGGGTTCCTGAAGGCCCAGGGCTCCTGAAGGCCCAGGGCTCCTGAAGGCCCAGAAGGCCCAGGGCTCCCGAAGGCCCTGTGCTCCTAAAGGCCCAGGGTTCCTGAAGGTCCAGGGTTCCTAAAGGCTCAGGGCTCCTGAAGGCCTAAGGCTCCTGAAGGCCCAGGGTTCCTGAAGGCCTAAGGCTCCTAAAGACCTAAGGCTCCTGAAGACCTAAGGCTCCTGAAGGCCCAGGGCTCCTGAAGGCCCAGGGCTCCTGAAGGCCCAAGGTTCCTGAAGGCCCAGGGCTCCTGAAGGCCCAGAGCTCCTGAAGGCCCAGGGTTCCTAAAGGCCCAGGGCTCCTGAAGGCCCACGGTTCCTGAAGACCTAAGGCTCCTGGAGGCCCTGAAGGCCCAGGGATCCTGAAGGCCCAGGGCTCCTGAAGGCCCAAGGTTCCTGAAGGCCCAAGGTTCCTGAAGGCTCAGGGCTCCTGAAGGCCCAGGTTTCCTAGAGGCCCAGGGTTCCTGAAGGCCCAGGGCTCCTGAAGGCCTAAGGCTCCTAAAGGCCCACGGTTCCTGAGGAACTAAGGCTTCTGAAGGCCCACGGTTCCTGAAGACCTAAGGCTCCTGAAGGCCCAGGGCTCCTGAACGCCCTGAAGGCCCTGAAGGCCCAGGGCTCCTGATGGCTCAAGGTTCCTGAAAGCCCAAGGTTCCTGAAGGCCCAAGGTTCCTGAAGGCCCAGGGCTCCTGAAGGGCTAAGGCTCCTGAAGGCCCAGGGTTCCTAAAGGGCCAGGGTTCCTAAAGGCCCAGGACTCATGAAGGCCCAGGGCTCCTGAAGGCCCAGGGTCCCTGAAGGCCCAGGGTTCCTGAATGCCCAGGATTCCTGAAGGTCCAGGGCTCCTGAAGGCCTAAGGCTCCTGAAGGCCCAGGGTTCCTGAAGGCCCAGGGCTCCTGAAGGCCCAGGGCTCCTGAAGGCCCAGAAGGCCCAGGGCTCCCGAAGGCCCTGTGCTCCTGAAGGCCCACAGTTCCTGAAGGTCCAAGGTTCCTGAAGGCTCAGGGATCCTGAAGGCCTAAGGCTCCTGAAGGCCCAGGGTTCCTGAAGGCCTAAGGCTCCTGAAGGCCCAGGGTTCCTAAAGGGACAGGGTTCCTAAAGGCCCAGGGCTCCTGAAGGCCCAGGGCTCCTGAAGGCCCAGGGTTACTGAAGGCCCAAGGCTCCTGAAGGCCCAGGGTTCCTGAAGGCCCAGGGTCCCTGAAGGCCCAGGGCTCCTGAAGGCCCAGGGCTCCTGAAGGCCCAGAAGGCCCAGGGCTCCCGAAGGCCCTGTGCTCCTTAAGGCCCAGGGTTCCTGAAGGTCCAGGGTTCCTGAAGGCCCAGGGCTCCTGAAGGCCCAAGGTTCCTGAAGGCCCAAGGTTCCTGAAGGCCCAGGGCTCCTGAAGGCCCAGGGCTCCTGAAGGCCCAGGGTTCCTAAAGGCCCTGGGTTCCTAAAGGCCCAGGGCTCCTAAAGGCCCAGGGCTCCTGAAGGCCCACGGTTCCTGAATACCTAAGGCTCCTGGAGGCCCTGAAGGCCCAGGGCTCCTGAAGGCCCAGGGCTCCTGAAGGCCCAAGGTTCCTGAAGGCCCAGGGCTCCTGAAGGCCCAGAAGGCCCAGGGCTTCCGAAGGCCCTGTGCTCCTGAAGGCCCAGGGTTCCTGAAGGCCCAGTGTTTCTGAAGGCCTAAGGCTCCTAAAGACCTAAGGCTCCTGAAGACCTAAGGCTCCTGAAGGCCCAGGGCTCCGGAAGGCCCAGGGCTCCGGAAGGCCCAGGGTTCCTGAAGGCCCAGGGCTCCTGAAGGCCCAGGGTTCCTGAATGCCCAGGGCTCCTGAAGGCCTAAGGCTCCGGAAGGCCCACGGTTCCTGAAGGCTCAGGGCTCCTGAAGGCCCAGGGCTCCTGAAGGCCCAGGGCTCCTTGAAGGCCCAGAAGGCCCTGTGCTCCCGAAGGCCCTGTGCTCCTGAAGGCCCAGGGTTCCTGAAGGTCCAGGGTTCCTGAAGGCTCAGGGCTCCTGAAGGCCTAAGGCTCCTGAAGGCCCAGGGTTCCTGAAGGCCTAAGGCTCCTGAAGGCCCAGGGTTCCTAAAGGGACAGGGTTCCTAAAGGCCCAGGGCTCCTGAAGGCCCAGGGTTACTGAAGGTCCAAGGCTCCTGAAGGCCCAGGGTTCCTGAAGGCCCAGGGTTCCTGAAGGCCCAGGGCTCCTGAAGGCCCAGGGCTCCTGAAGGCCCAGGGCTCCTGAAGGCCCAGAAGGCCCAGGGCTCCCAAAGGCCCTGTGCTCCTAAAGGCCCAGGGTTCCTGAAGGTCCAGGGTTCCTGAAGGCTCAGGGCTCCTGAAGGCCTAAGGCTCCTGAAGGCCCAGGGTTCCTGAAGGCCTAAGGCTCCTGAAGACCCAAGGCTCCTGAAGACCTAAGGCTCCTGAAGACCTAAGGCTCCTGAAGGCCCAGGGCTCCTGAAGACCCAGGGCTCCTGAAGGCCCAAGGTTCCTGAAGGCCCAAGGGTCCTGAAGGCCCAGGGCTCCTGAAGGCACAGGGCTCCTGAAGGCCCAGGGTTCCTAAAGGCCCAGGGTTCCTAAAGGCCCAGGGCTCCTAAAGGCTCAGGGCTCCTGAAGGCCCACGGTTCCTGAAGACCTAAGTCTCCTGGAGGCCCTGAAGGCCCAGGGCTCCTGAAGGCTCAGGTCTCCTGAAGGACCAAGGTTCCTGAAGGCCCAGGGCTCCTGAAGACCCAGGGCTCCTGAAGACCCAGGGCTCCTGAGGGCCCAGGGCTCCTGAAGGCCTAAGGCTCCTGAAGGCCCAGGACTCCTGAAGGCCCAAGGTTCCTGAAGGCCCAAGGTTCCTGAAGGCCCAGGGCTCCTGAAGGCCCAGGGCTCCTGAAGGCCCAGGGCTCCGGAAGGCCCAGGGCTCCGAAAGACCCAGGGCTCCTTGAAGGCCCAGAAGGCACAGGGCTCCCGAAGGCCCTGTGCTCCTGAAGGCCCAGGGTTCCTGAAGGTCCAGGGTTCCTGAAGGCCCAGGGCTCCTGAAGGCCCAGGGCTCCTGAAGGCCCAGAAGGCCCAGGGCTCCCAAAGGCCCTGTGCTCCTTAAGGCCCAGGGTTCCTGAAGGTCCAGGGTTCCTGAAGGCCCAGGGCTCCTGAAGGCCCAAGGTTCCTGAAGGCCCAAGGTTCCTGAAGGCCCAAGGCTCCTGAAGGCCCAGGGCTCCTGAAGGCCCAGGGTTCCTAAAGGCCCTGGGTTCCTAAAGGCCCAGGGCTCCTAAAGGCCCAGGGCTCCTGAAGGCCCACGGTTCCTGAATACCTAAGGCTCCTGGAGGCCCTGAAGGCCCAGGGCTCCTGAAGGCCCAGGGCTCCTGAAGGCCCAAGGTTCCTGAAGGCCCAGGGCTCCTGAAGGCCCAGAAGGCCCAGGGCTTCCGAAGGCCCTGTGCTCCTGAAGGCCCAGGGTTCCTGAAGGCCCAGTGTTTCTGAAGGCCTAAGGCTCCTAAAGACCTAAGACTCCTGAAGACCTAAGGCTCCTGAAGGCCCAGGGCTCCGGAAGGCCCAGGGCTCCGGAAGGCCCAGGGTTCCTGAAGGCCCAGGGCTCCTGAAGGCCCAGGGTTCCTGAATGCCCAGGGCTCCTGAAGGCCTAAGGCTCCGGAAGGCCCACGGTTCCTGAAGGCTCAGGGCTCCTGAAGGCCCAGGGCTCCTGAAGGCCCAGGGCTCCTTGAAGGCCCAGAAGGCCCTGTGCTCCCGAAGGCCCTGTGCTCCTGAAGGCCCAGGGTTCCTGAAGGTCCAGGGTTCCTGAAGGCTCAGGGCTCCTGAAGGCCTAAGGCTCCTGAAGGCCCAGGGTTCCTGAAGGCCTAAGGCTCCTGAAGGCCCAGGGTTCCTAAAGGGACAGGGTTCCTAAAGGCCCAGGGCTCCTGAAGGCCCAGGGTTACTGAAGGTCCAAGGCTCCTGAAGGCCCAGGGTTCCTGAAGGCCCAGGGTTCCTGAAGGCCCAGGGCTCCTGAAGGCCCAGGGCTCCTGAAGGCCCAGGGCTCCTGAAGGCCCAGAAGGCCCAGGGCTCCCAAAGGCCCTGTGCTCCTAAAGGCCCAGGGTTCCTGAAGGTCCAGGGTTCCTGAAGGCTCAGGGCTCCTGAAGGCCTAAGGCTCCTGAAGGCCCAGGGTTCCTGAAGGCCTAAGGCTCCTGAAGACCCAAGGCTCCTGAAGACCTAAGGCTCCTGAAGACCTAAGGCTCCTGAAGGCCCAGGGCTCCTGAAGACCCAGGGCTCCTGAAGGCCCAAGGTTCCTGAAGGCCCAAGGTTCCTGAAGGCCCAGGGCTCCTGAAGGCACAGGGCTCCTGAAGGCCCAGGGTTCCTAAAGGCCCAGGGTTCCTAAAGGCCCAGGGCTCCTAAAGGCTCAGGGCTCCTGAAGGCCCACGGTTCCTGAAGACCTAAGTCTCCTGGAGGCCCTGAAGGCCCAGGGCTCCTGAAGGCTCAGGTCTCCTGAAGGACCAAGGTTCCTGAAGGCCCAGGGCTCCTGAAGACCCAGGGCTCCTGAAGACCCAGGGCTCCTGAGGGCCCAGGGCTCCTGAAGGCCTAAGGCTCCTGAAGGCCCAGGACTCCTGAAGGCCCAAGGTTCCTGAAGGCCCAAGGTTCCTGAAGGCCCAGGGCTCCTGAAGGCCCAGGGCTCCGGAAGGCCCAGGGCTCCGAAAGACCCAGGGCTCCTTGAAGGCCCAGAAGGCACAGGGCTCCCGAAGGCCCTGTGCTCCTGAAGGCCCAGGGTTCCTGAAGGTCCAGGGTTCCTGAAGGCTCAGGGCTCCTGAAGGCCTAAGGCTCCTGAAGGCCCAGGGTTCCTGAAGGCCTAAGGCTCCTGAAGGCCCAGGGTTCCTAAAGGGACAGGGTTCCTAAAGGCCCAGGGCTCCTGAACGCCCAGGGCTCCTGAAGGCCCAGGGTTACTGAAGGCCCAAGGCTCCTGAAGGCCCAGGGTTCCTGAAGGCCCAGGGTTCCTGAAGGCCCAGGGCTCCTGAAGGCCCAGGGCTCCAGAAGGCCCAGAAGGCCCAGGGCTCCCGAAGGCCCTGTGCTCCTAAAGGCCCAGGGTTCCTGAAGGTCCAGGGTTCCTGAAGGCTCAGGGCTCCTGAAGGCCTAAGGCTCCTGAAGGCCCAGGGTTCCTGAAGGCCTAAGGCTCCTAAATACCTAAGGCTCCTGAAGACCTAAGGCTCCTGAAGGCCCAGGGCTCCTGAAGGCCCAGGGCTCCTGAAGGCCCAAGGTTCCTGAAGGCCCAGGGCTCCTGAAGGCCCAGGGCTCCTGAAGGCCCAGGGTTCCTAAAGGCCCAGGGCTCCTGAAGGCCCACGGTTCCTGAAGACCTAAGGCTCCTGGAGGCCTTGAAGGCCCAGGGATCCTGAAGGCCCAGGGCTCCTGAAGGCCCAAGGTTCCTGAAGGCCCAAGGTTCCTGAAGGCCCAGGGCTCCTGAAAACCCAGGGCTCCTGAAGATCCAGGGCTCCTGAAGACCCAGGGCTCCTGAGGACCTAGGGCTCCTGAAGGCCTAAGGCTCCTGAAGGCCCAGGACTCCCGAAGGCCCAAGGTTCCTGAAGGCCCAAGGTTCCTGAAGGCCCGGGGCTCCTGAAGGCCCAGGGCTCCGGAAGGCCCAGGGCTCCGGAAGACCCAGGGCTCCTGAAGGCCCAGGGCTCCGGAAGACCCAGGGCTCCGGAAGGCCCAGGGCTCCGGAAGGCTCAGGGCTCCTGAAGGCCCAGGTTTCCTAGAGGCCCAGGGTTCCTGAAGGCCCAGGGTTCCTGAAGGCCCAGGGTTCCTGAAGGCCTAAGGCTCCTGAAGGCCCAGGGTTCCTGAGAAACTAAGGCTTCTGAAGGCCCACAGTTCCTGAAGACCTAAGGCTCCTGAAGGCCCAGGGCTCCTGAACGCCCTGAAGGCCCTGAAGGCCCAGGGCTCCTGATGGCTCAAGGTTCCTGAAAGCCCAAGGTTCCTGAAGGCCCAAGGTTCCTGAAGGCCCAGGGCTCCTGAAGGGCTAAGGCTCCTGAAGGCCCAGGGTTCCTAAAGGCCCAGGGTTCCTAAAGGGCCAGGACTCATGATTGCCCAGGGCTCCTGAAGGCCCAGGGTTCCTGAAGGCCCAGGGTTCCTGAATGCCCAGGATTCCTGAAGGTCCAGGGCTCCTGAAGGCCTAAGGCTCCTGAAGGCCCACGGTTCATGAAGGCCCAGGGCTCCTGAAGGCCCAGGGCTCCTGAAGGCCCAGGGCTCCTGAAGAGCCAGAAGGCCCAGGGCTCCCGAAGGCCCTGTGCTCCTGAAGGCCCAGGGTTCCTGAAGGTCCAAGGTTCCTGAAGGCCCAGGGTTCCTGAATGCCCAGGACTCCTGAAGGCCTAGGTTCCTGAAGGCCCAAGGTTCCCGAAGGCCCAGGGCTCCTGAAGGCCCAGGGCTCCGGAAGACCCAGGGCTCCGGAAGACCCAGGGCTCCGGAAGGCTCAGGGCTCCTGAAGGCCCAGGTTTCCTAGAGGCCCAGGGTTCCTGAAGGCCCAGGGTTCCTGAAGGCCCAGGGCTCCTGAAGGCCTAAGGCTCCTAAAGGCCCACGGTTCCTGAGGAACTAAGGCTTCTGAAGGCCCACGGTTCCTGAAGACCTAAGGCTCCTGAAGGCCCAGGGCTCCTGAACGCCCTGAAGGCCCTGAAGGCCCGGGGCTCCTGATGGCTCAAGGTTCCTGAAAGCCCAAGGTTCCTGAAGGCCCAAGGTTCCTAAAGGCCCAGGGTTCCTAAAGGCCCAGGACTCATGAAAGCCCAGGGCTCCTGAAGGCCCAGGGTTCCTGAAGGCCAAGGGTTCCTGAATGCCCAGGATTCCTGAAGGTCCAGGGCTCCTGAAGGCCTAAGGCTCCTGAAGGCCCATGGTTCCTGAAGGCCCAGGGCTCCTGAAGGCCCAGGGCTCCTGAAGGCCCAGAAGGCCCAGGGCTCCCGAAGGCCCTGTGCTCCTGAAGGCCCAGGGTTCCTGAAGGTCCAAGGTTACTGAAGGCTCAGGGATCCTGAAGGCCTAAGGCTCCTGAAGGCCCAGGGTTCCTGAAGGCCTAAGGCTCCTGAAGGCCCAGGGTTCCTAAAGGGACAGGGTTCCTAAAGGCCCAGGGCTCCTGAAGGCCCAGGGTTACTGAAGGCCCAAGGCTCCTGAAGGCCCAGGGTTCCTGAAGGCCCAGGGTCCCTGAAGGCCCATGGCTCCTGAAGGCCCAGGGCTCCTGAAGGCCCAGAAGGCCCAGGGCTCCCGAAGGCCCTGTGCTCCTAAAGGCCCAGGGTTCCTGAAGGTCCAGGGTTCCTGAAGGCCCAGGGGTCCTGAAGGCCCAAGGTTCCTGAAGGCCCAAGGTTCCTGAAGGCCCAGGGCTCCTGAAGTCCCAGGGCTCCTGAAGGCCCAGGGTTCCTAAAGGCCCAGGGTTCCTAGAGGCCCAGGGCTCCTAAAGGCCCAGGGCTCCTGAAGGCCCACGGTTCCTGAATACCTAAGGCTCCTGGAGGCCCTGAAGGCCCAGGGCTCCTGAAGGCCCAGGGCTCCTGGAGGCCCAAGGTTCCTGAAGGCCCAGGGCTCCTGAAGGCCCAGAAGGCCCAGGGCTCCCGAAGGCCCTGTGCTCCTGAAGGCCCAGGGTTCCTGAAGGCCCAGGGTTCCTGAATGCCCAGGATTCCTGAAGGTCCAGGGCTCCTGAAGGCCTAAGGCTCCTGAAGGCCCACGGTTCCTGAAGGCCCAGGGCTCCTGAAGGCCCAGGGCTCCTAAAGGCCCAGAAGGCCCAGGGCTCTCGAAGGCCCTGTGCTCCTGAAGGCCCAGGGTTCCTGAAGGTCCAAGGTTCCTGAAGGCTCAGGGCTCCTGAAGGCCTAAGGCTCCTGAAGGCCCAGGGTTCCTGAAGGCCTAAGGCTCCTGAAGGCCCAGGGTTCCTAAAGGGACAGGGTTCCTAAAGGCCCAGGGCTCCTGAAGGCCCAGGGCTCGTGAAGGCCCAGGGTTACTGAAGGCCCAAGGCTCCTGAAGGCCCAGGGTTCCTGAAGGCCCAGGGTCCCTGAAGGCCCAGGGCTCCTGAAGGCCCAGGGCTCCTGAAGGCCCAGAAGGCCCAGGGCTCCTGAAGGCCCAGAAGGCCCAGGGCTCCCGAAGGCCCTGTGCTCCTAAAGGCCCAGGGTTCCTGAAGGTCCAGGGTTCCTGAAGGCCCAGGGCTCCTTAAGGCCCCAGGTTCCTGAAGGCCCAAGGTTCCTGAAGGCCCAGGGCTCCTGAAGGCCCAGAAGGCCCAGGGCTCCCGAAGGCCCTGTGCTCCTAAAGGCCCAGGGTTCCTGAAGGTCCAGGGTTCCTGAAGGCTCAGGGCTCCTGAAGGCCTAAGGCTCCTGAAGGCCCAGGGTTCCTGAAGGCCTAAGGCTCCTAAAGACCTAAGGCCCCTGAAGACCTAAGGCTCCTGAAGGCCCAGGGCTCCTGAAGGCCCAGGGCTCCTGAAGGCCCAAGGCTCCTGAAGGCCCAGGGTTCCTAAAGGCCCAGGGTTCCTAAAGGCCCAGGGCTCCTGAAGGCCCATGGTTCCTGAAGACTTAAGGCTCCTGGAGGCCCTGAAGGCCCAGGGATCCTGAAGGCCCAGGGCTCCTGAAGGCCCAAGGTTCCTGAAGGCCCAAGGTTCCTGAAGCCCCAGGGCTCGTGAAGACCCAGGGCTCCTGAAGATCCAGGGCTCCTGAAGACCCAGGGCTCCTGAGGGCCCAGGGCTCCTGAAGGACTAAGGCTCCTGAAGGCCCAGGACTCCTGAAGGCCCAAGGTTCCTGAAGGCCCAAGGTTCCTGAAAGCCCAGGGCTCCTGAAGGCCCAGGGTTCCTGAAGGTCCAAGGTTCCTGAAGGCTCAGGGATCCTGAAGGCCTAAGGCTCCTGAAGGCCCAGGGTTCCTGAAGGCCTAAGGCTCCTGAAGGCCCAGGGTTCCTAAAGGGACAGGGTTCCTAAAGGCCCAGGGCTCCTGAAGGCCCAGGGTTACTGAAGGCCCAAGGCTCCTGAAGGCCCAGGGTTCCTGAAGGCCCAGGGTCCCTGAAGGCCCAGGGCTCCTGAAGGCCCAGGGCTCCTGAAGGCCCAGAAGGCCCAGGGCTCCCGAAGGCCCTGTGCTCCTAAAGGCCCAGGGTTCCTGAAGGTCCAGGGTTCCTGAAGGCCCAGGGCTCCTGAAGGCCCAAGGTTCCTGAAGGCCCAAGGTTCCTGAAGGCCCAGGGCTCCTGAAGGCCCAGGGCTCCTGAAGGCCCAGGGTTCCTAAAGGCCCTGGGTTCCTAGAGGCCCAGGGCTCCTAAAGGCCCAGGGCTCCTGAAGGCCCACGGTTCCTGAATACCTAAGGCTCCTGGAGGCCCTGAAGGCCCAGGGCTCCTGGAGGCCCAAGGTTCCTTAAGGCCCAGGGCTCCGGAAGGCCCAGAAGGCCCAGGGCTCCCGAAGGCCCTGTGCTCCTGAAGGCCCAGGGTTCCTGAAGGCCCAGGGTTCCTGAATGCCCAGGATTCCTGAAGGTCCAGGGCTCCTGAAGGCCTAAGGCTCCTGAAGGCCCACGGTTCCTGAAGGCCCAGGGCTCCTGAAGGCCCAGGGCTCCTAAAGGCCCAGAAGGCCCAGGGCTCTCGAAGGCCCTGTGCTCCTGAAGGCCCAGGGTTCCTGAAGGTCCAAGGTTCCTGAAGGCTCAGGGCTCCTGAAGGCCTAAGGCTCCTGAAGGCCCAGGGTTCCTGAAAGCCTAAGGCTCCTGAAGGCCCAGGGTTCCTAAAGGGACAGGGTTCCTAAAGGCCCAGGGCTCCTGAAGGCCCAGGGCTCGTGAAGGCCCAGGGTTACTGAAGGCCCAAGGCTCCTGAAGGCCCAGGGTTCCTGAAGGCCCAGGGTCCCTGAAGGCCCAGGGCTTCTGAAGGCCCAGGGCTCCTGAAGGCCCAGAAGGCCCAGGGCTCCTGAAGGCCCAGAAGGCCCAGGGCTCCCGAAGGCCCTGTGCTCCTAAAGGCCCAGGGTTCCTGAAGGTCCAGGGTTCCTGAAGGCCCAGGGCTCCTTAAGGCCCAAGGTTCCTGAAGGCCCAAGGTTCCTGAAGGCCCAGGGCTCCTGAAGGCCCAGAAGGCCCAGGGCTCCCGAAGGCCCTGTGCTCCTAAAGGCCCAGGGTTCCTGAAGGTCCAGGGTTCCTGAAGGCTCAGGGCTCCTGAAGGCCTAAGGCTCCTGAAGGCCCAGGGTTCCTGAAGGCCTAAGGCTCCTAAAGACCTAAGGCTCCTGAAGACCTAAGGCTCCTGAAGGCCCAGGGCTCCTGAAGGCCCAGGGCTCCTGAAGGCCCAAGGTTCCTGAAGGCCCAGGGCTCCTGAAGGCCCAGGGCTCCTGAAGGCCCAGGGTTCCTAAAGGCCCAGGGTTCCTAAAGGCCCAGGGCTCCTGAAGGCCCATGGTTCCTGAAGACTTAAGGCTCCTGGAGGCCCTGAAGGCCCAGGGATCCTGAAGGCCCAGGGCTCCTGAAGGCCCAAGGTTCCTGAAGGCCCAAGGTTCCTGAAGGCCCAGGGCTCGTGAAGACCCAGGGCTCCTTTAGATCCAGGGCTCCTGTAGACCCAGGGCTCCTGAGGGCCCAGGGCTCCTGAAGGCCTTAGGCTCCTGAAGGCCCAGGACTCCTGAAGGCCCAAGGTTCCTGAAGGCCCAAGGTTCCTGAAGGCCCAGGGCTCCTGAAGGCCCAGGGCTCCGGAAGGCCCAGGGCTCTGGAGGACCCAGGGCTCCTGAAGGCCCAGGGCTCCGGAAGACCCAGGGCTCCGGAAGACCCAGGGCTCCGGAAGGCTCAGGGCTCCTGAAGGCCCAGTTTTCCTAGAGGCCCAGGGTTCCTGAAGGCCCAGGGTTCCTGAAGGCCCAGGGCTCCTGAAGGCCTAAGGCTCCTGAAGGCCCACGGTTCCTGAGGAACTAAGGCTTCTGAACGCCCACGGTTCCTGAAGACCTAAGGCTCCTGAAGGCCCAGGGCTCCTGAACGCCCTGAAGGCCCTGAAGGCCCAGGGCTCCTGATGGCTCAAGGTTCCTGAAAGCCCAAGGTTCCTGAAGGCCCAAGGTTCCTGAAGGCCCAGGGCTCCTGAAGGGCTAAGGCTCCTGAAGGCCCAGGGTTCCTAAAGGGCCAGGGTTCCTAAAGGCCCAGGACTCATGAAGGCCCAGGGCTCCTGAAGGCCCAGGGTTCCTGAATGCCCAGGATTCCTGAAGGTCCAGGGCTCCTGAAGGCCTAAGGCTCCTGAAGGCCCACGGTTCCTGAAGGCCCAGGGCTCCTGAAGGCCCAGGGCTCCTGAAGGCCCAGGGCTCCTGAAGGCCCAGAAGGCCTAGGGCTCCCGAAGGCCCTGTTCTCCTGAAGGCCCAGGGTTCCTGAAGGTCCAAGGTTCCTGAAGGCCCAGGGTTCCTGAATGCCCAGGACTCCTGAAGGCCCAAGGTTCCTGAAGGCCCAGGGCTCCTGAAGGCCCAGGGCTCCGGAAGGCCCAGGGCTCCGGAAGACCCAGGGCTCCTGAAGGCCCAGGGCTCCGGAAGACCCAGGGCTCCGGAAGACCCAGAGCTCCGGAAGGCTCAGGGCTCCTGAAGGCCCAGGTTTCCTAGAGGCCCAGGGTTCCTGAAGGCCCACGGTTCCTGAAGGCCCTGTGCTCCTGAAGGCCCAGGGTTCCTGAAGGTCCAAGGTTCCTGAAGGCTCAGGGCTCCTGAAGGCCTAAGGCTCCTGAAGGCCCAGGGTTCCTGAAGGCCTAAGGCTCCTGAAGGCCCAGGGTTCCTAAAGGGACAGGGTTCCTAAAGGCCCAGGGCTCCTGAAGGCCCAGGGCTCCTGAAGGCCCAGGGTTACTGAAGGCCCAAGGCTCCTGAAGGCCCAGGGTTCCTGAAGGCCCAGGGTCCCTGAAGGCCCAGGGCTCCTGAAGGCCCAGGGCTCCTGAAGGCCCAGAAGGCCCAGGGCTCCCGAAGGCCCTGTGCTCCTAAAGGCCCAGGGTTCCTGAAGGTCCAGGGTTCCTGAAGGCCCAGGGCTCCTGAAGGCCCAAGGTTCCTGAAGGCCCAAGGTTCCTGAAGGCCCAGGGCTCCTGAAGGCCCAGGGTTCCTAAAGGCCCAGGGTTCCTAAAGGCCCAGGGCTCCTAAAGGCCCATGGCTCCTGAAGGCCCACGGTTCCTGAAGACCTAAGGCTCCTGGAGGCCCTGAAGGCCCAGGGCTCCTGAAGGCACAGGGCTCCTGAAGGCCCAAGGTTCCTGAAGGCCCAGGGCTCCTGAAGGCCCAGGGCTCCTGAAGACCCAGGGCTCCTGAGGGCCCAGGGCTCCTGAAGGCCCAGGGCTCCTGAAGGCCCAGGGCTCCTGAAGGCCCAGGATTTCTGAAGGCCTAAGGCTCCTGAAGGCCCAGGGCTCCTGAAGGCCCAGGGCTCCTGAAGGCCCAGGATTCCTGAAGGCCTAAGGCTCCTGAAGGCCCAGGGCTCCTGAAGGCCCAGAAGGCCCTGTGCTACTGAAGGCCCAGGGCTCCTGAAGGCGCAGAAGGCCCAGGGCTCCTGAAGGCCCAGTGCTCCTGAAGGCCCAGGGCTCATGAAGGCCCAGGGATCCTGAAGGCCCACGGTTCCTGAAGACCTAAGGCTCCTGGAGGCCCTGAAGACCCAGGGCTCCGGAAGGCCCAGGGCTCCTGAAGGCCTAAGGTTCCTGAAGGCCCAGGGCTCCTGAAGACCCAGGGCTCCTGAAGGCCCAGGGCTCATGAAGGCCTAGGGATCCTGAAGGCCCACGGTTCCTGAAGACCTAAGGCTCCTGGAGGCCCTGAAGGCCCAGGGCTCCTGAAGGCCTAAGGTTCCTGAAGGCCCAGGGCTCCTGAAGACCCAGGGCTCCTGAAGGCCCAGGGCTCCTGAAGGCCTAAGGCTCCTGAAGGCCTAAGGCTCCTGAAGGCCCAGGGCTCCTGAAGGCCCAGGATTCCTGAAGGCCTAAGGCTCCTGAAGGCCCAGGGCTCCGGAAGGCCCAGGATTCCTGAAGGCCTAAGGCTCCTGAAGGCCCAGGGCTCCTGAAGGCCCAGAAGGCCCTGCGCTACTGAAGGCTCAGGGCTCCTGAAGGCGCAGAAGGCCCAGGGCTCCTGAAGGCCCAGTGCTCCTGAAGGCCCAGTGCTCCTGAAGGCCCAGGGCTCATGAAGGCCCAGGGATCCTGACGGCCCAGGGCTCCTGAAGGCCTAAGGTTCCTGAAGGCCTAAGGTTCCTGAAGTCCCACAGTTCCTGAAGACCTAAGGCTCCGAAGGCCCAGGGCTCCTGAAGGCCAAGAGTTCCTGAAAGCCCAGGGCTTTTGAAGGCCCAAGGTTCCTGAAGGCCCAGGGCTCCTGAAGGCCTAAGGCTCCTGAAGGCCCAGGGTTCCTGAAGGCCTAAGGCTCCTGAAGGCCCAGGGTTCCTAAAGGGACAGGGTTCCTAAAGGCCCAGGGCTCCTGAAGGCCCAGGGCTCCTGAAGGCCCAGGGTTACTGAAGGCCCAAGGCTCCTGAAGGCCCAGGGTTCCTGAAGGCCCAGGGTCCCTGAAGGCCCAGGGCTCCTGAAGGCCCAGAAGGCCCAGGGCTCCCGAAGGCCCTGTGCTCCTAAAGGCCCAGGGTTCCTGAAGGTCCAGGGTTCCTGAAGGCCCAGGGCTCCTGAAGGCCCAAGGTTCCTGAAGGCCCAAGGTTCCTGAAGGCCCAGGGCTCCTGAAGGCCCAGGGTTCCTAAAGGCCCAGGGCTCCTAAAGGCCCAGGGCTCCTGAAGGCCCACGGTTCCTGAAGACCTAAGGCTCCTGGAGGCCCTGAAGGCCCAGGGCTCCTGAAGGCACAGGGCTCCTGAAGGCCCAAGGTTCCTGAAGGCCCAGGGCTCCTGAAGGCCCAGGGCTCCTGAAGACCCAGGGCTCCTGAGGGCCCAGGGCTCCTGAAGGCCCAGGGCTCCTGAAGGCCCAGGATTGCTGAAGGCCTAAGGCTCCTGAAGGCCCAGGGCTCCTGAAGGCCCAGGGCTCCTGAAGGCCCAGGATTCCTGAAGGCCTAAGGCTCCTGAAGGCCCAGGGCTCCTGAAGGCCCAGAAGGCCCTGTGCTACTGAAGGCCCAGGGCTCCTGAAGGCGCAGAAGGCCCAGGGCTCCTGAAGGCCCAGGGCTCCTGAAGGCCCAGTGCTCCTGAAGGCCCAGGGCTCATGAAGGCCCAGGGATCCTGAAGGCCCACGGTTCCTGAAGACCTAAGGCTCCTGGAGGCCCTGAAGGCCCAGGGCTCCGGAAGGCCCAGGGCTCCTGAAGGCCTAAGGTTCCTGAAGGCCCAGGGCTCCTGAAGACCCAGGGCTCCTGAAGGCCCAGGGCTCATGAAGGCCCAGGGATCCTGAAGGCCCACGGTTCCTGAAGACCTAAGGCTCCTGGAGGCCCTGAAGGCCCAGGGCTCCTGAAGGCCCAGGGCTCCTGAAGGCCTAAGATTCCTGAAGGCCGAGGGCTCCTGAAGACCCAGGGCTCCTGAAGGCCCAGGGCTCCTGAAGGCCTAAGGCTCCTGAAGGCCCAGGGCTCCTGAAGGCCTAAGGCTCCTGAAGGCCCAGGGCTCCTGAAGGCCCAGGATTCCTGAAGGCCTAAGGCTCCTGAAGGCCCAGGGCTCCTGAAGGCCCAGAAGGCCCTGTGCTACTGAAGGCTCAGGGCTCCTGAAGGCGCAGAAGGCCCAGGGCTCCTGAAGGCCCAGTGCTCCTGAAGGCCCAGTGCTCCTGAAGGCCCAGGGCTCATGAAGGCCCAGGGATCCTGACGGCCCAGGGCTCCTGAAGGCCTAAGGTTCCTGAAGGCCTAAGGTTCCCGAAGGCCCACAGTTCCTGAAGACCTAAGGCTCCGAAGGCCCAGGGCTCCTGAAGGCCAAGAGTTCCTGAAGGCCCAGGGCTTTTGAAGGCCCAAGGTTCCTGAAGGCCCAGGGCTCCTGAAGGCCCAGGACTCCTGAGGGCCCAGGGCTCCTGAAGGCCCAGGGATCCTGAAGAGTCGAGATGCTGAGTCTTTCGGATTGCAGTACCTGCAAGATACTGTGTGCAGCGAGCTACAAGCAACAAGGACTTCCAGTCCACTTTCTTTGCTTTTTTTTTTCTCTCAAAAACACACCCAGACCGCGGAGTCGAGACGCTGAGTCTTTTCGGTCTTTGGGTCCTTTGGGTTCCTGGGTCGGCGGTACACATGCTGATTGCCCCCCCCCCCAGCTGGACCTTAACTCACGGCTGTGAAGGATAACTGGAACAGAAGCATCACTCCCATTCACGATCCCCTGCACGTCGCCACGCTGCCGCGCTTGCCACCACCATAGGAACTTGTAGTAGGTGTTCTGTTCGAACTGACTATATTCTGACATTTATTGTCGACCATTAACACTGAGGATTAGAATCATAAGGAGACTGCGGGGGCTCGCCCCTTTGATCCTGATACCTCCCCCTGAAATCGTGGGCTGACAGTCCTTTTCAGTGTCTACCTGATCTTAGCAAATACTCTGTGCATCCTTCTCTAATCACTAGCTCTGAGGACCAGAGCTACCAGGAGACTGCAGGGGTTTGCCCCTTTGATTCTGGTATTGCTCCTGCCACCTCGAGCTGCCATCCTTCAACAGCTCCTATTGGACTCCAGGAAAAACACCTACAACCCGCTGTATTTGGTGTTTGGCACCCCATAAAACTGCTGCTCCGCCATACCATCAAACACAGGACGGGAAATCTTGCAATCAGGCCACTGCAGTATTTGCAGTAACCATATTTCCTCTCCTGAGCACACAATTATCTTAGAAATGTCTTCCCGATTAAATACTTCTGGTGCTGGAGGAGACCAGTCCCAAACAGAAAAACCGGGTCCTCACACCAGGTTACGAGGAAAGCGTGATAAGAAACAGACTACCATGATGAATGATTCATCACAACCTTTAATAAAAGAAGTCCTTCTTAAATAAGAAATTGCGAAGGGAACAAAGCACCCATTTGCTCACCAAGTGCCAAATAGAGACATACATGGCGAACCTACCCAGACCATCGGCGCCAATTCGACAGCAGCCAACGCACAGGAACCAGAGGTAATCTCCTGCACTCCATCTCAGAGAGAAACCCTGCCATCGCCAGAAGACAATCTGCAAGTAAGAACGGCATGTCTTCCTCAACAAATCATAGAAGGGCAGCTATTGATCTCGCCTCATCGGAATCGCAGCATTGCCAGCCCGAGCTCAAACAAAAATCCCGAGGCCAGACACCGAGACTACAGCCACTACTGTTTCAAATCTAGATGCCCCTACGAAATCTCCATTAACGACGGTATCCTTGGTGCAAACGCCATTGCTGTGTGAAAAACCCTGCTTAAAAGGAGGAGAAACTCTAACAGATTCACCTAATATGGCCAGTCAAGGAATTGGTAAAACAGATCAGGCCATCAAGACAAATCTGGCACTCCTATCAAAGACGCTCTCAGCACCTTCCATTATCCATTATTGAGAGCACATACAGAACCATGAAATACCTGACTCGTCAAAAAAAGAAAAAGCCAGGCAAGCCAAATTGCGATGGCTGAAATCTTATACTGCTAAGAGCCTTTCTAAAGCTGAAAGCTCTAAAGACACTCAACAATCTAGAGCAAAAGTAGCCTGCCTGTCGTTAGACATCACTGAAATTGAATCACTGTTGAATGACATCGAAAAAAGGAAAGAAGTTTTCGGAGACACACGGGCAAAGCGACTAAACGACTTACCAACCACATCAACTCCAACCTTGTCCACCAAATCGATGGCAGAGAAACTGATGACAAATAAAACAGTGAAACGAAAAGACCAGCAGATAAAGAACCTAAAGCACGAATACGATGACATGGACTCCTCGTTCCCTTTCGGTCCACGCACACAGAAGAAGAGCGACATCCCTCCTATGAAGAAGAACAGGACGCTTCTATCAAAGCATTATCCTCACTCTCGAACACCAATCTCCTCAAAGGATCCCAACGACAATGCTTGATCTACAAAATATGCTCACAACCGTCACCACACAAGCCATGATTCCATTCTGTAAGCTGTACGAAGCGATAAACGAAAGTTCTAAAGATCAAGCTACGCTTTTAGCGTTAATCCACACGAAGCAAATCCACCTAGAAGCCTTCATTAACAACGTAGAAAAACGCTTAGATAGAGAAGCGGAACTCTCCCATCAATGGCAAACGAGACTCTTCGAAATGACTGCAGCCGAACGAGCTGAAAAAGCTATGCTATCTGCCACAATGATTACCCTGTTGAAGGCTCATCCAGTGTCAACTCCCCAAGGCTCCTCAAGATCCCCAAACGGCTCCTCCAAACAGCGTTATACCTCCAGACATCACGCAGAACCCACCATGTTTACCAACCCCTAGGGCATCCTCAGCCGTAGGACCCCAACATGCTAACACAAACTCACCAGATACCTTCAGAGTATCGAAACCTCCAGATACTTTTCAGATATTTTCAAATAAGAAAACTTTCAAGGAAATACAACAGGCGAAACAGACTCCAAAACCTCAAACTAAACGAACAAAGGGGAATAAACAAACAGGATCCCGAGCCTTTTTAAGGAATATTCCGGGAGGTCCTGAGCTTAAGAAACAGAACAACTGCACCCCCAGAAATCTGAAAAAAATGGAGTAATGAAATTAGAACCAAAGGGTGACCACACAACATGCCCGAGACAAAGATCTTCCAACAATCCGGAAGCTGAAATAGAAGATCTCCTCAACCAAAGTATGTATTCAGCTCACCAAGAGTCCAATGAACTGTTACCAAAAATCAATGAATCGATACTCGTAATAATAGATGAATATGCAATTGACCTTACGGATTCACTAAATGAATCGAATCTGTGTTGTGAAACAATCTCAGATGCTCCTCTCCACCAAACGGGAGACCTCACAAACATATCAGATGATTCGTCAAACTATCCGAATGAAACAAGCTACCTGACTGATAAAACTATTGAGACAGATGCGTCCACATCAGCCACAGGAAGTGACCTCCAGACATCCAAAGAAAAGACTCAAGGAACCCTCATAAGACCGATACCTACACTCTACCACAATATATAGATGCGTGGAAGAAAAAGCAGACATGTATTCTACGACTAGCCTGTATTAATGAATCAAGTACATCCATCAAACTCAACAGGACTAATGTACTAAGATTGCTCCATGCAATCCCACAACTTAAATTAATTAACTCACAAGATATAAAGATAGTGAGTTTTGAAGATGAGTATTACTTAGACAAGGCCCAGATTGAACTATACACTCTGGAGATCATGAACCGAATCCCAGATATGGCCACGCCACTGCTCTCATTAAGTTTTGCATTTACCCCAACTGTAGATGAACCAAGAGATGCTAATGACTCTACACGCTCATATGAACAACAAGTGAACTCTCCTGACGACGATACTAAGCCGCGAGAAGAGAGAACAGCACGACATATGAGCACCAACTCATATTCTGGAAGAATTCACACGCCTACATCAATCAGCCAGCGCAATACTAACAGCAAACTGCAAAATAAACAACCTTTTTGGAGAGATTATGATGAAGATCCATCACAACCATTGACATCTCCAAAACCTCGCTCATAACCATCAATCGAAACAAAGAGCGACAGATGGAAATTATGCTCGTGGAATACGAGAGGATCTTCCCATCTCTTTGACTCTCCAGACTCCCTCCTAGAATCCTGCCAGATTATATGCCTTCAAGAGACGTGGATGACCAAGACCCCAGCTTGCGACGGATACATCACCGTCCTCAACCCAGCGCTAAAAAGTTCTAGGGGCTGCGCGGCTGCAGGCCTATTGACGCTGGTGAGGATATCCCCACAATGGAACTTTGTCGAAACAGAAAACATAAATTCATGGACACAATTGACCATTATCAAAATCATGAATGAGATGAAGTCAGAATGCCTACCTGAATCACACTTGAAGTCAATTAGAATGATCGCAGTCATCAACGTGTATTGGAATCCAGTTGCAATTAATGACAATTGCTTCCTAGATGGTGTATTCATGACAATGGACCGAATCAGTTGCAAATTCCCTGATATAAACTTCATCATCTGTGGAGACCTAAATATCCACATGTATGACACCAATGGACTCCTTAAGCAATCTGATGACCTTTCAACCAGAGCCCTCTGCTGGACTAAAGAGATCTCAATGAGAAACCTACAGTTACTAAAGCAACCTCATGATGCTCAGAATCTGTTGATCCCGACCTGGACTGGTCGAAAAGCTACCACCATCATTGACTACATATATGTATCCCCAGCCATAACCAACATATTAATGGAATTTCAAATAACATCTACTAATCAGAGTGATCACTCGATCCTCTTGATAGCAGTTGCGTGAGTGGACGAGCCTGCCCCCTGTCCCCCTCCTCATCGGATAGAAATTGTTGGAGGAAGCACCAGATTAAGAATCAGCAAAGATTTGTTGGCCACCATCCCGCAGGTATTCCAACAAACACCAATGCCAGATGACCAGAAAATAAATTATGATTGGGTCCTTCTCCCTTTCCAAAAAAACAAGCCTGCTACAGAGAAAGCGATCCATCAACATTACTACAACCAAGAATTAGTTCAAAAAAGAAAATTGTTTTGCCAAAAACTGTGTAAATGGAGAAAAGATCCAAACCCGGGAAACATAGAAAACATCCGGAAAGCAAAGCAAACATACAGAAATTGGAACAAATCAAACGAGATGGCCCTGCAGCAAATGGATGCCGAAGCTATGCTCCAAACACTCAGAAATAAGAACTTGAGATCTCTATGGGATCTGCTAAATAACAATCACCAGCAGCAACATGCGATGGTATCTAATGTCACCCAAAAGAATTGGATTGCACCGTCTTTTGGCAGAAGCCCGCCAAAAGACGGCGAACAAAGGAGGCAAACCTGGTTTGCCGCTCAAAGTAAGACACAAGAAGGACTTTAACAAAAAGAAATGGCGAATAAACCCAACCGGAGCCAAAAGAAAAAGTATTTGGTCAAGCGGGTTTAAGTTCGAGGCTAATATAATAGCCTAAAACAATACCACAGTTATCTAATATAATCGCAGTAGAAAAGTTAGGGTAGATACCACTGCCACCAGCCAAGTCTAAATGTTAAAAGAGCGAAAAAATGCTCTAGGAGGTACAGATACAAAGGGATACAAATTAACCCTTTCCAGTACTCCATGGAAGATGGGGTGTACTGGATCTGTGGTAATTTGACTAAGTAAAGTCAATGGCAACTTTACCTTTTCTGGGGGACTGTAGTCAGCCCCAGAAATGGAGTCGGTGGGAAGTCTAAAAGAGAACCCTGTGTTACTGCACTGGAGGTGCTGTGTAACACACTAAGAAAGGGGCTACTGAAGTGGTGTACTCCAGAGCCCACAATCAAAAAAACAGGAGGAAGACACATGGCAAAACATGGGTAAGAGAGGGGGAAAATCTCACACTCTTACCAAGTGAAAACAAAATGTACTCCAGAAGTCCAGCAAAGCTGCTGGGGGACTCACTAGGTGAGGGAAATTAGCCATAAATGAGAATTCTCCCTAACACCAGGGCTCCTGAAGGCCTATTGCTCCTGAAGGCCCAGGGCTCCTGAAGGCCTAAGGCTCCTGAAGGCCCAGAGCTCCTGAAGGCCCAGGGTTCCTGAAGGCCCAGGGCTCCTGAAGGCCCAAGGCTCCTGAAGGCCCTGTGCTCCTGAATGTCTAAGGCTCCTGAAGGCCCAGGGCTCCTGAATGTCTAAGGCTCCTGAAGGCCCAGGGTTCCTGAAGGCCCAGGGCTCCTGAAGGCCCAAGGCTCCTGAAGGCCCTGTGCTCCTGAATGTCTAAGGCTCCTGAAGGCCCAGGGCTCCAGAAGGCCTAAGGCTCCTGAAGGCCCAGAGCTCCTGAAGGCCCAGGGTTCCTGAAGGCTCAGGGCTCCTGAAGGCCCAAGGCTCCTGAAGGCCCTGTGCTCCTGAATGTCTAAGGCTCCTGAAGGCCCAGAGCTCCTGAAGGCCTAAGGCTCCTGAAGGCCCAGGGCTCCTGAAGGCCCAGGGTTCCTGAAGGCCCAGGGCTCCTGAAGGCCCAAGGCTCCTGAAGGCCTTGTGCTCCTGAATGTCTAAGGCTCCTGAAGGCCCAGGGCTCCTGAAGGCCCAGGGCTCCTGAAGGCCCAAGGCTCCTGAAGGCCCTGTGCTCCTGAATGTCTAAGGCTCCTGAAGGCCCAGGGCTCCAGAAGGCCTAAGGCTCCTGAAGGCCCAGAGCTCCTGAAGGCCCAGGGTTCCTGAAGGCCCAGGGCTCCTGAAGGCCCAAGGCTCCTGAAGGCCCTGTGCTCCTGAATGTCTAAGGCTCCTGAAGGCCCAGGGCTCCAGAAGGCCTAAGGCTCCTGAAGGCCCAGAGCTCCTGAAGGCCCAGGGTTCCTGAAGGCCCAGGGCTCCTGAAGGCCCAAGGCTCCTGAAGGCCCTGTGCTCCTGAATGTCTAAGGCTCCTGAAGGCCCAGAGCTCCTGAAGGCCTAAGGCTCCTGAAGGCCCAGGGCTCCTGAAGGCCCAGGGTTCCTGAAGGCCCAGGGCTCCTGAAGGCCCAAGGCTCCTGAAGGCCTTGTGCTCCTGAATGTCTAAGGCTCCTGAAGGCCCAGGGTTCCTGAAGGCCCAAGGCTCCTGAAGGCCCTGTGCTCCTGAATGTCTAAGGCTCCTGAAGGCCCAGGGCTCCAGAAGGCCTAAGGCTCCAGAAGAATGAATTAAGCTTGCTCTGTTGTATTGAACTGCACCCTGATGTCTTTCATGCAAGGACACAGCAACCTCTGATACCTCTAAAAGTCCACCGTGCTGTACACTTCCAGCTGCTACACACTACATCACCCCCACCCATCATTAACACACTACCAGCCTCCATTGCACGGTGCTCTGCAGCGGTCTTTAAACGCAGCCCTTAGGACTGCTCATCCCAGGGAAGTCTAGAGCCCCTGAGACTTTGCAGCTGATACTTTTCAAATGAATGAAACTGCAAACCCAGCCATATTACATTCCGGATCAAAAGTGGATTGGAATTTAAAAACAGTAGTGTAATGTCTGACTGTCCACACGCATTTCAGAGAAATCTGAACATTGATCTGGCATAGTCTGAGTGCCAGGTCCATTTATAGGGAGAGGCAACCCAGTGCAGTCGCCCATGCTTTTACCAGCAGGTTGTACCAGACTGATGCTACAAACTGCACTGGTTGCCTCAGTGTTGTGCATTCAGAGGGATCAAATAACCATCTAGTCCCAGAGGACCCCAACCCTGGAGATGAGACATTCACTTAAGAGTTTGCTGGTTGCACTGCACCAATGCCACTGACCCTATATAGCCAAGCGGCCCAAGTACTGCTGCAACAATATGAGAGTGAGATATGTCAGACATGCGCGGTGCCCCCGGGTAGAGCCCGGTCACGGAATGAATACACAGACACTGAGTACCTTTCCCATTTCAACTGCAGAGAAATCCTGGAAACCTTTCAAAGTAGCACTCAAATAATTCCTATAAGAGCCTCTCTTCCAGCCGAGAGGGGATCCCATGAGGAAGAGGAAAGTATAACATCGACTGACCCTCGTCCCAGCTCAGGAAGCGCTCAAGGAATCAATACACAGTTTTGGAGCGGTGCTTCCAGCCAGGTGAGCCATGCAGGTAGGGGTCAAGCCATGACTTAAAGCATCTCAACAGGCCTTCCAGCCAAGACATGAACCTTCGAGACAGCTGAGCTCAAGGAATGAACATGCAGAGGTTGAATATCTCATCCAACTTGGCGGTGAACAAGAACGAGGTCCAAGAATATGCATGTACTGCACCTATGCCCCCCACCCACCAAGAAACTGCTCAAACATTGCCGATCCAAATAAAAGATGGCCAGACACAACAAGAGCTTTAATCTGCCCCCAAACACACACAGAAACCTTCCAGCATCCTCAACCCCCTCTCCAAACTGACATCCACCCCAAGAATGGCCCAATCTACCCCGGTGTGCAAATCTGTAATGGAACATTTCAACTCCAAGATGCAAAACCTCGAGCGGACCCCTCCTCCACAGATCCTCTTCCACCTCCCACCCTCAAACCCTCAATCACCTGGAAGACATTCCACCCCACCCACACGCTCACCCCCCTAACCCTCACTGGCAAAACAAAAACAGGACACTTACTGGGTGACTCATGCACACCTCAGGACGCACCAAGCTGCATAAAGAGATTCAGCACACTGTCTCCACAGTGGGTCAATATTATCAACTCCTGTCCCTCACGCCGCACCATCCCATTCCCACACACACTCAAAACAAGGCAAGTATCCACCGTCCTGAAAAAAGCATTCCTCCATCCAACACCCCTCAAACACTATCACAATACAGCCATGGAATGCTTCATCACAACCCAACTCCAGCAGCACATCACCGCAGGCAACCTCCCCAAACCCCTTCAATCAGCTTTCCACACAGCAGTGAGACCTCAAATCTTTGCATCTTAGAAAACCTCCCCAAGGTCACTTCTAGGCTTTGACCTCTCTACAGCTATATACACCATTTTCCAAAACGTGCTGTCCCACATGATGAAACTACCTCCTTCCTCACTGACCCATCCAAGACCCCGGTCCACCGATCAAATACCTCCCAGTTCAAAACAGGATTTCACAAGGATGGTCCCTATCCCCCTCTCCTGTGCAACCTATACATATTTAAGCCACACTCTAAGTAGCCACAGTAGCCGCATAAGCCAATATGCAGACGACACGCAAAGATCTCCTCAAAACTCCACACCCTCAAAAATGGTCTCTTCTCCATCACCATCTGGATGGAAACCCAATTCCTAAAACGTGACCCACCCAAAACAGAATACCTCCGCATCTGCCCCCCTCCTCCAGATCATGAACCAAACCTCACCCCGGATCAAAGAACTCACTACAGACAACCCAGAGAAGTCCTTCTACACAGCAGTAAAGTCGCCTGTACCCATCTACCCTGAGCTGATTACATTTTAAATGATGACTGCTCTCTGTTACACCACAAGTTGCAGAAAGGTTCTGGGAGAAGCCACCACGTCAGAAGCCCTCTCTTCTAGGTATTCTTGGACATGCAGTCAGGGGCAGACCAGTGCATTAGACCCATTTATCACTCATTGTTTTCACTTCAGCCTGCATGGCTCGTTAGGTAATATAAAATGAACAGTCATTAACTCTAGGATCATTAATCGAGTAATGGGCCACGTGTCCGCCACTGGGTCAAGCTGTTCCCTGTGGCCCTCAGGTGCTCATCGATGCAGGCGGATAACCAGGGTGTGGGGGATGGGCCAGTAATGGCGGATGATCGCACTCCCTTCTTGCAGCTTTCAGGTCCTGCTGTCCTGCAGCCAGGGCTAGCAGCCAAAACACTGGCAGAGGCTGAGCAAAAAGAATTACAATACAAGCAACATTCACCTGTAGAATGTATCACTCTTGCTGTACCTTTTGGAGATCTACTACTGCAGGGCCCCATTTCATGCTCTCTTTCTCTGCTGCTAATCCCTAATATATGGCGTGCAGCCCCTTAAACCCAAACCAAAGGTGAGCTGCATAATGATGAGAGGGACTTTTCTAGGCACATCTAGTGCCTGGCATCTAGTGCCTGGCATCTCGTGCCTGGAAACTGCAGTTAGTGTTGGTCCAAGAGGCTAACCCCACAACCCTGACAGGCAACACAGACACTCCTCCTCACTAGCCTCACTGAAGCAACCAATGGCATGTCCCAAGGACATTCTACATTCAGTTAACTGGCCAATATAAACTGCAGCTGCTAAGTAAACAAGCATTGGCAATGCCAATAGTTTTGGCATTGGTAGTTGTGTGCTGCATTTTACATTTATCTGTAAGTATTTATTACATTTTGGCCACTATTTATCTAGTATTTGTAAAGATGATTGTAGAGGAATCTGGTTTTAAGATAGAAAAATGTATTGGTAACCATTTCATTTACAGTATAATAATAGTATAAACATGCTTTAAAATGTTTTTTGAGTAGTAAAAAAAAGTGTGTTACATTGTAGGAAGCTGTATATCACAAGGAAAGTGCAAAGCATTTTGTTAACAGAGTGTGTTAAATATATTCCATCCTAAACAATATATTTAAGCAAAAACGAACACCCCGGTGGGGATGGGCCTATGCACTGGGGTATCTGGCTTTGGGGGACATGCACGAGTCCGGCAGGTCGACTTGCTTCATTTTCATACTCGGCCCATGATTAGTAGCATTAGTTTAAAACACAGATGAAACCCTAGAATGTTAATTCTGACTGTGAAGCTTGAACCAATAGTGGCATATCGAAAAGGTGACAGAAGGCCAGGGAATGGAGTGGTCAAACTAGTGCAGGTAAAACGAGAGCGCCTGGCCCCTTTATTCCCAGCTGTTCTCCTTAGAGAGGCTAGATTTTGGGTCAGCTCGCTGTGAGACAGGGGGGTGCCTTACTTAGGAGTAGACGATCACGATATGAGAAGATGTAACCTGAGCTCCATATGCAGGCTGTGAAAGTCATAGGTGGACGTGCGACAAACAGGTAGGTAAGAGCCAGGCGTCTGTCCTTTCCCTGCAAGGACAGACTGGCACCCTTCTGCTCGGTTATGCTACTATGCTTTGAAGGGGGCTTATTAGGAAAGATTTCAATTTATGGGAAATTTTCCCTCCAGTTGTGAACCCCCCAAAGTTTTCCTTCTGTCTGACCATCCTGCCTGATTTTTGCCTTCTGCTGTACTCCGCTGGGCATTTGCTAATTTTGTTATGGGGAAACAGACACGTCCTTCAGACTGTCACTACTGGGAGACTTTATTTCCCCTAGTCTTTTTTATTTTATAACAACTTTATTTATATCCGGTTACAGCAAGTACAAGGTAGGTCTATATGTGCAGACAGACAGTCATGATACAACAAGTAGCTCCATCTGGCCCTCCTTCCCCAGGGCCCCCATGTTGTCTGGTTCTTTGGACCTTCCCACAGCCTCAGGGTCTCTCTGACCGTATACTGGGGAGAGGAGGGGGCTTTATGTTCTTAGGAAGCGGTTCGCCAATTGCGGCTCAAAGGTCAGTGCCGGAAACTGGCTATTGTATTCCAGGACCAGGGCCCAATAGTCCGTAAAGCAATGTAATGCTCCTTCCTTTGCCGCCGTGACTTTCAGCCACCAGGATCTCCCAAACCTTCATCCACCATGAATTTTTGAATTTCTTGAATTTTTGAAGTCATTTATATCGCGCACCGGACGAACTGAATCGTGATTAGGCGCAGATGGAAATTATGAATATTGGAATGTCTTTCTCCAGTATAGTAGATACATTACCCCTGTCATTATTTCCTGTGGGAAGTCTCAGCAAAATAAATGGGTTTTTAGGGCCTTATGGAATATCATAAGTGTCATGGCCTCTCTGATATGTCCCGGGAGCTTATTCCATAGTCTGGGCCCATAGGGGTATTAAGGGGCCCTCCTGAGTTTTCCATTTCTGGGCCAGGGTTATTTCGTCTGCCAGAAGCAGCTGCTTGAGCAGTTTAGCGGGCGACCCGCTTTTGGGTATCACTTCGGCCATGGCAGCCGCAGCAGGATCAACTCCGGGTTACTGTGCAATTTGCATTGGGTTATAGTTTCAATGATCTGTATGACCTCCTCCCAGAATGTCTGCGCCTTCAGGCATTCCCACCACATGTGGGGGAAGGTTCCACGGGCACCACATTGCCTCCAACAGTTCGGGTCTATGGCCTTCTGAAAGTGGTGTAAGCGCTCTGGGGGTGGGGGGATGATGAGGGGGGTAATACCAACGGTGAAGGAGTTTTAATACGCATTCTTTGTTGGTGATGCATCTTGAAGTAGAGTTGATCCTGGTCCAAATGTCCAGCCATGTTTGATCTTATATAGGGTGCCCCAGGTCTGCTTCCCATCTGCCCATATCCAATGGTTTAATTGTTAGCATGTCCTTTTGTAGCAGTTTGTAGAGCTTGGTGATCAGCCCCCGGCGCAGGCCTTCCTTTAACGCGTGTTCCAGGGAGTGAAGGTCTCTTGTGGCCCCCTGTCCAACCGCTGGCTGCGAGATCCAATGCCTGATCTGGGCGTAGGTGAACCTCTCAGTTTCTGCTGAGTGGAAGAAGCTCTTACATTCTTCGAAGGAGAGCGGGGATCCATTCACAAACAGCTGTGAGAGAGTGTTGAGACCCCTGTCCCCGGGTACATCGGCAAAAGTTTGCTCCATGCATGCCCAGCGAGAAGTCTGGATTACAGAGGATCGGGGAGAGGGGGCCTAATCCCTTGGGGAGCTTTTTCATTTGCAGGGCCTTGCCCCAAACGCTCAGCGTAGTCCTGGTGGATGACAAGATCAACTGCCATAGGCGGCGTGCCAAGACCAACATGTGTAGGAGCAGGTTTAGCGGGGGCTATTTGCTTGTTCGATTCGTGTCCATTTAGGGGAATTTGTCTGCTCAGCCCAGGCAGCAGCAGCCGTTAGTCGAGCTGCTATGCAGTAGTTAGGGAGGTTCGGTAACCTTATACCTCCCCATTTAGCCGCTTCCGTCATTACTTTCAGTGGATTTCTTGCTCTGCATCCTTTCCAGACAAATCCCAAAAGCTGTTTCTGTATGTGCAGGAGGGGTTGTTTAGGAGTTGGACAGGAATGGTTGAGCATAGATATAGAAATCTAGGCAAAAGGTTCATCTTACATGTTGTGAATCTGCCCAGCAGGGAGATTTCCTGGCCCTCCCCTCTCTTCAGGTCAGCCTCCAGTACCTTGAATAAAGGGGGGAAATGTGCTGCGTATAATAGCTTGGGGTCTGCTACGATGTGTATCCCTAGGTAGGGTGTGGATGTGGTGCTCGATTTCAGCCGGCAAGCCGCTCGGAGGGTCTTTATGAAGTCTTTGGTCATGTATACCCCGAGCGCCTCCAATTTGGTGTAGCTAACCATAGACCCGGCCATCTGGTCAAAAGCATCCAGTTCTGCTAGGACTGCCGGGAGGGAGGATCAGCAGTCTGTGAGGGAGAGCATCACATCATCTGCGTAAAGCGATTTCTTAAATTGTTCCCTTTGTATGTCCATCCCTGTTACCTTCTCGTTCAGGTGGATTCTCTGGGTAAATGGTTCCATCACTAGGGCGAAGATCAGTGGGGAGAGCGGGCAGCCCTGTCTCGTCAGGCATGAGAGTGTGATTGGAGCTGAGAGCTTTTGATTCATCCGAAGGGACGTCTTTGGGGCTTGGGTAGTTGGCATCTTACGGAACATAGGGCCCGAATAGGAAGGCCTCGAAGGTGAGTCACATGAAGGCCCAGTCCAACCTGTCAAAGGCCTTTGTGGCATCCAAGGTTAGTACTGCCAGCTGCTGCTGCTCTCGGGCGGCCACTTACATTAGGTTGAGGGCCCGCCGGGCATTGTCTCCTGTGTTCCTCCTCCTGATGAATCCCGTCTGGTACTGGTCTATAATAGTTGGCAACAACAGAGCCAGTCCGTTTGCCAGGGCTTTAGAGTAAATGTTTGCATCTACGTTGAGTAGGAATATGGGCCTATATGATGCACACTCCTTGGGGGTCCTTTCTAGGTTTCAGGAGCATAATCGTGGTGGTCTCTTGCATAGAGGTTGTGATCGTGCCTGTATCTCAGAATGAGTTGAAAAGTTCTGTCATCGGGCCCAGTAAGAGAGGTCGAAAGAGTTTGAAGAATTACGGTGGATATACATCGGGGCCCGGGCCCTTGGTTTCAGGGCTTTGATCACTTCTTTGACTTCTTCAGCTGTGATTGGGCGTTCCAAAGTGGCTACGTCAGCTTCCGAAATGTGAGGGAGCCTGGCTTGCATTATGAATTGCTCCTGTTGAGGTTGCAACTGAGGAGAGGTTGTCAACGTATTGGCAAGGTGGGAGGTTGTTTGCTGCAGTTTTGCCTCTTCCTCGTTATAGGGTCTTGCCCTCTGGATTCCTAAGGGCTGTAATCAGATTCCTCTGTCGTGTTCTTGCCAGTTTGCTGACCAGAAATGTGTTGGCCTTATTGCCGTTTACATAGTAGCTTTGCTTCGTTCTGATCAGAGCCTGGGCTGTGTCTTCTGCATAGTGTGCCTCTAGTTTACTGTGGGCAAGTCGCAAGAGTTTGGCCGCCTTTGGTGACTATCACTTCTTGTGGTTTTTCTCAGTTGCTTCAACCTCCCCTTCCAGCTGCTCTTTCATTTTGCTCTGTCTTCTCCTATATGCCGCAGCCTGGGCGATGAGTTCCCCTCTGATTACTGCTTTCAGGGCCTCCCATCTAGTCGCTGTGGAGATGAGATCGGAGGGGTTTTCTTTAAGGTAATTATGAATTGCTTTGGTTGCATCATCCCAAACTGCAATATCGTGTAACATTGGTTCAAAGACTGCCTGTGCTGTCTTGGGGGTAGGGGCAGGGGCAGGGGGGTCGAAAGACCCAGGCTAACAGCAGTATTGGAGCATGGTCTGATAGGATCCTTGCACCCATTTCCACCTCATCCATAAACAAGAGCAGTTGGGGGCTGGCTAGTATCAGGTCTATCTGTGAGGAGGAGTGATGAACGTGGGAAAGAAGAACAAGTTACTTCTTAACTGGTAACGTTCTTTCGATGGGATGTTCCTCCGACGTATTCCTTATCTTTGATAATTCGTCTGCAGCTTGCTGGCCTCGGAAACATTTTTCGCAGTAGAGGGCGCAGCGCATCGATGTCCGTCGAGTTGGTGTCCCTCGGCAGCCACCGTATCAGTGCCAACGTCACCATGCCCATAAATAGCCACGCACAGCGTCGTTGCTCAGTTCCGTTTTGTAGCATAAGATAAGTCCTGCATGAATTGGTTATTGACCTTGAAGGAGCGTAAACTGCAACCACAAGGGAAGTATTACTGCAGGGATGGATGGGAGGGGTGATAAGGAATACGTCAGAGGAACATCCCATTGAAAGAACGTTACCAGGTAAGAGGTAACTTGTTCTTCGAAGGGATTGTGTCCTCCGACGTATTCCTTATCTTTGATAGACTCCCATAGCAGTGGTGTGTAATTGGAGGTGGGAGTAAAAATGCCATGTTTCCCTTTAGGAATGAACAGAATGTAATGCGGCTTTGCCAAACCTAGTCTCTTGACAAGAGGAGGAATCCAGGTTGTAAAATCTTGTGAAGGTATGTGCGGACGACCATGTGGCAGCCGCACATATGTCTCGAACCGGAACCCCTCTTTGGAGGGCCGAAGAGGCTGCGATACCCCTGGTTGAATGAGCCCTAAGATTTTGAGGAGGCTCTTTCCCTGCTAGTTTGTAACATTCCAGAATGGCCAAAATAATCCATCTGGAAATGGTCTGTTTTGTTATCGGTAGTCCCAATTTGTGCCCTGAGTAACCTACGAACAGTTGGTCTGCTTGCCTAATCCTAGCAAGTCTGCTGATGTAAAAGCTTAAAGCTCACCTTGGGTCCAGCCTATGTAGCCTTTCTTCCTCTTTCCCCAGATGGGGAGGAGGATAGAATGAAGGTAAAGTAATTTTCTGAGTGATGTGGAATTCAGAAACCACCTTTGGGAGGAAATTAGGCATCACCTGTAGGACAGACAACCTTGTCTTTATGAAAAATTGTATGAGGGGGTTTAAAAGATAGAGCTTGTAATTCGCTCACCCTTCTAGCAGATGTTAGTGCCACTAATAAGACAGTTTTAAGGGTGAGAAATCTTAGCGAACAAGAGTGGAGTGGTTCGAAAGGAGTACCCATCAGGAAATTTAAGACTAAGTTTAAGTCCCATAGGGGAACTTGGAATGGTCTTGGAGGATAGACATTAGTTAATCCCTTTAGAAAGTGTATTACTAAGGGTAATTTAAAATACGATGGCTCCTCTGCAGTGCGCTTGAAGATCGATAGCGCTGCGAGATAGCCCTTGATAGTGCCAACTTGAAGGCCTGAATTTGCCAAATAGAGTAGAAAGGATAACACCGTTGGTGTACCACATGAAAAGGGTTCAATATTCTTTTCTCTACACCAGCTGCAAAATTTGTTCCAATGGCAGCGGTATAAAGACTTTGTTGCTGGCCTTCTGGCAGAAAGCAACACCTCCATGATGTCATCAGGGAGGTCCCAATCCTTGTATCTCAACCTTTCAGAAGCCAAGCGTGAAGGTTGAGGGTTCTGACGTCTGGATGGAGAACCTGACCTCCCTTCTGTGAGAGAAGATTCTCCTTGAGTGGAAGGCAAATTGGAGGGCAGATGGACATGTCCAGAAGGTCCAGGTACCACGTTCTCCTGGCCCAGTCTGGGGCAATTAGGATCATGGTCCTCCGGAATCTTCTCAACCTCCTGATCATTTGTGGAATGACAGGGACTGGTGGAAACACGTACAGGAGTGGAAACTCCAAGTCCACTACGAACGCGTCCCCTAGAGCTCCTCTCGGGGGAAATTCCCTTGAACAAAACAGATCGCACTTCCTGTTGGTACTGCTGGCGAACAGATCCACTTGAGGGGTTCCCCAAAGGGCGAAGATCTCCTGAAGGACTTCCTGAGCTAGTTCCCACTCGTGGGAGACTGTGCCCTGCCTGCTCAGAGCGTCCGCCGTCAAGTTCTTCTCTCCGGCTAGGTGAACTGCCGATAGAGAGATTCCTTCTTGAATTGCCCAAAACCAGAGCTGCATTGCCTCTCTGCACAGTGGCAGTGATCCCACGCCTCCTCTTTTGTTGAGGTAGTGCATGGCCACTGTGTTGTCCGTCATTATCAGGACATTTTTCCCTGTACTGATGGCAGGAAAGCTTTCAGCGCTAGTCTGATCGCTCTCAGCTCCAATAGGTTGATGTGTAGTCTGGACTCCGATGGAGACCAACGACCGCTTATTGTCAAGTCGTTGGCATGGGCTCCCTACCCCATGAGTGAGACATCCGTGACTACTGTTATCTCCGGCCAGGGTTGCCAAAACAGTTCTCCTTTCAAAATGTTCTCTCGATAAGCCCACCATTGAAGGTCTCGGGCTAACTTGTCCGGAATCCGAAGGAGATCTGTCATTTTTCCTGAGAACTGCAACCACTGGATTCTTAGTGCCCACTGGAGAGATCTCATTCTCAGGCGAGCCTCTGGCACAAGGAAGATGCAGGATGCCATGAGGACTAGCAACCTCAAAAAAGTCGAAGGCTGGGAGATGTTGGGCATTTTGAAACTTGGTGACCATCTGCAGAATATCTTGACCCTTCACCTCTGGTGGCGAGGCTTTTCCGAGAGAAGTGCCCAGGACCGCTCCGATGAACTGGAGTCTCTGTGATAGTATCATCTGTGACTTCTTTAAATTGAGGGAGAAGCCCAGTTTGTGAAAGAAGTTGCAGACATAATCTAGCTGGATCTGAGCTTGTTCCGAAGATACAGCCCTGATCAGCCAATCATCCAGGTAGGGGTAGACGTGAATCCCTCCCCTCCTTAGACTTGCAGCCGCTACCGACATTAACTTGGTGAAGACCCTCGGGCGGAGGTCTCAGTCCTCTGTCCTTCTTCGGTATGAGAAAGTAGGGGGAGTATCAGCCCTTGTTCCTCTCCGCTACAGGTACCGGTTCTATGGCACCTTTCTCTAGCAGGTCTACAACTTCCTGCGAGAGGAGCGGATCTGGAACTTTCAGAGAGCTGTTCCCCAGTGGATGATTCTGAGTGATGCGTAGAAAAGGAAGGCAGTAACCTTGGTCAACTGTCTCCAATGCCCAAGCATCTGACGTAATAACCTGCCATTCCGTCAGATGTTGAGTTAACCTGCCACCTACTGGTGTCTTGTGAGGAGAGTCCTCAGAGCGGTTTGGAGGCGGCTGATGCAGATGCCGAGGGTAAAGAGGCACCTGCTGCTGTTGCAGCTTTTGTATTTTTAACCCGTCCACCTCGGGTGAATCTTTTCTGACCCCTTTGAACCGGCTGTCCTCTGCCTCTTCCGAATGCAGAATAGAAGTGAAAGGACTTACCTCTCCAAGAGGTTCCTGAGGGGCGATATGGTGTCTGACGGATTGCAGCTCCCAGGGATTTTGCTGCTGCCTTTGATATTTGAAGTTTTTCTAAACTGTCATCCGCCTTCTTACCAAACAAAGAAGAGCCGTCAAAGGGCATATTCAAGAGTCTGCTTTGCACATCTGGAGCAAAACCATACTTTCGCAACCAAGCAAATCTCCGGGTTGTTGTACTTGCCGCCATGGCCCTGCTGATGCTGTCAGCAGAATCAATGCCACTTTGAAGGGATTGGCACATTGCGTCTTTACCATCCTTAATGATGTTTAGAAACGCTTCCCTTTCTACTCCCTCCGGGAGGAAGTCAGGCGCTGATGAAGCACACTCCAAAAGTGTGTGGCTGAACCTTGCGAGCGTACAAGTAGCATTGATGGATTTCAACGCCATGCTACATGCAGAAAATACTTTTTTGGCCATAGAGTCATATCTCTTGTCATCCCTGTCCTGTGGAACAGTAGGGTAAGCCGATTTACTACCTGATGAAGTTGCTGCCTGAACAACCAGACTCTCCGGAGTTGGGTGTCTGGATAAATATTCAGGGTCAGCAGAAGAGACCCTATATTTGGCTGATCATTTTTGTTAACCACCGGGATAACCCCAGGGGTTTCCCAATTTGCCAATATTTTCCTTTGTAATGCCGCATGAAATGGCACCACAGGATCCTCCTGTGGACCTTTCACCAAAATGGCTGTGAGGTTGTCTTGCTGAAAAGCAGGTGAGGGTGTAGACCACCCCATAAACTCTATTATCCTTGCCATCAAGGTTCTATAAGGGGTTTCAGCATGTTCCCCTGGGTCTGGTTTGGCAAATTCCACTTCTGGGGAAGTGTCCAACCCACTTGCTTCATGTAAGGATTCTTGGAGGTCTTTTAACCTACCTTCCTCAGAGGTAAATTCCTCTGGTACAGGAGTTGCAGATCCCTGGAACTCAAAAGGTCTTTCCTGGTCCGAATTCTCCCCTTCTTCATAAATAGGTGATAAGGCTCTGGAATGATCAGATCTTGGAAATGGTATAAATCCCATTTCCAGAGCAGAAGGGGCCAAATTCATCATAATTGGCTGAGAAAACGTCGACGTCGTCGACGCGGACGCTAAAGGCTTCAAAGCCATTGAAAAAGGCGTCGAGAAAGTTGGTAGAGGCCTTGAGGAGCTTGAGAGTATCGGAATTCTACTCAAAGTTGTCGATGACATTCTCGTGATCGAGGCTCTGGGTATGGCCACTGGCTGTGAGGTGGCCGTGGGATTGTCCTTTCTTGGCGTCAAATCAACTGACCTGTGCGTCGAAGAACCCTTCGATAATGGCGTCGAAGGTGCAGATATATGCGTTGAAGGGACTTTCGACGATGGCGTCGAAGACGCGACCTTGCCTTTGCTCGAGGGTTCGTGGCGCTCTCAAGTAGCTTCTTTCGCCGGGTGCTGCGACTCGCGGCGTTTTGATTTTTCAGGTCTTTCACCCAGGGTATCTCCCGCAGCAGTCTTCGAGGGGGTCGAGGCCGCTTTCTCGTGATGCTAAGACGCTAAGCATCTTTTTCCTGAATTCCTCCCACTCAGCCTGAGAGCTATGTTTTGTGGGGCAGGAGACCCTTTTCGGGGAAACGGAAGAAGACGAGTAAGGGGATCTTGGACGTCTCTTTTTTGAATGCTTAGATCTCGAAGAGTGATGGGAACTGCTTCGAGACCTAGAACGAGAATGTCTTTTGTGTTGGCGAGGAGACTAATGTCTCGACTCCGCTGAGGAAACGTTCGAAGAAGTTTTAACTGCCCTACCTCTCTCGAGCTTCCCCTTATGCTCCTTCAAGGCTTTCGCCGTCATGGACATGCAGTCCTCGCACTCCGAACAATGGTGCTCGACTACCACGCACCACAAACAGATCCTGTGAGGATCCGTCAATGACATTTTCTTTCCACAGTCTCGACATATTTTGAAGCCGGACCATGGAGTCGTCGGTTTGGATGAGGAAGCCATCGAGTACGAGTCAGTATTCTTGAGGAATAATGAAGTATATTTGACTGAAGAACTGAGCAACGATATTCCGAGGCACCACGAAGCGCGGAAAAACAGAACTGAGCAACGGACGCTGTACGTGGCTATTTATGGGCATGGTGACTGTCGAGGGACACCAACTCGACGGACGTCGATGCGCAGCGCCCTCTACTAAGAAAATGTTTTCTGAGGCCAGCAAGCTGGAGACGAATTATCAAAGATAAGGAAAACATCGGAGGACACAATCCCTTCGAAACGAGAAGTCTGAGGCATCTGGATGGAGCACCCTGCAAGTATCCACAACCCCCAGGGATTTAAACAGTTGGCAGAGACACAGGGCGGACATAAAGTCCTTCACTGACGAGGGCCTGATTTGTCTGTCATGGGGTTAGGAACGCTGTTGTAGTCGCCACCGATGACTGCTTGGCCTTCAAGGAAAGGGAGAAGCTTTGTTTCCAGTACTGCTAAAAAGTTTCCTGGCCCTCGCTCGAGCGCAGATTGAGGTGTGTAGCTAGTCAAACAGTAACCCTTTTAGTGCGATGAATCTGCCTTCTGGGCATTGCAGGATCTCTCGTTCCCTAAACGGTATCCCTTTGGCTAGAAGAATCGTTGTGCCACCCCTTTTGCTATTTCCTGATGCCAAGTACTGTGTTGGAAAGGCTCTGTGACGTAATCGTGGGAAGTCTGCTGGGAGCAGGTGTCTCTTGGAGGAATATCACTGAGCTATGCAGGTCCATTAGGGGCTTGCAGGTAGATTTTCGTCTCTTCGGGCAGTTCAGGCCCCTAATGTTCCATGAGACATAGCCCAGTTTCTGGTGTGGCAGGGGGGCCTTTTGCAGTGCCCCCTCAGGAATCAGGGGATGTGGGAAGAGAGGGGGTGGGTGTTGACTCCGGAGGTCTGCCTGCTAATGTAGGGCTGCCAGTCTTGTTCTGCTGTGACCGGGGATTTATATTTTCTAAACTGGGTCCGAACGTGACCCGGGAACAGAATGAACCAACAGAGAACCAAAACAAGAACATAATCCAAACCAAACTGGGACCGGTGGGCCTTGGGCCAGAGTGTGTATCCATCCACTCAGCTGGGGCATATCATGGGACACCAGAGCGCCAAGAGTGTCGTTGGCACGGAGAAGAAGTTACTCCCTGATCATCTCCCCCTTTGTGGTGAGGAGGTAGGGGGGAGGCTGGGTCAGTGCTAGGTGGGAGGTGGCTTTCCCCCCTGGGAACCTTCATCCAGCAGTTTTGTTGAGATTTCGGGGTCGCTCCTGGGTCCTTCTCTGGGGACGGATGCATTGAATCTTCCTCGGGGGTCGCCGGTTCCCCTCCCATGATCCCCCCGCCTCCTCCAGTGAGTGGATTATGCACATTTTGCCTTCAAATGAGAATTGGAGCGCAGCCGGGAAGAGCCACCGGTATTTGATTTTCTGGTCCTGGAGGAAGGTAGCCAGCGGCCCGAGGGCTCTGCGCCTTTGTGGGTGCCAGGTCCTGGAAGATCCGGAGGAGGACCTTTGATATGTCAGGTCCCCCTGGATGCGACTCACCGACATCATTTCCTGCTTCCTGGAAAAGAAGTGGACCCTTGTAATTACTTCGGGTATGCCCGTTGTTAGAGAGCCTCTGCGGCCTCGCAGCTCATGCGCCCGGTCCAGTAGTATTAACGATTTGTTGCACTCAGGGAGTAGCATTTGGAAGAGGTCGCTGATGTACGTCGACAGGGCCTGGTCTGATACGGAGGTAGGAACCCCTCTGATCCAGATATTGTTCCTGCGGGCTCTATTTTCCAAATCCTCCTGTTTGCATTTCATGCCCTCGCCATCCTCCTCCAGGCTCTGGATTCTCCGTTGCAGGTCGGCAAATTGTGTCGAATGGTTAAGGAGCTAGTCCTCGGTTTCCCCAAACCTGTGCTCCACTTCCTACAATCAGTTGTCCAGGCCATCCCTTTTAGCGGCTACCTCTGTCATGCAATTGCGAATCTCTGACTTGATTTCCGCTAAGAGGGCTTGTATATTGTCTTAGTGGCCCATTGGCCGGCGATCTTTCGGGCGATGAAGTTTGGGCACGACTAGAGTCTGCTTTTTTGGAATTGTTCTGTTGTCGCAGCATGCTGACAATGTCTGCAGATTTAGAGGATTTCTGTTTAGCCATTCTGATGGACGAGTTGTGGCCGGTCAGGGCGATGAGTAGGGCAACTTAGGGTACCAGGCCTATGGCTTGGCTCACTTTCAGGTCTTTTGGGGTTTCTTGGGATGAGCGGTGGGCTTGCGAAGTTCTCTGTCCGTGCGTCCCTTATTAGGGCTGCTTTTCTAGTTCTCCCCACTCTGGGAAGCCAGGTTGAGGGTGTTGGCTACAAGTGGCCGTGTTGCGTAGGACCCAGCAGGTGTATTGGGCGGGCCTGCTAGATTTGCTACATGGGGAGCGGGGTTGATCCCCCTTTTTAGCTTCCTAGCTGAGTGTCGGCTGTGATCTAGATTTGAGTGGCCTCTCAGGGCCTGCTTGGGGGCCCCCCTCTCCCAACCACTATGATTGGGCGGCCGTGAGGTATCCAGCGTTGCTGGTAGGTGCTGGTAGGGCGGGGACCCCTTCCAATGTGGGGTCCCTGGCTGCTGCTGGTACAGAATAAACGTGTCGTGGGGGGAGCTGCTGAAAGCAGCCCGGTCTGTCTGCACGTGTTGAGGTAAATCAGCCTCCTCTCCCCTCTAGCTGGTGTGCCGTATGTTCTGTGGGGCGGGTAACCCTGAAACCACTGATGCAACCTTTCCTCCCTATGCGCCGGGGAGTATGGGGGAGGATGCCTCACTGCTTCCGCTGCTAGTAGCTGCAAGGTGCTCTCGGAAGGAAGGATCCCTCTGTCTTCCCCACAGCCGCCCCAAAAGAGGGTACACTCCCTATAGCCTGCGCCTCCTTCGATCTTCCAGGCGGCGCCGAAGCTGGCCGGACTCACCTCCTCCTTTGAACCGGGCCTCGGCCGCAGGGCCTTGCTCACAGGATCCAGTCTTCCAGCGCTGGCAGGACAGCTAGGGCAGTCGCGGCATGACTCCACTCCGCTGCCTTCAGGTAGCTGGGATGGGCCGGAGTAGGGACCTCAGTGGTGGAGCGAACAGCTCCCACCCCCTCTCCCCGAATGCGCTCGGGCCACCGCCATCTTGCTTTCGGAGAGCCACACCAACTCTTGTCTTGTCTCTGAAAATCTGCGGCTATCCCTTTCCGATTTACCCCACAAATCTGACCAGCTGGTCCAGGGGGGTAGGGGGTTTCAGTAAGCTGCAGGCTGTCTCTGTGACAGTTCTGAGATGTTAAAACATGGGCATAGTGACGAATTCTCGTGCGTCCCGCGGAGCTCTAAAAGAGGCGACAGCATTGCCGGCACCTCAAGCCACGCCCTATTCGTTTCCCCTAGTATTTCACTTTGTTGCCATTTGTTGGTAAGATTTTATCAGTGCACAATGTACCTTACAGTACAGTGCGCTGGTGTCCCTTTTTCATGTTTACAGCCTAGACACCCTCAAAGGATTTTTGGTGAATGTACAAGTGTGTCCAGGACAGAGCTGGTGGCAATTCCTTTTAAAGCATTTTTGACTATTTTCAATGGTCCAAACAGCGTTTACCGCGTTTGGCCCAGGACAGTGGCCAGTGCCTAAAATGGCCATGCCATGAGGTCCTTTGTTCTGTCCTTATGCCATTTTGTCCCTTTGCCTTCACCAGGCCGAGCAGACCCAGGAAATTCCTTATTTGGTCATGCAGACCCCCACGAAAACCAAAGGTTTTGCGGGCTTCTGCATGCCTTGTGTGTGCGCCCAGGATGTGGGATGCAGCTGTCTAGTTCCAGTACAGGAAAAACAGTAAGGCTGAGGTGTGCCAGGAAATGGAAGCGCTTGAGCAAAATAATCACGTGATAACCACTTAGTAATCAACCAGAGCTAGCTGCTGCACCCTGATGGAACGAGTAGTCACCTCAGACCTACTCCACATTGAAAAGAGACAGTTAATGTTCCCCCATATAGATGCGCTGCTAGCTAACACAAATTACACTAAGATCCTTAAATAATAGTGTTCAGTGTTGCCAATGTAACAAGTCTTCAAAAGTGCTGCTCAAATAAATCTTCAAATATATATTTCAATATTTAATTATGTCCATGTTCAGAAGTCAGAGTTGCATGCCAACACGTGTTTTGACCTCCACAGGTCTTTTTCAAGGCAAAGCTCTGCTCCGATAAATAATATCGAAACATGTAAAAAGCATAATATTTAAACACAATGCATATTGAAAACCCAACACAAGGACAAGGAGATAGATTACTGGGAAAAAATATATATACAGAGTGATGGTCAGAAGAAAATTAAAATTGAAAACAACAATTGAGGTATACATTACCAAAGTAAATTGTCGTATACAATAAACAGGAGCATGTCATCAGCAGCACATGGAGAGAAAAAATATATAACACAGGAGAACTTAAGCATAATGGGCATTACAACAATCAATATGTCATGAATTCTATATTCAGCTCAATAATCTATGGAGGATGACTCCAACCCAAACATTGAGATCCCGTGCGACACCAACAGGAGCCCAGTGTCACCAAAAGTAATGCCTGTCACCACAGCCGCCGACCAAATAGAAAAGCACACTGTGTGGAAATGATAGCCACTAAACCCATGAACCTAATAAGGGTAACACTTCCCGGCACAAATGCTGTGATGATTGGGACCACCGTGGTCCGTGATTGCTCCATGTCTGGGACAGTTGTAAGTGAATATTTCTCCTATTGGTTTCTCTTCATTTTGGCTCTCTAAACCTATTCCAGGTCGATTGTCTGTGTTCACACCGAACATAGTAAAGGAGCCAAGTATCCTGAACCGCTGAAGCAGATCTGTGAAACTGCTGGTGACCCACTGGAAGGGTTTGTACCCTGATCCCATTGTTGTTCTGTCGGAGCCCCTGTTTTGCATCGATCACAGAAGGCCTGCAATGGTGCTTCCATTCGTTGGAGTAGTGGGAATAACTACCCTCAGCACCTCCTGCTTAACCTGCATACGAGCCTGCTCGGAAGTGTTCCTGGACCACCCAGTGAACTGACGAGCTCGTACGGGACCTTTGCCATGGAACCACTGCCGGGTTGAGTTTCGACTGGAGCCTTTGGAGACTGTAAGATCTGTCTAGAAGGCACTCTCTCGCTGAGTTTCATACACCTAGCATACCTAGGTCTGGAATTAGGAGAGTCTGTCCGAACCCGAGCATACGCGGTCATCGTGTCGCCCCGCTGTGGTGACAAACTTTGTGGGTACCTTGCTGCTGTGCCCCCCTGTGCCCTAAGATGTGCTGCAGTGGAACTGGCCCAATCCCTTCATCAGAAGCGGAGAAATCGCCACTGTCTCCCAACGGACTGAGGTCCCGTAACGCAGCCCTTGAAAGCCGGAGAGACGAGCAACTGCAGGATTCAAACCTGCGAACAAACTGGACTTGACTGGTGAAGTTTGAACAGAGTGCGCCGAGGGTCGGTAAGTACTTGCATCCCTTACCGGTGGCCTCTGGCGCATCCATAGACTTTTACGCATGAGTGCCGCCTGAAGGCCACTCTCCTTTGTCAAGATAGCCTGTGCTACCAAACTATTCCTGATTCTTGGAATTCGCTCTGCTCTAGTGTGGAGATCCTCCTTGAACAGTGGGACCTTATTCTTCATCACCTCATCCACCTTCCACAGTCACTACAGCCCCTTCAAGAGTCCCTTTTTTAACTTAACCGCACAATTGAGTACTCCGGCAGAGAATGTAATTTTGAGCGCAAGGCTCCTCACTTCTTTGGGACTGGACTGCCTATTAATTAGGGTTTGAATTGATGAAGGATTGCTTAAAGTATATTCGCACTGTATGACCCCTTTCTGTTGCAGGTTGTGCATCTCTACTCGTGTAACATTCCTTTAGGCCAATAGTTAGTATATATATATGTTTCCTAGTTAGTGTTGTGTTAGTTCAGTTAATATTGCTGAGTTTTACTCTGTGTTTGAGTAAAAAGGCCTTTAATAAATGTATATGTATTTTTGATATATACGCCTGACAAAGTAATTTGTAGTGTCGTACTGTGTGCTCATTGTGAGCTTTCGATCACCCTCATCCCTCCTGAGAGCTAGTCTTGACAGCCGCCAATGCTACCTTGATTGGTCTGACTTGTCCAGAAGGTTACTCTGTTCCAAGAACCTAGACTGGCCTTCTGAACCTCTGCCCACCAGATCAGAGTTCAGAAATCCATCTTAACAAATTGGTGTAAAGCAGTGGTATAGGATCTAAGTTACCCAGTGTTGCGCCCAGGTAAGTGTACCCAGATTACACTTACCCAGGACACATAGTGACCTTGGTAGAAACTTAACTGTAAAGGCTAACAACCCATCTTAAAACATGGAAGCAATAACTAACATAACCTTGAATGCTTCCAAATCAGACACTGAGAAGAACAAGTTACTTACCACAGGTAACGTTCTTTCGACTGGATGTTCCTCCCACTTATTCCTTATTTTATGATATTTCCATTATCCAGCTTAGCTGCTTTGGCAAAGGAAATTCAGCAGAGGGCGCTGTCGATTCAATGTCCCTCTGAGGCCTCTGGCTTGATGTCGACGTCACTGAAGGCATTAATAGCACTGGCAGCGTCCGTTGGATTCAGTTCTGTTTTAACGACTGTAGGATCAATCCCATACCTGACAGTTACTCTTCCTAAGAGAGCACAGACTGCAATAGAAAAGGAAATTCTACTGTGGGGTAGGTTGGGAGAGTCAATAAGGAATACGTGGGAGGGACATCCAGTCGAAAGAACGTTACTAGGGGTAAGTAACTTGTTCTTCGAATAGATTGTGTCCTTCCACATATTCCTTATCTTATGATAGACTCCCAAAGCAGTTTCTAATATTTCTGGAGGAGTGAATCAACAAACATTTTTCATGACAATTTAGTATTTCTCATGTGTCTGTGTGCACAGAATGCACCACTGGCTTACCAAATACGCCTTCCCGGCCTGAAGAAGAGTCGAAATTGTAATGTTTGGTGAAAGTATGTACGGATGACCATGTGGCAGCAGCAGACATTTCTTTTACTGGTACTCCCCACTGTAATGCAGAGGAAGCCGCCATGCCTCTTGTCGAATGAGACCAAAGGCCTTCTGGAGGATCTTTTCCCGCCAGTCTGTAGCATTCAGCTATTGCCAGTATTATCCATCTGGATGTCTGTTTAGTGATAGCCATACCCAACTTGTTGCCTGAGTAGCCAACAAACAGTTGGTCATCTTGTCTTATTTTTACCATTCTGGTGATATAGAAGCTTAGGACTTAGCCTTTCCTCTTCCTTCTGAGTGAGCGGAGGAGGGTAAAATTATGCTAATGTTATTTTCTGAGATACAATTTTGGGTAAAAAGGTGGGTATCATCTTAAGGACCCTTGTCATTATATAAAATAGTGTATGGAGGCTTGCAGGATAAAGCCTGAAGTTCTCTCACCCTTCAGGCAGATGTAATGGCTACTAAGAAGATGGTTTTTAAGATTAGCATCCTCAAAGGACAGGAGTTTATAGGCTCGAAAGGAGCACACATCATGAATTTCAACACCAAGTGGAGTTCCCAAACCGGGACTTGAAAAGGGATTGGAGGGACAACATTTGTCAATCCTTTTAGGAATTGTATTATTAGAGGATTTTTGAAGTAAGATACTTCCTCCGAAGTGCGCTTAAATATAGAAAGTGCTGCAAGATATCCTTTAATAGTACCCATCTGGAGAACCAGATTAGCTGGGTGTAACAGAGAGGATAACACCACAGGTGTATTACATGTAAATGGATCAACATTCTTATCTCTAGGTAACTCTGGGGGCGCTGTTGTGTGCATAATCCTACCAACTCAATCCTGTGGAGTAAACGATCCGCGGACTATGTGAAGGGCAGTGCACGAGTCAGAAAGAAAGCGGGCACCTTTGGGCAACATCTGGGGTTAAGCCGAGCCTCCTATCACCCGCAATGAGGACTGCTCGGATGTGACGGCTGACAGACGGAGGAGCAGTCTCTCTCTGTGTGCCAAATCCGTCCCCTCCCCAGTGTATTCATCGGCCTTTCGGAGAGCAGTGCAACGACCAGCAACACAAGCCTGAGTGGAGAAAACAAATGAGCAACTCAACATAAAGCCACCGCTTGCAAAGTCCCAGCTCCGGTGCACAGCGGCGTGAAGCAGCTGACGGCGAACAAAGCACTCACTGGGTTGGGGGCCCCTGAGTGCTGTTGGATCCCGTGGAGTGGTGGCACCCCCCCGGGCCTGTGGGGAGGAGAAGTACGGCGTGGGCTCTCCCACACGTATACGTACTGAAACGGGACACCCCCTAGTGTACAGAGTGTGTGCCTGTGCCCTCCTGCATGTGGGAACACTCACAGGGCAACACTCACAGGGCAGAGTGTGTGCCTGTGCCCTCCTGCATGTGGGAACACACACAGGGCAGAGTGTGTGCCTGTGCCCTCCTGCATGTGGGAACACTCACATTGCAGAGTGTGTGCCTGTGCCCTCCTGCATGTGGGAACAGTCACAGCACAGAGTGTGTGCCTGTGCCCTCCTGCCTGCATGTGGGAACACTCACATTGCAGAGTGTGTGCCTGTGCCCTCCTGCATGTGGGAACAGTCACAGGACAGAGTGTGTGCCTGTGCCCTCCTGCCTGCATGTGGGAACACTCACAGGGCAGAGTGTGTGCCTGTGCCCTCCTGCATGTGGGAACAGTCACAGGACAGAGTGTGTGCCTGTGCCCTCCTGCATGTGGGAACACTCACAGGGCAGAGTGTGTGCCTGTGCCCTCCTGCATGTGGAAACACTCACAGGGCAGAGTGTGTGCCTGTGCCCTCCTGCATGTGGGAGCACTCACAGGGCAGAGTGTGTGCCTGTGCCCTCCTGCTTGTGGGAACAGTCACAGGACAGAGTGTGTGCCTGTGCCCTCCTGCATGTGGAAACACTCACAGGGCAGAGTGTGTGCCTGTGCCCTCCTGCATGTGGGAACACTCACAGGGCAGAGTGTGTGCCTGTGCCCTCCTGCATGTGGGAGCACTCACAGGGCAGAGTGTGTGCCTGTGCCCTCCTGCCTGCATGTGGGAACACTCACAGGGCAGAGTGTGTGCCTGTGCCCTCCTGCATGTGGGAACACTCACAGGGCAGAGTGTGTGCCTGTGCCCTCCTGCATGTGGGAGCACTCACAGGGCAGAGTGTGTGCCTGTGCCCTCCTGCTTGTGGGAACAGTCACAGGACAGAGTGTGTGCCTGTGCCCTCCTGCATGTGGGAACACTCACAGGGCAGAGTGTGTGCCTGTGCCCTCCTGCATGTGGGAACACTCACAGGGCAGAGTGTGTGCCTGTGCCCTCCTACATGTGGGAGCACTCACAGGGCAGAGTGTGTGCCTGTGCCCTCCTGCCTGCATGTGGGAACACTCACAGGGCAGAGTGTGTGCCTGTGCCCTCCTGCATGTGGGAACACTCACAGGGCAGAGTGTGTGCCTGTGCCCTCCTGCATGTGGGAACACTCACAGGGCAGAGTGTGTGCCTGTGCCCTCCTGCCTGCATGTGGGAACACTCACAGGGCAGAGTGTGTGCCTGTGCCCTCCTGCATGTGGGAACAGTCACAGGACAGAGTGTGTGCCTGTGCCCTCCTGCATGTGGGAACACTCACAGGGCAGAGTGTGTGCCTGTGCCCTCCTGCATGTGGAAACACTCACAGGGCAGAGTGTGTGCCTGTGCCCTCCTGCATGTGGGAACACACACAGGGCAGAGTGTGTGCCTGTGCCCTCCTGCATGTGGGAGCACTCACAGGGCAGAGTGTGTGCCTGTGCCCTCCTGCCTGCATGTGGGAACACTCAGGCTGCCTGGGGGAACATTACAGCCGACAATTGCATGCCTGCGGCAGGTACTGGGAGGCAACCGCAGAGCAGCATAGGAGAGCAGGCAGGAGGCGACATGCAGGGCAGCAGCATGTTCGTAAAGCGGAGGGGGGCCACGCAGAGACTCTGGCAACAGTGTGGATAAGCAGAGGGAGTCATACCCCGCCTTGGGCCCCCCCCACCCAGAAGTAAACAAGGGGCACAACAAGGAGCCGGCACAAAAACAAAAAAAAAACATGGCAATATAGACAGGAATCCAGCTCGACACGACTGCGGACTGGACTCGCGTTTCTAAGGTAAAATACGCAACAATATCGGTGTAAGACCACCAAGTCCATCTAATCAATGCTACCACAGGTCAGAGGAAGGGAGCGGGGGGCCAGCAGCCCCGGGGCTGGTGGCGAGGTGGCTCTGCAGAACCCAGGCAAAGCAGTAGGGAAATGGGCACTGAGCATGGCAGCACTTTCCCGGAATATGCACGACCCACAGGCTACCCAACGAGGTTGTGACAAGAGGCGCAAAGGGTAATAAGAAGGGCCCTGTGGACGCCTATAGCAGTGCAACCAACATGAAGAACTCTCAAGGGCCCACATCACCCCCCCCTGACCCCACCCCCGCACCGGACCAAGCCCACACTGAAACGAATATGGACCCATATATGACAGCGGTGCAGGCAGGCTTCGCCACTGTGAATAGCAACATCACCTCCATAAAGGGCGATATACAAAAAGTGAATGGCAGAGTAGGGGAAGCTGAGGACAGGGTCGGCCACACATGGCAAAGACAGAGGAGATTACAAAAAAATCTAAAGGCGGTGAGAGACAAATGCGAGGACTTAGAATCCAGATCACGCCGCAATAACATCAGAGTGTTCGGTATGGCAGAGCGGACCATAAACGTCCCAATGGAAGCGTTCCTGGAAGAAGCTCTCTGCTCGATGTTCCCGAAAGTACTATTCTCATAACTATTCCTAGTTGAGAGGGCCCACATATCACTGGCCCCACTGCCTAAACCAGGTGCCCCCAGACTCCCGCGCACCATCATCACCCCTTTATTGAATTACCGGGACCGGGACCTGATCCTTCGCCTGTCACGAGAAAAGGGATCCCCATCATACAATACATATTCATATCTAGCCCAATTTCTGAAATGGGGCGCAGGCAGCTCGACGCACATTCAACCATATTAAGACGACTCTCAGGGAGAGGAAGATACCCTACGCCATGCTGTTTCCAGCTAAACTCCATCTACAACAAACGGGCAGAGCCCACTTCTTCGAAACACTGGAAGAAGCCATGACTTACATTGAACAGCACATTCCAGCTGCACTGAACATCGGGTGACAGGTGAAATGACATGGCTCGTGTACTGCAGACTTTATACTTGAATGGCCCTTGACCCAACCACAGTGCAAGGGCCATCTGCTCTGCTTAAGCCATAGGTTGCGGGTACTGCTGGCGGCATGTTTTGAAGTTACCAGGTGTGTCCACACAAAGCCACCCACTGTTTCAGGCGGTTAAGTGGGGTCAAGGAGATACACCGTGCAGTTGGAGGGATGGTGAGGGTGGGAAGGGAGGGAGTTGGGGGGGGTAGTTAATGGAAAAAACTGATGGTTGCAAAGCATACGGCGCTCAGAAGACGATCTGTGGATGGAATAGCATGACATTTTTTAATCACTCATGGCGACACCCGGGCTGTCTCATAGAATAGGTCTCCTCACCTGGAACATTAGAGGGCTTGTGAACCCAGTTAAGGCCAGGAAAATACTGGCATATAAAAGGAAGCATAAGGTGGGCATCTTATTGCAACAGACTCATGCTATTGGGAAAGTGGTTGAGTCCTTTGCCCGTGACTGGGGTCCTCTGTGGATAGATACAGTCTACTCCTCGTAGTTCAGGGGGGTGATGACCCTCATACATGCACGGGCTTCCAACTTAATAGGTCACTTCATAATTATATGGGGTGTTCTGAGGAACCAAGAGGTGATATTAATCAATACATAAGGCCCAAACACTTACACTCCGGATTTCTACCTCCCCATCATAGCACAGATAGCACCCGTGGGAGACTCCAGAGTTATATGGGGGGGGGGGGTTTAACACTATTTTAGACCCACAAAGGGATAGGTAATCCATACTCCCCAGATCGCATACCAAAGCTGCATAGGGTCCGATTGCAGATCTGCCGATGTAACCGGGGAAGGCAGGCTGATTTCTTGGTACAGCTCAGGTAGTGCCTCCTGGAGCGCGACGTCCTCGTCCCCTGCACCGGGGCCTCACCCGGGGGGCCGGTCCGAGCCTGTGGAGGAAGTACAGGCTGCTGAATCTAGGAGCCACCTCCAGCCCGGAGGCTACTTCTAGCTTCCTTCCTGCCGCCTATGGGAGCTGCCCCAGAAGGTCCTCTGTGTCCCTGCAATCCTGGGGAGGCCCCGGGATAGTTCACAGACTGTTGAGTTTTATATGCTACTGGACGGGTGCTTGAGACCATCCAAACCTCACGAGCGCTCCGCCACACGTCTTTAAATTGCAGCGCCCATCTTGAAATCTCCAAATACCTGAAGATTCTCTTTTGAAAGAGACTTGCTGAGCAAGCACCCCAGGAGGAGGGAGGCACAGGCATTCCCCTGCACTTTAGTTTTTTAGTATTAGTGGTAGGGTCAGAGCAACCTGGTTTTGGACAGACGACAGGCTTTGACGAGCAGCATAGTTAGTTATGTTAGGTAGGGAAACCCATAGCTCAGAGAAAGTGATGCTTTTGTTTTGAATAAACCCATGTCAGAAATGGAAAAGTCTAATCTGTCTCCTTCTTCTGGCCTTCCGATATATATTCGGCCATGAACGGGAGCCCTGCTTCATAAGGACGAACGTTTTTCAAATAACTCATGGCACTCAATCTGTTTGCCATGTGTTAAGCTGCATGTATTGATGGCACTGACACGTTTGCCCCTCGCAGGCTTCCTCAGAGTTAAAGCAGCGCGTGCACAATGCTCCTTAGATGCAAACGTGTTGTAGGTGATGTTGTAGTCCATCGTCTATTGTTCTAACCTTATTAGCAAGTCCCATACTCATACAGTCACCATCTTGGTTTCACATGAGTACTGGAAATGCCCCTCATTATTTGGAATCATTCGATGTCCTGTTATTGTACAATGTTTGTTTCATCCATTGCTAGTCTGACATGTTTATATGCTTATACTTGCATTCAAATATACCCATTCTACCTAGAGCTTTACCATTAGGAAAGTGCATCAATGGCAAGTTGTTGTTTTGGCCGGAGTGTTTTCTTGGCGGAATTCAATGGATTAGTGATGTTTTTAAAGATGGAAAATGGATTGACTTTGCTGAGTTAAGTGCTAATTTTACTGTTGAAAATTTTTCTATCTCGGACTTCAGGAAATTGAAGAGATGTATTGGTGAAGTGCATTGTGACGGGGATGTGAATGTTGAACTTTTCACTACTGGCGTTCAGTCACTTGCGAGTAGGGTTTATCATCGAATTGTATCGAATTATAAGGGGAATACTGAATTACTTAATGAATGGAGCAGAAGAGTGGGTTGTGAAATCACTTCTGACCTGTGGCTTGTGATGTGTGCGAACATGAAGCTTTGTTCGATAAGTTTGACTGAACGTTCGAGACAAATTAAAATTCTCAAGAGTTTTTTGGAGCCCGGAAAGGCTCAAAAATAGAGGTTTGTCTGATTCTGATGTTTGTTGCTGTTGCTGGAGTGAGAAAGGCAGTATGGAACATTTGCTGTGGGACTGTGTGAGGGTTCGTGGTTTTTGGCATGAGGTTTGTATTTTTTGTCTCGCGGTTCTGAACGAAAATGTTGACTTGGATTTTAAGACTATGGTGCTAGGCTGCGATGATTTACTTGAAGCCCTTTCACTATCGGAAAAGACATTTTTGTTCAGAGGTGCTTCTATTTGCAAAAAAAAGATTTCGAGGAGCTGGAAATCATGTGTCTCACCAATATTGGAGGATTGGAATGCAGAAATGAACTGCTTAGCGAATATTGAGAAATGTATTTACAGAAAAATGGGAAAATTGAGTTTATATACGAAGGTCTGGGGAGCTTTTTTGAGTAGGTACTAGTTCATCGTTAAATTGTATATTTAAGGGGTTTTTTTTCTCTTTCTTTTTCTATTCCTACATGTTTATTTCCTTTATGCTGTGTTATGATACTTTGTGATTTATTGTTCAGTCCTGTTCTAATTACTAAAATTAAAATAAAGAATTAAAAAAAAATTAAAAAAAGTAAAGTGCATCAGATTACTTGCTATTCGTTCTTGTTCAGCAATGTGCACAATGCTGTTAATTTAAAAAACATGGACGTTGATACTGTCTGTGTCCATTTAAATATGGATATGTACATCTTTTCTAAGGTGGGGTTATTAATACAACCCTCAGAGCTCTTATATTCACAATCGGTCAAACCTTCTAGTCAAACGGACTCCATAATGTTATTCTATCCCCACACGGCCCCCATTGTTTAGGTAATTTAACCCATTTCCACTTGATTGCATGCTTCTAATATAATGACGATCTAGCATTACATGGACCATGAGAGCCTTCTATACACACATATACATATGAGGCAGTGCTACGGGCAAAGGGCAATGCTGCCATTTGATTCTCAGAGTTTACGTTACTGGGTCACTTACCCGTTTGAGCTCAAAGTGCAGAGTGCTGATTTAAGTGCAATCTGTCAGACCTGTAGTAGTCTCTAAAGTGATTTTATTACTACTGAGTGACAGGATCCTTGCTCGGCCCCGCTGGGGCAAGTTGTGGATAAGAGTGCACCTTTTAAGGACAGCATAATCCGTCATCGGCTGTCTGAAGGCTGGTTTAATGAGGAGCTTAGAACCATGAAGTGGACCTGTCGGAGCACAATTGGAGACTGGAATATGACTTGACCTCCAGGCAGAAGTCCAAGCAGTCTGTGCTTCTATACCAGGAAGCTATTCGCAATACGAAATCTCATTATTATGCAGATCGGATCATCCCAGCCCCTTGCACTGCGAAAGAACTTTTTAAAATTGCAAAGGAATTATCTTCCATTACGCCAATGATTCTCTTTGTTCACAAGACCTTATTAGCTCCTTTTTTGTTGACAAAATTCAAACAAGTCGGGATTCCATTGCCGCGTCAATAGAGCCACCAGAGTAGATAGTGACTCTCAGGAACAGTCAGCTGGCAGAGAGTTTGCTCCTATGATGGATCCTTTTGAACCGGTCACTGCTGACATGGTTAAGAGGACTGTTCAGAAACTGAAATCATCTCCCCCTATGGATCCTGTTCACTTGTGGGTTTTGCAGTCCCTGCCCACAGAGCTTATCTCACTCCTTACAGCAGCAGTGCAATCCTCTTTCGCTTCAGGCGTCATTCCTGCTGCTCCGAAGTATGCGCTTGCTTCACCACTTCTGAAGAAACCACAGCAGCTGGACCCAGCGTTGGCCTCTAACTACTGCCAATCTCACTTCTACCATGTGCTATGAAAATGATGGAGGCGATTGTTACCCCACAGCTTTCACTCTTCTTGGAATCTGGTGGTTTGTTACCCCCTTGTCAGTCCGACCTTCATCCTATGAGAGGCACTGAGTCGGTCATGATCTCCGTACTGGATGATCCGGCGTGTCTTCAGAACCATGGAGAGGTTGGAGTGATTTTGCTCAACCTCTCCACGTCCTTTGAGACCATCGATCACGGTATCCTGCTAAGGGGGTTCAGGAAAGCAAGAATTTGGGGAGCTCCGCTTACCTGGTTTACATCTTTCCTGGCAGAAGGTACACAGACAGTATCACTTTTCCCTTTTCTATCTTCAGCCAGCGTCTTGTCCTGTGGAGTTCCCCAGGGTTCGTTACTGTCCCTGGTCCTTTTGAATTTGTATTTGTGCTCCCTAGCTGACTTGATACAGGAATTTGGGGTGAAGTTTTATACCGATGCTGACGATACTCAGTGGGTCTAGTCTTCATCCACCATTCGAATTGAGTAACTTCTTGATAGCAGCGGCTAACTCTGAGGCATTCTGGACCAATGATTTTTAGCCATTCTCATTGGGTCCTCGTCCACTTCCTGTTAACTCAGTAAAAAGCCTGGGCATCAAAGTTCAAGCCTCTGGCTCCTGGGAACTGCAATTTGCATCTGTCTGCAAGTCAGGGTTTGTAAAACTAAACGTTTTGAGGAAGACTCTACCTACCTTTTCTCCCTTTGCAATCTCACGCTAAAGTGGTTGCAGTCACAATATTGGGAGCAGATTACTGCAATGGCATTGACTTGGGACAACCGGCTTGTGTAATTTCCAGACTGCAGCTACTACAGAATGCTTCTGCTCGCCTAGCATTCGGAGCGAGTTGGGTAGCTCATTCTGTTGACCTTCTTCATCAACTGTACTGGCTCCTGGTGCTGAGCCGCATAGAGTTTAAGGCTCTGTGCATTAGTCATCGGGCTATGCATCGGGGCGGGGCCGATTATCTGCAGGCCAAGCTTCCCAGGTATGTCTCTCTCAGGTGCCTGTGCTCTGCATCCCAGAGGCTTCTGAGAGAGCCCTGTTTCCAAGGAAGCCAGATGGGAGGCCCTGCCTTTTCTAGCCTCGCGCCTATTATGTGGAATAACCTCCCAATGGGCCTGCAAAATATTGACGACCATCTACTACTTGGGAAAGCTTTGAAGACTTCTCTTTTTTAGTTCTGTAGAAGCTGACGTTTGGTGGAGGCAAGGGTGTGGCCTCTTAACAGCAGCCCATGTTGTTTCTTTAGCACCTGGATGCCGATGGCATTAGTAGTAGCGCTATATAAATACCATTACATTACATCATCATGGTGACATTATGCTACTAATAAAGTGCATGGTGCTAGCACCTATGTTACCTTTTATGTGTCTCTATGGGTAAAGTGAAGAGTGCTTCATTGCTTCGTACGGCCAAAGTGTCAATATGATACCTGTTTTGACCATAGATTGTGTAACTTTCCTTTCGTGGTAACCAAGAGGTTGCTGCTACAGTGGTGCAGTGTCACCATGTTGTTACCTGTGAGGTGCTTATTTTTAAAGTGCTTAATGCTTATTAATGTAGACATGTTGAAATAAAATGCTAGCAAGTATTCACACTCTTATGGTCCAATCCGTACTGGGTTCGGTCAATATATGGTCTTGAAATTCAGCATAATCCATGGACACAACCACTAAACGTCATGAGCAAAATAGATGAGTGATAAAGCTGGGATTCAGAACTGCCCCCCGCAACCTGAAGTACCATAATACACTGCTAAGCACTATTTTCCTGGACTACCAAGTTGTTTGCATTGCACTCACCCTTTCATATTTGGGGCGCTCATTGTGACAGTCATGCACTTGATTGCTTAGTCACCCCCACGTGTGTGTCCCCAGGGGGACGTGCATCTCCTCATCCTCATTCTGTCCCCGAGTCTGCAATATACTGGGATTTCTTTGGAGGCAATGCTCTTTCCATCTCCGCCCCAGGTATCTGCATCTACGCCGTCGATTACACAATATCTACCGGAAAGAGGCCCCTCTCCTACATGTGCCTCAGCGGAATGTTTTGCTAATGTGTTTGCTGGATCACTGTTCGCTGTTGGACACATATGTTGTAAGTTGCAGTATGTGTGGTACTTCCCACATACCATTTTTCACAACTACACTTGACTCCGTAGATTGCAAATTTGCTTTCACAAGTGAATGGTGTATTTATACTAATTTGTCTTTTTGTGCGTGGATGCATATTCTTTGGTACGGAGCCCAAATGTACACACTTTGCAACTGCATTTAGTGAAGCAATTTCTCTGCCTAAATAGATAAGTGATAGGTTCCAATGTTTTTAAATTAAAGACAGTTGATACCAGTGGCCTTCTAATTGATAGTGCACTTTCAAAGGCCTCCCGTCCTCCTCCCTTGTGCCCCTGAGAAGCACCCTGCACGCGGCTGCACACCTCATCAAGGGTCTACGCAGATACGACCACCACAATATCCCAGCACTCATCGACCTCCACTGGCTCCCACTGAACGCACGTATCACCTTCAAGTCTTGCTGCATCATCTGTAAGGCAGTCACCCTCAAGTCACCCAGCTGCCTCGCAGAGAAACTCCTCATCTCTGGCGGACAGCGCACCACCAGAAGCCAGGACATGTGCAGACTTTAAATCTGCCATTGCAAAAGGTAAAGGACAAGAAAACAAGCCTTCTCTCTCTACGTCCCAAGACTATGGCACCGCCTCCCTGTCGGCATTAGACTGCCTTCTGCAACACAGAAAAGAAATCAAGACCCACAAGGAGTCTCTCCTCCTCAACATCTAGGCCATCACAACGCCCCTTGCGCCACCTAACTCACTAGACACCACCCGCCCCTCTCCTCTCCTCTCCGCCACCCGGTACAGCTGTACCCCTCCTCTGTGCCCGTCTGTATCCTAACCCCCGCTGTATATTTGTTCTGTTACCTCTGAAAAGCACTGTTATGCATCCGTAATACTGTACACCTCTGTAAAGCACTCCGTTGCTTCTCGAAGCTAGGTCCACACTCAATAAATAACAATAATAAAAATAATGATGGTGGTTTTCTAAATGTTGTCTGGGCTCCGTTACCAATGTGTGAGGTGATATCATGGTCTGTTTTCAGAATCTTCCAAGGTTTGTCTAGAATCTTCCAAAATGTTCTGTGCTTGATTGCTAAAAGTGGTAACAAAGCTGAGTTGTTTCTCTTTATTTTGTGGTATTTTCTTTTTTACCAGTCGATCTTACCTTTTACTGCCCATTGATGACTTCCCAGAGGTATTTGTGTTGCTTGAATCTTTTCGCTGTGTGTCGTGCATGTTTGACAAATTCTGCTATACATTTGTGTGTGTAATGGGGTGGGGGAAAGTTAGGCAGAATTATATGCAGTACCCTTTGGGAACACTACACACAATTGGGACTACAAGTGGCAGCACAAATTCACTTTGGTACAAGCCTGTACTACACAGTAAAGTGGTAGCAATGGCTGAGCAGCCAGACTTATCTCAAGAGCAAGGGAGCAGTATCAGATAGTTACACAAAGGACAGCACTGAGTATGATTCAAGCAAACACTGATTCAAGGTTTCCAAGTAAAAGAATATACATTTATTTCCTTTTTAGTCATATAACATTTTACTAAAATGAAGCCGTTCAAAAATCACACTCTTAATACACCACACCACTCCCAATAGTTGACAGACAAGTTAAGCTCACAAAAATGAAGTGGCAGCAAAATGGTACTCTGTTAATTAAAAAGGGAGGAAAAGACAAAGTTAGGCAGAAATGGAGCAGTACCAACAGGTAAGTCAGCAGGGCAATCTAGAAAGAGGCACTCCAGTGATAGGATCAAATCAAATAGGCTTAGGGCCAAAGTCAATAGGACAAAAGTCGTTTGCTCAAGATCACACAGTTCCAGGGAGTTCACGGTTAAGTCTTTGCCAAGAGTTCCGGACGAAGCTGGTCGGCAGAAAAGTTAGTTCAAAGAATAGATAAGGACAAGCCCTCGGATTGGAGAAAGATTTCACACACTTTCCCCGCGGCTGAACGAAACGAACAACCGGAGGTTGAACAGTACCTTAAATGGAGAAGAAGCTGTAGCTGCGGTGGACGTTCCTGGCAGTTACAGCAGGCTCACGGTTCCTGAAGCGACTGTCGACTGACACAAAGTAGGAAGACTGGAGGGTCCTGCACTACCCAGGGACGAAACCAGCAGCAGAGCAAAGCAACAAATAAAAGGTGCGCTCCTTAAAACCCAAGCAGGGTCCGACCTTCCTGGAAATCTGGCCCACTGTAGCTCTGTACAGCAAATTCAACCAGAGGAGGCGTCCTGGCTTGCAGTTTGGGCGAACTGGTTGGTCCCACCAGCTCAAGGGAAGAAGATTCTTGGAAGATACTCTCTGTCGTTGGAGTCTGAAGATTCGGACCTGCAGCAGGGCTTCAGCGGGCTGTTCAGTCATTGTAGGGGTCCTCTTCTGTCAGCTCCTCTTCGGTTCTCTCGTTCCAGTGGCGACTCTGCTCTTCCAGGCCCAGAGACCTGCTTTTTATGCAGTTTTCCCCCATTCACACAGCCTGGCTGTCAATCACACAGCAGGGTGGCTGTCCCAGCCGGACAGTCACCTAGCCAATCAAACAGGAGTGCGACTTGGGTTACCAAGGGAACCCATGGCAAGGGTCCTAAGACCCCTCCCTCACATCCTGCCTGCCCAGACTTTCAGGTGCCTAGAGGAGGGCCGCTGTGCAGAAGCCCTCGAAAAGACGGTGAACAAAGGAACCAAACCTTGTTTGGCGGGTGGAGACGAACACGAGAAAGACTTTTCCAAAAAGAAATGACGACTAAACCCAGCCAGAACAATATTAAAATCAATATGGTCAAGCGGGTTTAAGTTCGAGGCTACCAAGATAGCCTAAAACAATACCATGTTTATATAACATAACCATGTTAGAAAGAATAGGGTAGTTACCACTACCACCAGCCAAGTCTTAATGGAAAGGGAGCAAACAGTGCTCGTAGAGAAACAGAGAAAAAGGGATAAGGATTAACCCTTTCCAATACTCCATGGAAGATGGGGTGTACTGGGTCTGTGGTTTAAAGAGACTACATAAAGTTAATGGTAACTTTACATGTTTCTGGGAGACAGTAGTTAGTCCCAGAAAAATTGAGCCAGTGGGAAGTCTAAAAGGCAACCCTGTGTCACTGCACTGAAGGTGCTGTGTAACACGCATTAAAAGGATTATGCCTATGGAGTAGGCAAGGCTCCATAGCCCAAGATCACACAAAAAGGTAAAACACACACAGCAAAACACATGTAAAACACATGTAAGAGTGGGAAAAAAAGGCTCACACTCTTACCAAGTGAAGAAAATAAATGCTAGAAATCCAGTAAAGCTGCTGAGGGACTCAGTAGGTAAGGGAAATCAGCCATTCTGGAGAATTCTCCCTAACAGGCAATCAATGTGATTATTGTGAGGAAATAAATTTGAATCCCAAAATACTGAATTTTTATTTTACCCCTTTCAACCCCATATATATTTGCGGGGAGAACCTGCATAACCCATGTAAGGAAGGCATGGCATCAAAGTAAGCCAGACACAAATGATCACAGTACAAGGGTGTTTATTAAACTGTACAGTGGGTGAGATAAACGCCTAATCTAAACCTAAATCTAAGATGGGAGCAAGCTACGACCATCAGATAATAACAATACAGTCGTAGTGGAGTCTAGTAAAATAAAAGGGCCCAAAATAAATAAAAAATATTGCCACTCCTTACCGCTATATTACAAAAGAGTGTGGAACAATGTTCACAAGAAAAAGAAGTGTTCACAAAATGATAAATCAGGATGGTATGGCCGGGGTCTCCCGTCCCTACGTTTTAGCACGAGACAAGGCGGGACTCTCAAATATAGCACACTCCTGGGCCGCTCGGCCACGAATGACAGTTCCTTTTCCTCGATATCAGGGCCTTCTGTGCCCAAGTCTCATTTATGCAAAGTCTCTTAGCCTCAGAGGACCTGATACATGAAAACAAAAGTTCCTTCAGGGAATCTTTACGTGGAGTGACTACCTGTCACCCTCGGATCACCCTCAGCCGGGCTCTGATCCTTCTTTCAATTGTCAGCCTCCCTCGATCGGGTTCAGACCAACCACTCACTGTGGACATCCCTCAGTCGGGTTCATACTTGTCATCATAATGGTCATAGGTGGTTTAACACTATGCAGGATTCACTTAGCTTGGTTTTCTAGCCCCCAGGAAGGCTTTCTATAAAGCCCCAGTCAGGTTTCACACATTCACAGTTTGCACAGGGTTTCCCTCAGCCGGGCGCAAACGCCTGTTTCACAATGTCAAAAACGTTGCTAATGGGTTAAGGACTTTCGATTATATAAGGGATTTGGCTCGCCCTTTGTATGACCACCTTAACTCTCCATACTGGCCTTCCCTATGGCCTCTTGGTAATTGTAGTTTTCTTTCTTGCCCAATTTGTCTCGGGAGGATAGCTCAGGGGCAACGTGCTCGCCTTGGAAGCAAGATGACCCGGAGCACCACACGTTTGATCCCTGTATCCGTGCTTAGAAACCTCTTGGTATTAAGTGCATTATAAACAACCTATCATATCATATCATATTCGATACAGTCTCTTTGCTCAAAGAGGGGTACCAGCCAGAGACCTTCGACTGGGCACTCTAGCTCCGGTGCCAATGTGTTCACCAAAGACTTCTTGTCTAATTATCTTCTTACTGTGGCCACTGTAACCTTAAACTCAACACATTTCTGGCGGCTATCAGCTTCTTCCGACTCACTGGCTGTGCTGAACTCGTTGGCGGTTCCTTTGCCGCGGGAGTCAAGGAAGGTACCACGATGGCAACCTCATCTCCCCATCCTGGTTATCAGTCCAGGAGTGTTAGGGAGAATTCTCAAGAATAGGCTAATTTCCATTTACCTTTTGAGACCCCCAGCAACTTTGCTGGATTTCTAGGATTTTAATTTTTACCTGGAAAGTGTGTGAAACTTTTTTCCCACTCTTTCATGTATGTTGATGTGTGTTTTACTTTTGTGTTCTTTGGTTATGGAGTTTTTAGACAAACTCCAGTGGCATCATCTTTTTCTTATGTGTCACACAGCACCTTCAGTGCAGTGGCACAGGATTGTCTTTCAGACTCCCCAAGGTTTAAATACCTTCTCTGGGACTGACTACTGTCTCCCAGAGCGTGTCAAGTTAAATTGACTTTACTAGTCTTTTTAAATTCATAAGACCCAGCACACACTATCTTCCTATAGAGTGCTGGAGGGGTTGCCTAGCAACCCCTAGGCAACCCCTAGGTCTAAAAATTAATGTAACAGTCAAATGTTACCCTTTCCTCCCTCTTGAAATGGCTGGTGGCAGTGGTTTTAGAACGAAATACCATGCAAGTTTTCGCAACCGTGTACACCGGTAGCTAAATATCGGGTCAGCTATGTTTTTCAATATGGTGCCCATGACCCCTCTGTAAAAAACAGACTCCGGTCATCTTTTTTCACCGTTTCTTTTAGGAAAGGTCCTTCTTGTGTTTGTCTCTGTGCGCCAAACCAGGTTTGGTCCCTTTGTTCGATGCCCTTTGGCGGGCTTCAGTGCTGAAGCCCTCCTCTGATGCCTGAGTGTATGGGGTGGACAGGATGTGAGGGAGGTGCCCTAAACTCCCTGTGCTTAGTCTCCTGGTAGACCTGAATGCATGCTGGCGTGATTGGCTGGCTGATTGTCCGGCAAGGACAGCCACCCTGCTGGGTGAGTGGCAGCCAGGCTGGGATGAATGGGAGAAAACTGTTTAAAAGCAGGTCTCTGGGACTTGGAAGGCAGAGTCGACCACTGGAATGAAAGAACCGAAGACGAGCTGGAGGAAGACGACTGCTGCAACTCCTGGACCGTTGGTTTGCCCGGTGAAGCCCTGATGCAGGTCCGAATTGCCTGAAACTCTATTGACAGAGAAGCTCCTTAAAGGATGGCTTCTTCCCTTGAGCTGGTGGGAACAACCAACTCATAAGCCACCTGGACATCGTCTTCATACTGGTCGAATTTTCATCAGAGTGCTGTTGAAAACTGGATAGTCAGTGAGAAGGATACCAAATTGTGGACTTTTAGGCACTCACACCTTAAACCGACTCTTAGCCAAGCTTGTGGCCTTTTACCTGGGCAGTGCAGGAACCTCTGGACGTCCTCCTTGTCCCCACGACTGAAGCTCAGGAACAACGAGACCTGCAGGAACAACTGCCTCAGCTACAGCTTTTCTTCCTTCATGCCTAAGGTACTGTGCAAACACGGTGTGGAAATCTTTTCTGCCGCGGTGAAAGTTTGTGAAACTTTCCCCACTTTGGAGTCTTGTTCGCTCCTAAACCGACATATAACTCTTTTTCTGACAAACTACTTCCTCCAACATTGGCAAAGACTTAACCATTTACTACCAGAACTGTGCTATCCTATCCAAGACTCTGAACCATTGACTTTGGACCAGGCCTATTGAATTGCATTGCCAGTTATAGTGAACTGAAACTATTTGCCCTGCCTATGAAAGTAACTGTGCTTTAATTCTCTTAACCTTTGTCTTTCTACACCTTTTGAAAGTTACTGAGGTGCCATTTTGTTCCCACTTCAGGGGAGTCTAACCTGTTCAGAAACTGTAACGCTCACCTGGTATCCACGGGGACGTCACTCAGCCTGTTCTGACCTCTTACGACCTCGAACCCTGCCCTGGAGTCTACTCGACTGGAGACTGGGCCTGAAACACAGGATTGGTAGAGTTTAACTCCCTATTGTCTCTGTGTGCTTGAACCCCTTCTTCCCCGAGGTCCAACCCTTCCCTTTGATCCACAGCTCACCTTGTTTTCTTGGAATGTGGCTCTCCATCCTGCTTTCAGCGCAGGGGCGCGTTGATTGATGCGGGCTCATTGCTGCCTAGTTACTTCACTGGCAAGAGTCCGACAGGTAAGTATAATGAATCTTTTGAACAGTTCTCTAACTTCGTTCCTTTCCTTCCTTAGATGCTGGCCGGAGTCCGGGGATGGCGACGTGCTGCTGAGATGAGTAGCGCTGAAGGTGAGTGAGAGCGCGATGCAACCCTTTCGTATTTGTATTGAACTGAGTTATTTTTCTGTGTCTTTTAGGTGCCGCGACGTTTTCAGCGTGGATGCCGGTTATGAAGAAGAAATGCGGTGAGTAAGCGTGGTATGCAGCGCCTCTAGATGTTTCCACGCTAACCTGGAGTGTCTTTTCCCTCTTGCAGATGGGTGAGAAGTTCCGGAGACAGAGTTCCCCCAGAGCGGCTGGGATTCAGGTAAGCATTTGAAGCTCGTTTAGTCTTTAAAAATAAGCGAAGATTTGCTGACTGCTTACTAATGCGTTTTTTCTGTTCTTTTCCCTTTCCTTAGGAAGCGGCGTGCCGGTATGGGAATGACACCGCCGAAAATGCCCACAGAACAGAAGAAACGATGAATGATGGGCAGAAGCGCCGCAAGATAAGACTGTTCCTAACTGTGTTTTTGTTCTTGCAGGAGCTGAGTGCAGAAGAAAGCTGCAGGCCTACTGGAGACCGATCCGAACACGGTGAGTGTCACGCTGCAGGTGGAGAAAACACAAAGCATGTTTCTCAGCCTGGGCGTGGCATAAATAGTCTCTGGGTATCCCAGGTGTCTCTGGGCTGAACCACACCCAAAAGACTAGACTGCACATGCAGTTCTGGGAAGCGAAATATGTGGGGGCATCCATCTTGTCCCCATCAATGCACTACAAGTCCAATCCCCAATGTTATCCTATGGGAGTGAGTGAGTCTGGTGCCACAAGCGCCAAGTCTGACTCCAAGTGGGTCTTTGGAGGGATGGAGAGGCCCTTGAGGGCCATGTAGGTGATCGTGGCCTGGCTCCAGCCTGACATCTTGGAGGGCTGGGGACATGAGGGGCAGGAATCATGACAGAACCTTATTGGTTGTGTAATGTAGTGTATTACGATTGTGATATTAAGCTGCTTCTTACTAGTGGAATGATTTCCAACTGACTGTGTAAATAAATGTATGACATGCATTACTTACTGTAAAAGCATTTCTGATGGTTGTATCTGCTTAGATTCACATGCTGTGCATATGGTCCGACATCCAGTGGTAACTGCGGAGTATTGCATATTGTCTTTCGAGAATCGAAAGGGGACGTCGACATGGGCGTGCCTGTAACACTATCCCTATGTGACGTAGTGTACCCAAGTACCCTCACGTGTCGAGGTCCCTCCGATTGTATTTTTTCTGCCAAGAGGGAGCCTTATGACTATCGTGAGTGAGTACAGAAAAAAGAGAAAGTAGTAAGACGTTTATGTTTCTTCCATCCGATCACGGAGGAAGGGGGGGCGGGCGCATGTGAATCTAAGCAGATACAACCATCAGAAATGCTTTTACAGTAAGTAATACATGTCTTCTGATGTTTATCAATCTGCTTAGAATCACATGCTGTGCATAGACTAGCGAGTACCCGGAGTTAAAGGTGGGTTGTGAGAAGGAACAGTAGTAAAAGATGTCTGGTGTGCAGCCGTTTTTGCAGTATTTCTTCTATTGCCATTTCGAGCCAGGAGGCGGAGCTAGTGCACTCGAACCTGTGCCTGTGGCTATAACTACCTCAAAATAGCGCAGAGCGCACGCGGACGAAGTGGAGTGAAGTGGTCCTTGGTGGTCACTGGTGGGATAAGGTAGGTTGGGCACCCCACTGACCTTTCCCCGGTCGACCCAGGTTGCCCCCAACAATTCGCTACCTGATGGCGAAGCACCTGTAAGAGCGGTAAGAAAAAAACTTTAGAGCTATATTGCTCAACTTATTTATACACGCTCTTTATATAAACGTGCAGACTTTGTGACTGTTGTGAGTGGGGCGAGCGCCAAGCGTAGGCAATACACCCACAGGAAGACCCAACACTGTGAAACTACTGGGGGGGAAACAAAACAAAATAGTGTGCGAATTGTGCCCCCTGCTGTGAAAAATGAAAACAGGATCTTTGACAAAGACCCGTGCTCAAGTAAAGCGCGGCCTGGCTAAAACAGTGTCAGATGAACCACTACAGCTTTCAGGTGCAGTAACAGCAGTTGAGCAAATGAGTGTTTTGCAGGGGAGTGCATCCCAAATGGAAATAATCACACTCCCAATTGCGAACGCTACCTCGACGATGCGGGTGCCAATAGTTTCCACCTTTACACTTCAGGCCGATAGGAACTCAAAATCTGGCACCACCACCCTAGACAGCCTCATGTTGGGAGGACAAGCACGGCGTATAATGACGAAGTTTTTGACGAAGGAGAAACCGTGACCTTGCCCAAGAGTGAAAAAGAAGGAGTGAACGAGATAGTTGGGGCGGAATCCAGCAAAAATCTCAACTTAACTGGTCCATTTAAAGGAAAGCTAAGAGTACTAGATCAATTTCGAGAAACTACAACTTCGGTGGAAGCTCCCGAAGAAGTGCCAGCTGCTCAGTGCAGCAATGAAGATGCAACCCAGGTGGGCGAGCTCACCTGCTCCGCATTGATACACTGCCCTCAGACACATGGAAATCTCTTAGCATCTGTATCCTCACCAAAACTCACAAACATGGTAGGTATTCCCATATCATCAAATAACAATACATTGGTTCAAATACTAGACCTCTTTAAAATCCATGCGCTCCCAGAAATTCAAATAACGCAATCAGAGAGCCTTGACCAACGAAACATGAAAGTGATGGATGTACAATCAGTGAAACCATCTGCCGGCGATAAGGTCACTACTTAATCATCTAACGTGAAGAGCAAAATCAAAGGCGTTGAGGGAATTATGCAACATGCCGAAATACAGGCGGTAAAAAACATGCCTAAAACAGCTGATGATATACTTCACTCACGAAACGATGTAAAACTCCCTCGACCAGGTTCTTCCTTAAAACTGTTGGCTTGGCTAAAAGTTGCAGAGATGCACAAACCGACTCTTGAAAATCAAAAAGAATTAAGAGCAAGAGATGATGATCAACAACCAAAAGAGAGTTTAGCGTATGAGGCCATTATGGACCAAGCGCCCTCAAGAATTCAGAAAAGAACAAAGTCTAAGAATGAGGAATTAGAGGGAATTTGGGCTCACATAGAAGCGTGGAAAACACGAATTGAAAAGCAACACCAAACACAGCCCGCTAGTCGCAGAGACTCCATCGGAATAGCTGACCAAGTGCTGAAAGATCTCACGGAGTTAAACTCCAAACTAACACATTCAAAGAAAGCCATGATTGCAAGCGTTGTTGGAAGATCAACTCTGTTCTCGGAATGGCCACAACACAAGGATAAGAACTTAAGTGACATGTTGTCGATAGAATCGAATACTCCATCTTTTGAGGCCGAAATGACGAGATCATGGTCTCTCAAAAGAGATCAAGAGACACTGAAAGCATCAAGAGAAATGAGTGGGGAGCAAACAAACGTCTGAAAAGTGGGACCAAAATGAGTTTAAATGGAGGTATGTTGGATGATGAGAATCATGCCCCAAAAAAAACACAAGACGAGACGGATAATCCGTCTTCATCTGAGTCTGAGGATAGTGACAGCTCTCTAGAGAGAAGAAATAGGCGATCTCATGATGCTGGCTGTTCGCGAGAAATAAATGCAACCCAAACTACCTCAGCTTTGGTAGAGAAAGTAATTGCGAAATTAAGTCCAATTTTGATGTCAGCAACCACAATAGCTGTTGCTCCTCTGCTAAAATTATATGAGAATATAAATGAGAATGTGCGAGACCAAACAACTCTGGTCGCACTTAACAACTCCACATTTCTAAAACTAGAGGCTGATCTGACGGAAATGACATCACAGATCGTCACGACGAGAAGAAGTAACGATATTTCATTAATTACACTAAAAGAAGCTCTAAGAAACAATTCGGAAGATAAGAAACTGCTCGCAGAGGTGGCAAAACAAGAACTACTCCTGCTGCAAAAAGAACGAGATCCGGTTGCGATCTCGGTCCCAAAAGAAGGGCCACACACAAATTGTGCACCTAAAGAGATCGAGAGGAATCCAATAGGAACTGGTCAGTCTCACCGTCAAAATAACAGCAATCCCCATCTCCCTGATTCGAGGGAAGTGGATACGAAAAATACAGCTCAGAATTGTCGTAACAACAAAGAGTTGACAATTAGTATGGAAGAGAAAATCAGTTCAGAAAAAGTGAGCGAGAAAACAGCAATGCCTCCGATATTGAACTCAAATAAGAGCTGCCCAACGCCCCAATCAGCTGTAATTGAGGAGACTGCAGAGGACTTGATGTTGATAGAAGAAAAGACAAGTATGTCGGATGAATCACCGACCGAACAAAGTTTGAGAGAATCACAAGGAGGAAGAATAGAGATCGAGCAAACAGGCCATATACCGAAGAATAAAGACAGTGAGTGGTTTGATATGTTTGAAAACCAAAAAGCCTAACTGGTCAATCCAAAGCAAATACAGAGAAAATAAGGCAAATGTACTAAAAAGACGAAAAATATTCAGCAAAAGAATAAAAACGCCAGAAATACTGCTAATTTCTTCAGAAACATCAAGGCCTTAAACATTACAGTACACAATACAGATCAGATGAAAAAGAAAAACAATGAAATAATAGAGGTGATTAATCTAACGGACCAAAATGATTCTGCATCAACCGAAAAAAACGGTTCAGAGAAGAATAACGATCCAAGAGTGGTTGAAAAGGAGGATGTTATCCCCGAGGACTTATTAAACTTATAAACATACAGCAGCCCACCCAGTGATGAAGCTGAGGACGAAAAGGTTCCTGAGGAAAAAAGTCAATGCAAAGCCAATTTGAGTGACTTAAAATGCTCTGAAGATCGGGAACATTCGCTTTGCACTTCCGAAAAAAAGGAGACCAGTGTCGGAAAAAGAGTTATCTCGTGGCCTTTTTCACCACAGAAAGTACAGCCCAAAAAGTATGTCAAAAGTCTGGTGGAGACAGAGTGCCAAGATTCTTAACTCTTGAAGAGAAACGAGCGAAAAGCATACAACATACGGAACAGGAGAGGAGCTCTGGTAAAAGTACTTTCACAATTGCAGCCTCCAAAAGAACCGCACAAGGAGGAGATCAAAAAGCTTCAAAGGAATTACGAAATACAAACGAGACAAACCACAAAAAGCTAAAAAGGTCTGTCAATCAGGAGCAGCAAATTCCTTCCTCAGTCCAGAAAGATGCAAGACATCTACAGTTCTATAGAATTCTAGTTGAGAAAATAGAACACGAAAGACGCTCCACTCAATAGATACTCTATATTGCAACTCTTCCAAACGATCCCGGCGCTGAGAAGGATCAAAAGCTCGCAGATTGAAAGAGTTGAAATCATTGCAGATAAGATTGAAAAGTTTGTCCTGCTACACATCAAAGAAAAGGAAGATGTACAGACAATAATGACGTGTAAACGCCAGTTGCTTGAGTCGATAATGCGCTGACAAACATGGAACAGCCAATAATCAGTGAACAAAACTCTCCACTAAAAAAGAAAAGTATCAGCAAGCCAAATAATGCCACCTTGAAGAAAACAGGCCGAGACGAACAAGACAACACGAAATCACAGAAAGAGGAGATCGATTATATCCCACTATTCTCAATGGAGGAAATAAAACAAAAAAAATCAAAATAACAGTGGGAAATGTTACAATCAAAGACAAAAGTATAGATACAACTGATGAAATTGGAAATGAAAAAGAAGCGAGAAATGAGTGGTCTTGGATTGCAAAAGCTTTGAGTACACCGGGTAGAAGTTAATATCAAATACAAAAATCCAATATTAGGTTCGCCTCTTGGAACACGAGAGGCTTCTCACATTTGTTAAGTTCGATTCCAGAAGCTCTTGTAACAACGGATGTGATATGTTTACAAGAAACATGGTTAACTAAAATTCCATGTGTAGAAGGATATGATGTTCTAATAAATCCAGCAATTCAAGGCAAAAGAGGTCGGCCAATGTCAGGGCAAATGATCCTAGTAAAAATAAATAGTGGGTTAAGAATTAGATCAACTGAAAGAATCTCGCCACATGTACAAACAATCTGTCTGGAATCAACAGAAAAGCCTTCTCTATTTCCGAGCAACCTTTACTTAGTGAACGTATACTGGAATGCACCTACAGGACTACATATGGAATTTTCTGAAGAGATTCTGGAGACTACTGATAACATCTTAATATCCGATCAGAAGGCCCACGTTATAATGTGTAGAGACTTCAATATGAAGTTGATCGAATTGGAAAAATCAAGAACTCCAGCAAGTGATAGTGAGAAGAGAAAAGGCGAAAGTTGGCTAGAGGAAATGGAATTCAGAAACTTTGCAATGTTAAACGGCACTATAATAGGAGATACGCCTCCGAATCCAACTTGGGAAAGGGGAGATCAAAAGTCAATATTGGACTATTTCGTCATCCCAGAAAACGTGCTGCAAGAAATAAGCTCTCTAAAAGTGGTAAAAACTACACAAAGTGACCATAACATGTTGCTAATGGAGTGGCGCGACCAACAACTAGCGCAGCGCCAACAGTGGAACCAAAAAATAGCGTTAGAACCTGGCCAGAACAGACTGTGGCTGAGAAATGATGACATTGTGTTAATAACAGATACCTTAGGGTGGAATCTCTATGAATCTCAAAAAGACCCAATCGAATATCACCATTTGTTCGAAATGTATAAAACCAAAAAGAAGAACGCTGAAATTAAAACTAGCTATCATAAACATCAATATGATCCTGAGGTGGTCCAAAAAAAAAGGGAACTAAGACAAATCTTAAGAGACACCTGCACCTCTAAGGAGCCTGCTAATAAGATTCTGAGAAAGAAAGTGAAGAACAACTACAGAAATTGGATCAAAGTGCGTGGAGCTTTGATGGAACAAAGAGATGCAGAGATGATGCTGTCAGTGCTAAACTTGAAAAATTCGAGAAGTTTCTGGACAGTCATTAACGAATCGACACATCCGGAAAAAGCAACTCTTACGAATATGGTCACTGAAAGAGAGTGGGAACGCCACTTTACAGGGCTATTTAAAAAGGTGAAAAACTCACGCTATGAAAATCCTCAATTAGATCAAACATGGGACCTTAAGATCATCAAAGAAGATATTCGAGCATGTATCATGAAAAGCAGTGCCTCACGAGCAGCCGGACCAGATGGTCTTTCCAACGCAGATCTTAAAGAAAATATAGAGGAGTGGACTGATTTCTGTGATACCCTCTTTCGGCAAATAATCAAAGAAGGAAGGATTCCATCAACCTGGAAAACAGGAATCATAGTGCCCATCTATAAGAAGGGCATTGTACGTCTCCTTCGAATTATCGGCCAATAGCCCTGCTCGATGTGGTAGGAAAGATCTTCGCTAGCTTACTGCTAGCCCAACTAACGGCATGGTTGCAGAAATCAGATATCTTTGACACCCGTCAAACCGGATTCGTGAAAGGAGTCGGTTGCAGCCTCAATCTACTTATTTTGAATCTATTGAAAATAGATGCAATAAGATCTAGTCAAAAGGTGTATCTTGCTTTCATAGATATGGCGAATGCTTTTGATGGGGTAGATCGCGATATGTTATGGATCAAACTAAAAGAACGAGGGTGTAACAACAGCTTAATCACAGCCATAAGAGAACTATATTCAGGAACCCACATTAAAGTCCGGCTGGATAACCAAGGAAACCTGACAAACGCGATCCCCACAGAGAGAGGTGTGAAGCAAGGCTGTCTAACTTGGTGCCACATTGTTTAACTTCTTTATATCAGAAGTTGGAGACGCATTAAAAAATGTGAAGTCATTTCCACCAAAAGTAAATGGACAGCAACTTAACCACATTCTATATGCAGACGAGATGGTTATCTTGGATCAAACACCCGTAGGACTTCAACGAAAATGATCAGTGTTAAAAATCTTTACAGATGAACTAGGTCTCGAAATTAACGTAACAAAATCAGAAATCCTAGTTCTGGAAAACAAAAAAGGAAGGAAATCCAACAGGACTAAATCGAGCTGGGAACTTGGGCTGCAGAAATTAAATAAAGTTCCTCAAACAAGATACTTAGGAGCCATCATCAACTCAAGTATAAACGATGAACCCATGAAGAGGAAACTGATAAGTACCTGTAACCAATTGACATCACAGGGGATCATTATACATAAAAAATACGGAAAATGTTCTCTGGTTCCTGTTAGGAAATTCTTTCAAAGTAAAGTAATTCCAACACTAATTTACGGAGCTGAAAATATGTTTGGGTGTGATTTCAAGATATGGACAAGATGTGAAGGACACTTTTGGAAAACAGTTCTGCAGATCCCACAAAGCACGCCAACAGCATGTGTTCTATATGAAATTGGTTTATCTACACTAAACGCCAGAATAGTTTGGAATAGACTAGCTCTATTCCGTAAGACCAACGAAGAAGCCAAGCTAGCGCCTTTTGATATACTAATTGATAAAAAATTAGGAGGAAAGACAGCTCTGGCGGAATGGAGAGAACAAAACAAAACAAAGCCATCTTAAAGTGGATAAACACAGATGAATTTACATTGTGGAAAAGCCCAAATACAGTTAAGAGGAGACTGTTCGAGTTGGACTGGATAGAGACTGGCGAGCGAAGATCGGCTCATAAATCTAAGAAAAACTCACCAACTGAAGCCAGACCTGTCAATATGCTCTCAAAATATCTGACCATCGCTCCATGTAAACGGCTAAGAAGATTATATCTAAAATTCCGCCTCAACATATTTGAAACAAAAGAAATCCTGAAAAACAGGAAGATGATTGTTGCCACCAACTCAATCTGCAGATTCTGTTCGCACAGAGATGAACATTTAAAACATCTAATTCTCTCCTGTGATAAAACGAGCGATCTACGTCAGAATTACCTAAGGATTGAGATGGATAAACGTCAGTCTTACAGTGAAGAAGAGTGGTGGTTCCAACTACACAATTGCGAGAGTAAATTATTGTGGATAGCAATAACAACATTTTTGGATCAACTAGAGTCGACGCTGGTGTTGGTGCCCCCAAGTATGAAGAGCACATGAGGAATGATGGCTAGATGTTCACCTCCAAAAAACAAAATACAATGGCAGCTAACCTAGAAGTTTCTTTCTTCTTATTGTTGAGCTAAGAACTCATGGAAATGTTGTTTTAAGAATTCATGAAAATGAAAATTAGTGTAGGGTTTTTGTGAGAACGGTATTTTATTTTGTATTTCAAAAGTTTGAATAAACTATGTGAAATAAAAAAAAATAATAATAAAAAAAAAAGATGTCTTAGTACTGCCTGTCCCACCTGAGAATCAGAACTAGAATGAGCGTCCATGCAATAGTGTTTTGTAAAGGTGTGTAAAGACCTCCAGGTTGCCGCTTTGCAAATGGACTCAAGGGGAACATTTGCAATGAATGCTATGGATGCCCCAGTGCCTCGAGTGGAATGTGCTCTAGGCTTGAAGGGCAGTTCCCTCTTCGCAAGATGGTAGCAGAGTGTAATGCAATTGACAATCCATCTAGAAATAGTGGATTTGGAGACTGCATCTCCTTCTTTTCCTGTGGCCACAGACACGAAAAACGGATTAGTCTTCCTTAGTGGACGAGTTCTTTCCATATAGAACATGACAGCTCTGCATACATCCAGTGTGTGCAGGGTTCTTTCCCCCAGGCTTGCGGGATTTTGAAAGAACGTTGGTAGCACTATTGAGTGGTTCACATGGAACTTGGAAATGAATTTAGGTGCAAATCTAGGGTGAGTGCGCAAAACCACCTTGTCTTTGTGAACTGTTACGAAGGGATCTAGAATAGAGAGTGCCTGCAGTTCACTTACCCTGCTAATGGAGGCGATTTCTATTAAAAAAGCAGTCTTGAGGGTTAGGTTTTTAAGACCCGCTTTGTGCATGGGCTCGAAAGGAGCTCCCATAAGCCTAGTTAACACCACATTTAGGTCCCATCCGGGAGCCGCGTTAGAAATGGGAGGGTGAATTCTTAATCATTGGTATCTTCCACCACAACACCTTCTGTTGTGATGTTGTGTAGGCTGAAAGTGCCGCTACGTGCACCTTTATTGAGTTGAAGACTAGGCCTGAATCAAGTAACTGAGTTAGGTATAGGACAATGTGAGTGGGAGAGCAGTCGATTGGGTCGATGCTCTTTGAGTTACACCAGATGACAAACCGTTTCCATTTACTAGAATAGCAATATCTAGTGTTAGGTGTCCTTGCCTCCCTGAGGATGTCCATACATCTTTGAGGGAGCTGCAGGTGTCCGAATTCAACGATCTCACGAGCCAGGCTGCTAAATTCAATGTCTGCGGGCATGGGTGAAGCGTCTCCCCTTTGTCTTGCGACATGTTGTACGAGCAAGGCAGTTTCACTGGAGGAGATAGGGACATCTCCATCAGATGAGCGAACCAGGGTTGGCGGGCCCACATGGGGGCCACCAATATCATTGTGATTGCTTCCTGGTGCATCTTGTGCACGATCTTGCTGAAAAGGGGAGTCGGGGGGGGAAAAGTGTAGGCAAATTTCCCTGACCATGTTATCCTGAGTCTGTTTCCCTTGGATTGGTTCTGGGGGTACCAGGAGGCGTAATCTTGGCCTTGGGCGTTTTCCAGGGTCGCCAACAGATCGATCTCTGGAAAACCCCATTGTGCGAAAATGTTGCCGACGATGTCTCTGTGTAATCGCCATTCGTACTCCCATGGCAACGGAAAGTCTCTGCTGAGTACGTCTGCCAGAAGATTGAGTTCCACTGGAACATGTTGTGATAACAGGAACATGTTGCGTTTGAGAGCCCACTTCCAAATGTTCTGACAGTTTGGACAGCCCTGGAGAATGAGTGTCTCCCTGTTTGTTCAGATAGTACATGGCCGTGGTGCTGTCTGTGAGGATTAGGATAGTCTTTCCCTGTGGTTGCGTTTCGAAAGTTTTCAGTGCTTTGAACACTGCCAGCAGTTCCAGCCGGTTCATGTGGTTGGACGCTAAGTCTGGCGACCAAACTCTGCTCGCTGTCTGCTGGAGCAGGTGGGCTCCCCACCCTCTAAGGGAGCCATCTGTAGTTAGAGTGGCTTCCACTGCGGGGGTGGTGAAGGATTTCCCTTTCAAGAGGTTTTCCCTCGACCACCAGTGCAGTGGGAGAACTAGGGCCACTACTAAATCGTCCCACTGTCCGTTGGCCTGACACCACTGGTTGCTTGGCCACTCTTGCATTGGGTGCATGCGCAAGCGCTCGCGTGAGGAACTAAGTAAATACATGATGCATCATTCCTAGCAGACGCATAGCCTTACGTACTGTTACCCCTCGACTGGCTACATAGTGAGGGATTTGAAATAACATGTTTTGAACCCTCTCGTTAGAGGGGAAGACGAGGCCGTGCTTTGTTCGAATTAGAGCCCCTAGGAATTGTTTGACTTGACTGGGGTCTAAGCTGGATTTTTTCTCGTTGATAGAGAAACCCAGGCTGAATAAAAGATCTATCGTCTTTTGGGTATTTGTTAGACATGTTTCGTAGGAGTCCCCTGTTATGAGCCTGTCGTCGAGGTAAGGATAAACTGGAATGGACTGACTGCGCAGGTGTGCTGCCGCTATTGCTAGTACCTTTGTAAATACCCTTGGTGCAGACGCTATGCCGAAGGGTAGTACTTTGAACTGATGATGTTTGTTTTCTATCATAAACCTGAGGTACTTTCTGTGCGCTGGCAACGTCGAAATATGAAAGTATGCACCTTTCATATCCAGAGTTGCTATGTAATCCCCTGTGTGAGCAGAGGAATTACTTCCTGCAGGGTGACCATGAGAAATTTCTGTGGTTTTACAAACTTGTTCGCTGGGCGCAGATCTAGAACAGGATGCATGGTTAGATCCATTTTGGGTACAAGGAAGTACACTGAATAAATACCCTCTTTTACCTGTGATAGAGGTACGATCTCTATGGCTCCTTTTTGTTCCAGTATCTCGACTTCTTGAAGAAGTATGCAAAGATGTTCTGGTGTTAGTCTTCGTTGACGTGGAGGTCTGTATTTTGCGGATTGGTTGAACTCTACACGGTACCCATGGGCTATGGTTTTTAGCACCCACTGGTCCGTGGTTATTCCCTCCCATGCTTTTAGGAATGAGGTCAGCCAGCCCCCAACCGGAGAGGCATGGGAGGGGACCCGATTCTTCGAGTCATTTGTAGCTTGAGGCAGGAGAACCTCTGGGGGTCAGGTTCCTGCCTCTTCGCATACCACGCTGCTGTCCCCTTTGGGGCTATGGGGTATTGTAAGTATTGGTTCCCTGTGGAGAGTTGCAGTTGCTCCCTGAAGGGTATTGTTGATGAGTGGAGCGTTGGCTACGAAAAAACCTTCCGTTTCAAAATCCTCGCCTTGTGGAAGGTCTCTGAGTAATTTGGTCCTAACTCTTTAGGGTTTCAAGTTCTTTTTTCGCGATCTATAAGGCCTCATCGACTGACTTTCCAAACAAGTTGGACTCCTCCATAGGTTTGTTTATAAGAGACGCTTGCGTTTCAGGTTTAAACCCTGAATTTCGAAGCCACGCGTGTCTTTTGAGGAGAATGCACTGAGCGAGGGCTCGGCTGGCTGTCTCGGCAGAATCCAAAGTATTTTTTAAAATACTTTGGTTAACTTGCCTACCTTCAGAGACTGTGGTAAGTAGGCGGGTCCGTAGAGGTTCTGGAGCCTCTTGTAGGCCTTCTTGTATTAAAGCCCATTGCGCATCTGCATAACTGGCCAATAGAGCAGTGTTATTGGCGATACGCGTGGAGTACGCTGCCGCTGTGGTAACCCTCTTACCCAAGGCATAAAGCCTTTTCCCTTCTTTGTCAGGGGGAGCCTCACCTGTTGATAAAGGAACCCCTGATCTTTTCCTTGTGGTAGTGACTACCAAAGAATCTGGGGTGCAATGACCTAATATATAGAGGGTCTGATGGAGAAGGGCAGAAGAGTTATTCAATTCTTGGGTTTACACCTCGCGTAAGAGCCGGTGTAGACAAAGATGGGGCAAGGCGTTTTTTTATCGAATTGAGTAGAGGGATAGCTTGGCTGGTTGGCGGCTTCTCTTTGAGTATATCCTCAACTAAGTCGGCTTCAGGTGCTGCCTCTTAGTGGCAATTTTAAAGTGATCAGCCGCTTTACGTAACATTACATTAAATGTTAGTTGATCATCAATAGGAGAAGGATTTCTTGTAGGGGTGTTCTGAGGATAGTCCAAGGCCAGGATATCTGGGTCTGGGTCTTGAGGCTCTGGGGACTGCCATGGTTGAGGGTCACCCACATCTGGGTTCTCCCCCCAGCCTTCCAACGTTTCATCTTCAATGGGCTCATCTCAATGGGCTCATGTTACTCCTCATTATAGAAAGGATTCTCCTGTATCTTAACTGGTAGAATATCTTCTTCAGTAAGGTCATAATTATATATGTCCTCTTCTAAAGAGGGGTCAAAAAGCCTTGGGAATTTAAATCTAGGGTTAGCAGGGCTTTCCTCCCTTGACCTTCTTGGTGTAGGTTGTTCTGCACGTGGAATAAACTTGTCCAGCCTTTCCATGCAGTGCTCAAACCTTTCCCTAGTCCAGACTGATGATCTAGAACGGTCTATGGGTGGAACGGTGTCTCTCTCATAGTCTTCCATCGAAAAAGAGTCCCTAGCACTCTCTTCCGTTGAAAAAAGTAGAGCTCTGTGCTTTAGCGTCGGAGAAAGTCCTTCCTCTCCCTCAGAGAAGTCCTTTGGCGGGACTGATGAAGGTGGGGCATCCCTGTGCCCTTCCCTCGACTTCTGAGCGCTATCCTTAGATCTCAGCGGTTCTTTGGGTCTTTCGGAGAGTCCCTAGCCTGCCGTTTATGGGAATCGGTGGCCACAATTCTAGCCAGACTGACCTCAATGTCCTCTCCAGTCGGGAAGCGCATAGGTACCTCTGACGGTTTTAAGGGAGTCTATTTCGGTGGAATCGGGGCCTTGCCCCTATCGCCCACCTTTTCCGGCAGTGCCGTAACTTTTGGCGGTGCTAAGGTCTTGTCTTGAATCCTTTGTTTGTCGTCGCTGTATGCTTTCCTGGGATGTATGTGGACGGAACTATGTGTTTTGGGGGTAGCGCCCTTTGTTTTAGATTGCCCAGTTGCTAGGTGCACATGCGGCTGCGGGGAGGGCTGCCGATCTCGATCGGCGGGTATCATCGGAATTACTGGTGCACCTGTTGAAGGATTTCTTGTAGGGGTGTTCTGAGGATAGTCCAAGGCCAGGATATCTGGGTCTGGGTCTTGAGGCTCTGGGGACTGCCATGGTTGAGGGTCACCCACATCTGGGTTCTCCCCCCAGCCTTCCAACGTTTCATCTTCAATGGGCTCATCTCAATGGGCTCATGTTACTCCTCATTATAGAAAGGATTCTCCTGTCCCTTAACTGGTAGAATATCTTCTTCAGTAAGGTCATAATTATATATGTCCTCTTCTAAAGAGGGGTCAAAAAGCCTTGGGAATTTAGATCTAGGGTTAGCAGGGCTTTCCTCCCTTGGCCTTCTTGGTGTAGGTTGTTCTGCAGGTGAAACAAACTTGTCCAGCCTTTCCATGCAGTCCTCAAACTTTTCCCTATTCCAGACTGATGATCTAGAACGGTCTATGGATGGAACGGTGTCTCTCTCATAGTCTTCCATTGAAAAAGTGTCCCTAGCAATCTCTTCTGTCGAAAAAAGTAGAGCTCTGTGCTTTAGCGTCGAAGAAAGTCCTTCCTCTCCCTTAGAGAAGTCCTCTGGCGGGACTGATGAAGGTGGGGCATCCCTGTGCCCTTCCCTCGACTTCTGGTGCTATCCATAGATCTCAGCGGATCTTTGGGTCTTTCGGAGAGTCCCTAGCCTGCCGTTTATGGGAATCGGTGGCCACAATTCTAGCCAGACTGACCTCAATGTCCTCTCCAGTCGGGAAGAGAATAGGTACCTCTGACGGTTGTAAGGGAGTCTATTTCGGTGGAATCGGGGCCTTGCCCCTATCGCCCACCTTTTCCGGCAGTGCCGTAACTTTCGGCGGTGCTAAGGCCTTGTCTTGAATCCTTTGTTTGTCATCGCTGTATGCTTTCCTGGGATGCATGTCGACGGAACTATGTGTTTTGGGGGTAGCGCCCTTTGTTTTAGATTGCCCAGTTGCTAGGTGCACATGCGGCTGCGGGGAGGGCTGCCGATCTCGATCGGCTGGTATCACCGAAATTACTGGTGCACCCGTTGGCGCCGAAGTCTTTTTCAGCATAGTCGAGTGTTAGGAAAGATTTCGTAATTGTAGGTAATTTTCCTTCCATGTGGCAACCCCTAAACTTTTTGCTGTTGTTTTGCACCTTGTTCTTGACTTTGCCAGAGAAGTGCAGCCTTCTGCCGCACTCCTCTGGGCTTTCGCTCCTTTCTTACGGGGAAACTGACATGCCCTTAAAACAGTCAGTACCGGGGAACGCTGTTTCCCGTAGTTTCTTTTATCGTGTTGCGGCTTTAGTGCAACATGACACAAGAGGGCACTGTAAGCTAAGTTACAGCTCTCTTGGGTCTCTAGCCTTCTACAGGCCCTAGATACTCTTTTAGGATGGTATTTGATCGGTGCAAGTCATTCAGGGACTCGAATGGTGGCAGCGATCGTTTTGTTTATTTTGAGCTCCTTTTGGCGTTCTGAGCACGTTTTTCGCACTGAACCCAAAATGGTGGCCTGGCTCCCAAAATGGCCAGACCACGAGGCTCCTTTGTCTTGTCCACTGACCGTCTTGCGCCCTTCACCTTCCCCATGTCGATCTCCTGAGTTCTCACGAACGAAGGAATACAGGAGCCAAGTATCCTGCAACCACGAGGCTGGACCGAGGAATCGCTGGTGACCCGCTGAAGGAATCCTCCTTTGCACTGCTGTCGTCCTGTGAAACCCTTTCCTCCTTTGATCGAACCAGAAGGCCTGTACTGGTGCTTCGACCTTTGGAATAGCAGGAACAGCTATTCCCGGCGACTTCATCATCTCCTGCCAAGTAAGCCTTCGGAAGCGTCTCTGGGCCATCCAGTTGACTGACCAGCTTACAAGGGAGTCCTGCTCTGTAACCGCCGCCAGGTTGTGTTGTATTCCGAGTCCTGGTCACTCTCCCACGCTTCGTACACTTGGCGTTCCCAAGTCTGAAGGGAGGAGTGTACATTTGGCTCGAATACACACGGCCGCTCCGTTGTCCTGCTGCGGCAACAAACTGTGCTGGTTTCGTCGATTGGGACGTCTTTTTGCTCTACACGACTACGAGGCGTTCCCTGCTCTTCTGAACCTGCCAGCTGCTGAAACTAACGTGGAGAAGCCTGGGTCTGCTTGCTTCGGGGACCGGTGAGTAGTTTAGCTAGGATCTGGTCGCCCTCCTGCAGTAGCCCATTGCTTTTCCCTGCTGTGTAAAAACAGCACCCTTTTGGCCGTACTCGCGCTCTGCTTCTGCCCGCTGTGGAGGCTGCGCTTGGGTTGCGGAACCTGTTCTCCTTCTGCTGTGCACTAACCCGAACTGCCTGACTTCCTCTGAAGAGCTTCTCCTTTTGCCCGTGGGCACCGGCGTGGCAGGTACTTTGAGCACAAGGCTCCACTCTTCGCAGGGCTCGGACTTCCATCTAGTTAGGTGCCTCTGAAGGCGAACTGAGTCTAAAGCGTTATCGCACTGCCCGTTTTCCTTCCCTTGCAGGTGGACTACACATTTCGTGCTTATAACGCTAGCGACTGTTGTATTTGTATATATATTGTGTTGATATGGTATGTGTTGGCTTAGTATTGTGATATTGTGATTTTCTCGCTACGGTCATTGTTTTAAAGGCCTTAAAATAAATGTGTATCTATTTTTGATATAACAACTGTTTGGAGTAGTTTGTAAGCGCTCTTGCTTTGTGTGCTCATTGCGGGCTTTCAGTCACCCTCACCCCTCTTGAGACCTAGTCTTGACCGCCGCGATCGCTACCTTGATTGGTCTGGCTTGTCCAGAGGTTACCCTGTTCCAAGTAATTAGGTTGGCCTTCTGAACTTCTGCGCCACCAGGACAGAGTTCAGAAATCCGTCTTAACATCGAAGTAAGGCTAGGGGTTGTGTGCTTAGTGTCATGCACTTGTCTGTCTTTGTCGCCGGGGTGCAACTTCCCCATAGCAGAGCTTACACCGTGCTTATCAGGGCCAGGGACAGACGATGCAGAACGCAAGCGTTCCGTCGAAAGGTCAACAACCTCTGGTTCGGAGGCCTGATAGTCAACCTCGCCGTCGTCACATACGGTGGTAGCGGCAGTGGGAGAAGTTCCGGCCTTGGACATACCGTAGGCCGCCCACCATTTTACTCTACGCTCCTTCAAAGTCTTAAGGCGGAGGGGCTTACAGGCCGCACACCCTTCCTCGTTATGATCAAGCGGCAAGCACTGGTTACGCCGTCTGTGCTTATCCTTCCATGGGAATTCGCTCTTACAAATAGGGCAAAACCTAAATGGAGTCCTCTCCATAGCTGAGGTTACACAGAGTGACTAAGACCAACTGGGAAAGAGGGAAGAAAGGGAAAGGAATTTTCAGTTTGAAAAGAAATGTCCACCCGACCCCACTCTCCCTACTGTATAGGCCGGCGGAAGGCCCATCCACGTGGTCGGCAACGCCGACAGGATCACCTTCCGTTGAATCTCACAGGTCTTCGGCGGAAACTGGAACAGCTGTCGAGACAAGGGACGGAAGGGGTGATATTAAATATCTTTATAGAATAATTCGACCAAAGGTCATTGGACAATAGCAATGTTCTTTACGAACTCTGCATAAGGGCGACCAGTTATCTGGGCGGAAAAAAACAATCTGAGGGACCTAGACGCGTGAGGGATCTTGGGTACACTACACGTCACGTAGGTATGGTGTTATAGGCACACCCATGTCGACGTCCCCTTTCGATTCTCGAAAGACAAGATGCAATACTCTGCGGTTACACTGGATGTCGGACTATACACAGCATGTCATTCTAAGCAGATTGACAAACATCAGAAATTCTTTTACCAAGAAACCTTCAATAGTGTTTGTTTGAACTACTGTGATTGCAAGTCCTTTGTGTAACATCTTGTACTGCTCACATCCCTCTTGAGATAAGTCTGGCAGCTCAGCCACTGCTACCACATAACTGTGTAGTACAGACTTGTACCAAAGGTGAGATTGTGCTTACACCTGTAGTCTTAATTGTGTGTCGTGTTCCCAAAGGGTACTGCATGTAATTCTGCCCAACACTGGTGTACAGTGGTGAGAATAAAGTATAGTTGTTACATTGAGAGTGCTACTCTCACCTTTGTTCGAATAACCCTCACAAGGTTAAGCACCACTAGAAAAGCAATTGTGTTATCATGCCTGATATGGATAGCTACAGAAAGGAGACCATAGTCATTTTAACAGTTGATCAGCTGAGAGAAATGTCTAAAGCTAGGAACCTCACTGTTAAAGCCAAAAATAATGTATTGATAGAAAAGTTGTTGGAATGTCAAAGTCAAAGAAATAGGTCTGCTGTACCTACTTCTGATGAAAATGTCAAAAATGATGATGAGGATGATAATGTTTCAGAGTCCAACTCAAATGTTATTGATGAGTTAGATGAGGCAGACAAGTCTCAAGATGTAGGCCCCACTTTACCTCTACCTGCTCTTAGGCCTCAATATTTTGCCACAAGAGCCCTAACAGGTCCAGTACTGAGTCCAGAGGTGGTCTCTCTTGAGAAGATGAGGCTGGAGTTAGAATTCAAAAGATTCCAAGCACAAACTGAAAGTAAACATCAAGAACTTATACTATGGAAATGGAATTACAACATGCTCTTGAAATGAAGAAATTGTCTCTTGAGAATGGTTCTCTCGCAGAGTCTTTCGGTCGTAAGAGGCCTCCCATGCCCAAAGATGCAGTAAGTATGTATGAGGTTAAGCTTGATATTTTGGATTGGTTGCCAACTTTGGAATATAACCATGGGATTCAGAACATTACAGGGAATCAGCGTATTCCTTGGCCTTTGTCTAGGCTACCCCAGTTGCATCTGATGTTGTAATGGAGATGGGAGAAGTAGACAGAATGCAGTATGAAAGTGTGAAACTAGCTTGGATAGCTAGGTTTGGGAAAACTCCTTCCCGGTATCTTAAGCGGTTTAGAACCCTCAAAAAGCATGATGGTACCCTTTGGGCTACCTGGGTGTGTGAATGTTTGAAAAACTTAGATGGTTGGGTTAAGGGTTACAGAGTTAATACTTATGAAGGTATGAGAAATCTGTTTATGATGCAGTCTATCTATGATGCCTGCTCTACTGAGCTCAGTCAGCACTTGGCTGATTCCAAGGAAATTGTTGCAAAGAAGTTAGCAAAGGCTGCTGACTTGTGGGTTGCCAACAGGGCTACTCGCAAGGATTCTGGGGCAACTCGGAAGAAGAGGGAAAGCAGCACAAGAAAGATAACAAAGAGAATTCTAATACCTCTAATCCATAAGAGGGCCACAAACATAACAAGGGTAAGCCACAAGAGAGATCTCATCCACGTATAAAAAAGCCATATTCCTAGCCAAATCAGAATCATTCCACCAAAGAATCTCCAAAGCTAACTTAAAATCCAGAGAAATGTTCTCTATCTTCAAAGATCTCACCACCCCCGCCACGACCGCGGATGAAATCATCAACGACAACTCTTGGTGTTCCAGCATTCAGGATGGTCTCATCAGCAAAGTCAAAATGCTCCAAGAAAAAAATAAAAGCTCCGCGCAAAGCTCTTCCCAATCATGACATACCACATCCGCCCCCTCCACCTTAACCTCTCTATCAAAAACCCCTCTTAGTCTTTAGAGACGTCACAGAGAAGGAAGTTACCGACCTTCTCAAACACATCAAACCTTCCACTTGTAAAGGGGACATCTGGCCCCCTACCATCATCAAAGAATGCGCAGACTCACTGATCCCCATCATCACAGCATTCATTAATGCATCCTTCTCCACTGGAGTCATACCACAAAGCCTAAAAGAAGCCTGGGTCCGCCCACTCATAAAAATAAAAAACACCCTAAACCCTGCTACCCCACCAACTACCGCCCCATCACTACCGTTCCCTTCCTCCTCAAAATCCTGGAAAAAGCCGCCCACACCCAAATCCAACAATATCTGGAATCCAATGCCATCCTCGGCAGAAGGCAATCAGGCTTCCACAAAGGCCATGGCACTTTAACCACCCTCTTAGATCTTAAGAACCAAATCACCAAAATAATGGATAAAGGCAAACCTGCCCTCCTGCTCCTACTCAATCTCTCTGCCGCGTTTCATCTTGTTGACCAGGACATCCTCACCACCCACCTATCCAACGCAGCCCACTTCTCTTACAAAGCCACCTCCTGGATAACCTCTTTCCTGGAAGGAACGGCTATGAAGGTCTACTCTGACCAGGCCAACGCAACCCCCACCACCATCAAATGTAGAGCCCACCAGGGCTCATTTGCAGCACCAACCCTCTATAACCTGTTCACCAAACCTCCCTTTGACATGCTGGATGTGCTCGGCATAGCATACACAAACTATGCCGACGACACCCAAGTCCTCCTCCCCCTCACTGGAGAATACGACCATGACGCAGAAGCTCTCCTCCAGATATATGCCACCAGCCAAATTTGGATGACAATCAATGGTCTCTGCTTAAATGGGGATAAAACGGAGATCATCTTGGGACCCAAGGAAATTCTGTCCAAGCTCAACACCAAATACACTGACTTCACCATCGACCACACTAAAATATCAGTCTCTACATCTGTAAAGACCCTGGGAGTCTACTTAGACGCTACACTCTCGATGAGAAGACGGGTCAGGACCATCTCCTCCGCTTCTGCTCTCACCACGAAACTCACAAATGCCATAAAACCCTTTCTGACCACTCAAAACTGCTTATCCATCGCCAGAGCCACAATAGGAGCCAGACTTGATTACTGCATTGCCCTTCTGGCAGGCACCTCAACTAAAAACATCAACAAGCTCCAAATAGTACAAAACAATGCGCTCCGTGCAGCCCTACACATTCCTAAAAATGACTACATATCCCAGGCCAGACGCAAAGCCCACTGGCTCCCAGTTAAGGAAAAGATCAACTTCAAAATCCTCACCCGTACGCACAAATGAATCAATCTCTCCGCCCCATCATACCTATCAGAAACCATTTCCAAAAATATCTCTGCCCGCCCCATAAGGAGCCACCATGCAAACCAACTCTGCGTGCCATCCATACAAGGAGCTAACGCCGGCGGAATATAGTACCTACAAGGCAGAGGGCCTTACAGGACAGGTGGATAGGACACTTCAAGGTTGTGGGCAAACTTGGAGAGGTCAACTATTTGGTCGACTTAGGCAATCCTAAGGAGGCTCCCAGAGTCTTTCACACCAACCGTCTAAAAGCTTATGTCTAAAGACCAGAAGAAGGAGCTTTGCATCTAGCTTCAGCTCAAGAGGAGGAGGATGAGAGTGAACATCTACCTGACCGACCGAGAGGACAGCCTTTAGATGAGAAGATAGAACGAGTCAATCTCTCTTCTAATCTGACACTGGAACAGGAGGAGTGCAAGTTTCTGTTAAATCAGTTTGCCTCCCTGTTTTCACTATCACCAGGCTTGACCCCTTGGGGCCAGCATGATATTCTCACTGTTTACCTGTCAAAAGCAGAGGTTACAGGATGTCAGATTATGTACGAACCCACATAAAGGAGGAGGTCAACGCGATGCTTGATCTGAGGGTAATAGAGCCCTCTACAAGTCCATGGTCTAGCCCAGTTGTGTTAGTGCCAAAGACAGGATCCAAGGAGTTGAGATTCTGTGTGGACTATAGAGCTCTAAATGCAGTCACCAAGACTGATGCCCATCCTTTACCAAGGACAGATGAACTGGTGGACAAACTTGGTTCAGCCAAGTACCTTAGTACATTTGATCTCATTTCAGGCTATTGGCAAATAGCACTGACAGAGCATGCCAAAAAGAAAAATGCATTCTCAACCCCAGCAGGCCTCTACCAGTTTAAGGTAATGCCTTTTGGACTACAAAATGCCCCGGCAACATTCCAGAGGATGGTTAATCAAGTTCTGAATGGGGTGGAGGACTTCTGCATGGCATACTTGGATGGCTGACATTGCAGTGTCCAGCCCTACTTGGAAAGAACATGTTGACCACTTAGGATATGTTTTGCAGGCTCTTGAGCAGGCCCATCTGACCATAAAGGTGAGTAAGTGTCAAATTGGTCAGAGTAAAGTGGTCTACCTTGGACATGAGGTAGGAGGTTAAATCGGGCCATTGCATAGCAAGGTACAAGCTGTACAAAACTGGGCCACCCCTACTACTCAAACCCAAGTGAGAGCCTTCCTAGGCCTCACTGGTTACTATAGGAACTTCATAGAGAACTATGGGACCATAGCTTCTCCCTTGAATGTGATCTCCTCATCCAAATTTCCTAAAAAGGTCAGGTGGAAGGAGGAGTGTACTCAAGCATTTGAAGGATGTAAGAAAGCCCTTTGTCAAGCTCCAGTCTTAAGAGCTCCTGACTACAACCAAACCTACATTGTGCAAACAGATGCTTCCAATACAGGTATAGGTGCAGTTCTGAGTCAGCTGGATGAGAAAGGTAGGGAACACCCCATTTGCTTCATCAGCAGGAAGTTGAAGGAACCTGAAACAAGGTGGGAAACCACTGAAAGAGAATGTTTTGTTGTTGTGTGGTCACTGAAGAAGTTTAGACGATACTTGTATGGATCTACTTTTGTGATTCATACTGACCACCAACCCTTGGGATGGTTGATACAAATGAAAGGGGAAAACCCTAAACTACTGAGATGGTCAATCAGCCTGCAAGGGTTTGATTTTACCATTGAACACAGGTCTGGGTGTCGCCACCAAAATGCTGATGGGCTCTCCAGGATGTTTGACCGACTGGAGTAAGGTGATTCATCCAGTAGTGGATTAAATCCTCCTGTCCCTTAGTCTGGGGGGACGAGTGTTAGGGAAAATTCTCAAGAATGTGCTAATTTCCCTTAATTTTTGAGACCCCCAGCAACTTTGCTGGATTTCTAGGATTTTAATTTTTACCTGGAAAGAGTGTGAAACTTTTTTCCCACTCTTTCGTGTATTTTGATGTGTATTTTACTTTTGTGTTCTTTGGATATGGGGTTTTAAACAACTCCATAGGCATCATCTTTTTCTTATGTGTCACAAAGCACCTTCAGTGCAGTGGCACAGGGGTGTCTTTAAGACTCCAAGGTTTAAATACCTTCTCTGGGACTGACTACCATCTCCCAGAGCATGAAAAGTTAAATTGACTTTACTAGTCTTTTTAAATTCATAAGACCCAGCACACAGTATCTTCCTATTTAGGGCTGGAGGGGTTGCCTAGCATCCCCTAAACACTCATAACAGTCAAATGTTACCATTTCCTCTTGAAATGGCTGGTGGCAGTGGCTTTAGAACGAACTACCATGATTATTCCCGACCGCAAACACCAGTAGCTAAAAATCGGGTCAGCCATGTTTTTCAATATAGCGCCCATGACTCCTCTGTAAAAACAGACTCGGTCATCTTTTTTCGCTGTTACTTTTAGGAAAGGTCCTTCTTGTGTTTAACTCTGCCTGCCAAACCAGGTTCGGTCCCTTTGTTCGATGCCCTTTGCCGGGCTTCAGTGCTGAAGCCCTCCTCTGGCGCCTGAGGGTCTGGAGTGGACAGGATGTGAGAGAGGTGCCAGAAACTCCCTGTGCTTAGTCTCCTAGGAGACCTGAATGCACTCTGGTGTGATTGGCTCGCTGTCTGTCTGGCAAGGACAGCCACCCTGCTGGGTGAGTGGCAGCCAGGCTGGGATGAATGGGAGAAAACTGTTTAAAAGCAGGTCTCTGGGACTTGGAAGGCAGAGTCGACCACTGGAATGAAAGAACCGAAGACGAGCTGGAGGAAGACGACTACTGCAACTCCTGGACCGTTGGTTTGCCCAGTGAAGCCCCGATGCAGGTCCAAAATGCCTGTAACTCCATCAACAGAGAAGCTCCTTCAAGGATGGCTTCTTCCCTTGAGCTGGTGGGAACAACCAACTAGTAAGCCACCTGGACACCGTCTCCATACTGGTCGAATTTTCATCAGAGTGCTGTTGAAAAGCGGATAGCCAGTGAGGATACCAGATTGTACACTTTAAGGCACTCACACCTTAAACCGACGCTTAGCCAAGCTTGTGGCCTCTTCCCTGGGCAGTGCAGGAACCTCCCGACGTCCTCCTAGCCCCACGACTGAAGGTCAGGAACAGCGAGATCTGCAGGAACTGCCAGGAACAACTGCCTCAGCTACAGCTTTTGTTCCTACCTAAGGTACTGTGCAAACGCAGTGTGGAATTCTTTTCTGCCGCGTTGAAAGTTTGTGAAACTTTCCCCACTTTGGAGTAATGTTCGCTCCTAAACCGACATATAACTCTTTTTCTGGAAAACTACTTCCTTGAAAATTGCAAATTCTACTCATCGGCACACCCGCTCCCTCCTTCCCTGCAGCTCTCTGGCCGGCCTCTTTTGTCCCTCTTCCTGCTCCCACCTGCAAGGCTAAAAACCTCAGGGTCATCTTCTACTCCACACTCTCCTTCTCTCCTCACATCTCTGATGTCTCTAAGAAGTCACACTACCAGCTGCACATCCTCAGAGGTATTCTTCCTTTCCTCTCCTTCCCCCAGAAGCTCACTGTCTCCAGAGCCCTGGTTCTCTCTAGGCTGGACTATTGTAACAGCCTCTCTCTAAATCTGCCTGTGTCTACTCTCCGCCCTCTGCAACTTAGCCAGAACAGGACTGCAAGACATGTCCTTGGCCTCAAGCCCAGCGATCGTATCTCTCCAGGACTGAAATCTCTGCACTGGCTCCCAGTGGCTGCGAGGATTAAGTTCAAAACCCTCTGCATTATCCACAAGGCCTTCTGTGGCCTGGCGCTGCATTACCTTCAACTCTCTCTTTCTAAATATCTCCCTTCTCGAGCTCTTCGCTCATCCGCCTCCAACTCCCTCAGGGTCAGTCGCTTCTCCAAGCAACGAGTTGGTGGTAGATCTTGCTCTTATCTAAGCTGTTAGTTCTCTCTTCACCTGCGCCCTGATACCTCCGGGTCCGGTGCGCACAATAAATAGACAAATAAACAAACAAACAACAGGGGCCTCCCTCTGGACAGCCTTCCTGCCTACCTGAAACTTGAGGAGAACCATCTCTGGTTCTGGAAGCACCTCAAAACCTTCCTCTTTGCTTCTGCTCTCTCTCCCCCTCTCCCCTGATGAACTCCTGGCTGAAACTGCACTCGCCAGTTGCACACCTGCACTGCCTCCCTGGCAACCCCTGCACCTGGGGGCTGTTTTCTGTATCCCTACAGTCCCCCTAACAGCACCTATGTCTGCACTTAAATTGCACTTGCCACCAGCTGGCCGCTTTTTATTTATCTTATTTATTCTACTATCCCATGTACTGCACTTACCCTCTCCCTTCCCCCACGCACTTTTCCCTTTCCCCCTTCTCGTGCACTTGCGCGATCTGAATGTCACCTGGCCTAGTAAGATCGTTGCCTGTCTTCCCTTTGTTCCCCCTCCCTTGCCTCGACGCGCCTTGAAACATTTATGTATAGGCGCTTTATAAATGCCATATCATATCATATCATTGGCAAAGACTTAACCATTTACTACCAGAACTGTGCTATCCTATCCAAGACTCTGAACCATTGACTTTGGCCCAGGCCTATTGAATTGCATTGCCAGTTGAAGTGAACTGAAACTATTTGACCTGCCTATTAAAGTAATTGTGCTTTAATTCTTTTGACCTATGTCTTTCTACCCCTTTTGAAAGTTATGAAAGTGCCATTTTGCTCCCACTTCAGGGGAGCCTAACTTGTCCAGAAACGTGTACTGTAGTATATTAAGATTGTGATATTGAGCTTCTTCTTACTAGTGGAATGTTTTCCAATTGACTGTGTAAATAAATGTATATTCTTTTACCAAGAAACCTTGAATAGTGTTTGTTTGAACTACTGTGATTGCAAGTCCTTTGTGTAACATCTTGTACTGCTCACATCTCTCTTGAGATCTGGCTGTTCAGCCACTGCTACCACATAACTGTGCAGTAAAGGCTTGTACCAAAGGTGAGATTGTGCTTACACATGTAGTCTTAATTGTGTGTAGTGTTCCCAAAGGGTACTGCATGTCATTCTGCCTAACAAGGAGGGTTCCATGTTCCGCTGACATCCGTCACACCATGGGCCAGCTGCTATTCCTGGTCTTAAGTTTCTTTCATCAGAGGTTTTGCGGGCCTGGGTTCAAAAGGGCATGGGTAACTCCCTCCTTGACGTCCTTTCAGGTGTCGCTGCCTTTCTTCTCCGTTTGAACTGCCGTCCTGGAATGGCTTCTTCCTCGTGCGTTCAGCCTTGCTTGGAGTGTGCTCTTCTGTTCCGCCTCTTATCCCTATGGGGAAGGGAAAAGGTTGTCAGGTGTGTGTAGTTGTCGATAATTGCATGAATCTGCCTGACCCTTGTGTTGGGACATGTTAGGTAAAGGGCTCATGTATTAGTCCATTGTCGTTCACGCTGTGAGAAAGTGTTCATGTTGGCCAGGGGGGGGGGTAGAATTTCTAAGTATCCTACTGAGTAGGATGAGGAAAAGGTGTCATAAGAAAGGGAATAGCGCGTCCCAAACTTCGGTGTCCCACTTGCACTCCCTGCAGACTCCCCCATCTAGGTGATCTTCCCACACTGGTCCACCCCCAGGAACTGGATCCAATAGCGACGGGAGTGTCCTGGCCACCTGAATGACAGATCCCCGGAGACTAACAGATGAGACACCTTCAGGTTTCTCACATGTCCTTCCTCCATGCGATGTAGCCACATCCGTTTCATAGGGGAACCAGGAAAGGAAGTCTACATTCCCCTGGTCCTTACCTTTTCGGTGTTCCACAGTGAAACAGTAGGGCTGCAGGTCTAGAAACCATTGCATGGCACAAGGGTTGGAGTCTTTGTGTTGGCTAATCCTAACTAGGGGAGAATGTCTGTGACGAGTGTTAACTGTCTTCCTAAGAGGTAGTATCGGAGATGGATAATGGTCCACTTGATAGCCAAGGCCTCTAGTTGCAGCACAGAGTTATTATTTTCACATGGTAAAAGCTTGCGACTTGTAAACAAGATGGGATGTTCTAATCCGTTGGAAACCTGAGACAGGACTGCTCCTAATCCTGTGAGGGAGGCATCTGTTTGCAGTATGAACTTCTTAGAGAAGTGGACTACCTTTAGGTTCGGGTTCTGGCACATGGTTTTCTTCAAGGTGTTATAATATATATCATCCTCGTACGTCCAATGCAGTTTCTGGGGATCCACATTCTTAAGTTTGCCAGCCTAGCTGTTTGTCCGAAAGGTTTGGGAAAACCTACGGTAATATCCGTAATTAACCCTAGAAAGGCTCTAAGATCTCTTAGTTTTGGGTGTTGTATGTATCCAAGACAGCTTTCACTTTCTCATGTTGAGGCTGTACGTTCCCATTCCCTACAAAGAAGCCGATTAGGCTAGCATGTTGCTGCCCCCGCCCTTGGTACTAGCATTGTGCGGATAGCTAAAGGCAACAAGTTAAAGTCAAAACTGTCCATTCCTCATTTGCAGCCCACTACAACGGCAAAGCCTAGATCCTATTTAGCCAGCTCCATTCTTACTGACAGTTGGATGGCGGCTGCGGGTGACAAGGGCAGGAGTATGGTGGACAGTGAGCCTGAAGGCTGGACTCTGATATGAAGGTTCTATTGGACCAGCTGAAATCGGGCTGCGACTCTGTAAATGGCAAACTTGATAACGTGGTGATTAAGATGGATCGTATGCAGCAACAAATTGAAAAAGAAAGTGGGCAGATTTCTGAAGCTGAACATCGTATTTGGTCTCTTGAACATACAAGTGCAGAGGTGAGTCAAGCGCTCAAATCGCTGCAGCAAGAAGTAAAAGGGGTGCGAGCGAAGTATGAGGACTTAGAAGCCAGATCCTGAGGCAATAAAATAGAGTGGCTGGGGTGCCGGAAGCAGTGAAGTCTCAGAATATGGAGTTCATGGAGGGCCTCCTGAAGGAAGTTTTTGCGGAACCACCCATGCCTCAACAGTTTCTAGTGAAAAGGGTGTTCCAAGTCTCCCGAAAGGCTCCGAATCCAGGTCAAAATCCTTGCACAGTGATTTTCCGTCTACTGAAATATAGGGACAGAGCCATTATTCTTCGAAGGGCCTGTGAGTTGGGAGATTGGCAGTTACAAGAATCCATGATCTCCATCTATCCAGACTTTACACCAGCAGTACAGACGGCCTGCATGTCTTTTGTTGCTCTGAAGTGACAACAGGGTCTGCATTATGCTATGCTCTACAGATAACAAAACGCATTTCTTTACAGATCTAGCAGAGGTCCTATCCTTCTTGGAGACATTGCCTAAACGTGGATATTGATGTATACTATGAAAAGTCCCGGATAATATTGGTCTCGGATCGAGGCTTTATTGCATTCTTCTGGGGTGGTGTGTGGGGTTTCCTCTGGATTCTTGTATGGTCCGGTGCCGGACACTTGAATAGCTATATTTTGTGTTTTTATTCAGGGATATGTCGGTAAGTTTAGAGAATGTAACTATTTAGCATATCCTAGCTTGCTTTGTTGATTTGGCCCGGATGGCATACAGCCCGTCTCGCCCCTCCCTTCAGTGTAGCATTTGGTGGTTGCTCCTGGCATTCTTGGACTGATACCGTTTTATTGGTTTGGTGGTTGTTGTCGGTTTGAGGACTCACTGCTTGTTCGGGTGACGCAGTGTGGGCAGTGGCGGGTAGGGTGGGCATTTGGGAGAAGGGTATTTCTTTTAAAATTGGTTCACATCACAAAACGTGGCACGTGGGATTGTTTGAGGTTTCAAGGGGTTGGCTAAGTTTTAATTTAATGGTACCTCTTGTGGCTATGAGCGGTTCTCTACTGATACCCCTTACAACATATACGCATTTCTGCTGAAATGTTAGAGATTTAAATAATCACACCACGATGCATACAATGATTGCATATTATGACCGGCATAAGGCAAATATAATCTTGTTACAAGAGACTCGCATACTGGGGGCTGCTAATGAGACCCTGGCTAAGATGTGTGGAGGGGGCATCAAGGCACTGGTTACAGGACAAGGCATGCTTAGAATCAGATTGGCTGATGAGGATAGATGCAGACCACTAGGCGAAGAGACACATTTTCAAGTGTTTTCTGAATGTCCAGTATGAAGGTTCAGAGCGAAGGGAGGGTGGAAGGGAATTCCAAAGCTTGGAGGCAGTGACTTGGAAGCTAGCACCACCTGCTCTGGATCTCTTGAATCTGGAGGCGGTGGCAGTAGGCTGAGTGTGTGGGCCTTGTCGATTTGGCTTTATCAAACCATTATCAAAGGGATGCTGAGGCTGTATTGGTTACGTATATCGGTGGGCGATAAAGTGGGTTTTGAATTTGATGCATTCCCGAATCGGGAGCCAATGTGACTTTCTTCTGGCATCTGAAATATGCTAATATTTGAGAAGATCAAGGGCAGCTCAGAGAGCGTTGTTCTGTATGATTTGAAGTTTATTGATATTCCGCTTGTCATGAAACCACATTTCCGCCCCCTTTGGACTTCCTGGTCCATACAACAACATGCCAGAAGGCTTCCAACCCCCTCCCAACATGGCGGACGCCGCTCTCTGATCAGCAGTATAGTTTCTATCTCGTCTAGATAAGCGTCTGGCCCCTCCGGTTCGGCGCGTGTCAATCCGCTCAAAGTCCTAGTCTGATTGTTGTTTCGAGCGTTCGCTTCTAGGAATTTTCCTTGTTTCCATTGTGCCTTCCTGGAATTCCTTGACCGCGGCGTGTCTCACCGCTTCTGCGGTACTCCTTCCAGGACTGCTCTCCGCAGTTGCCCTCGGACCGCCTTACCTCTTCTCCAGGATACCCGGAGCCTTCCGGATCCTTGACCGCGGCGCGTCTCACCGCCTCTGCGGTACTCCTTCCAGGACCGCTCTCTGCGGTAGCCCTCGGACTGCCTACCTCTTCACCAGGATATCCGGAGCCTTCCGGATCCTTGACCGTGGCCACATCTCGCCACCTTCCATAATACTCCTTCCAGGACTGCTCTTCCGCGGTTGCCCTTGGACCGCCTATTCACCTAGGATTTACCTCTTGAACACTGAACTTCAGGCCATCCGCTACCGTCAGAGTGGCGTCAGAAGCCTGTCCTTACCTCTACGAGACCTGCACTTCTAAGAAACGCGGACAACCAGGATCTACAAAGAGGAAGCACACAAAGCCTCAACAGGTGAGCCCTCAAACAAGTTGTGACACCGCTCAAAAGTGCCAGTGAATGGAGCGTTGCAGTAGTCCAGTTGGGTGGACTATTCACATGGGCTGATTACTCTGATTCATCGATCTCTGGGATTTCAGGTAATAACATAACGGCCCTCAGGGTCCGATTCTGGCTTTCTCATCTCAGGTTGCTGGCTAACACGCAGTTGACAATAGTTAATGTCTATAGCCCGAATGTGGACGATCCAGGTACAGGGATATTGACAATAAACCTCTTCCAAGTCAAAGCTGATAGAGAAGTGAGGTATTTCGCTATTCCCTGCAGAGCTAGGAAATATGGGGAGGAGGGTAGACCAGGTAGGTATCTGGCTAACTTGCTGAGACACGAGTGTGGCCCAGTTGAAAGAAGACAGGTAAGTAGTTACGGATCCGCAGGCAATTGTGGTGCCTTCTGTCAGTTTTACATCAAATCATATATGGAGGGAGGAGATTTAGATCCTGACAGTTTACAATTCTGTGTTACTGATGCCGCTCTGAGAATGCTTGGCGAGGATCCCAGAGTACGCTTAGACACACGAATCATGGTTGTGGATATACTATCACCCATTAAAGACTTACCAGCTTCCAAGGCCCCAGACTCATGTTCTGGACCTGCCCTGTTCTCTTTGACTTTTGGGAGCAGGGTGTTACTATTACGGGTCGCATTCTTGGATCATTGACCCTCAAGAACCCTTATGCTGTATCTTTGGGTGGCTCAAGAGACCTCCTAAAGGTGCAAGGAAGCTCCTGTCAATATGTCTGCTGCTGGCTAAGAAGAGCATTCTAATGCTTTGGTCTAGTACTGTTCCTCCTTCAATTAGTAAATGGCTGGACGACCTTTCCTGGTGTTGTGTCGCGGAGACAGCCGGCGGCCCGGAGACAGCCGGCTGCCCGGAGACAGCCGGCTGTCCGGAGACAGCCGGCTGCCCGCAGGTGTCGTCTACATCTAGACCCATAAGTATTAAAGACTTTCTTGAGCATAAAGAATCCGATGGGGGATCTATAATGCTTGAGGAGTTATCACAGGTGCAGTCGTAGGCTCTCACTTCATGATAGTCTTGAGACTGTGGCACGTGATATGATTTTGTTTATAAACTTTTTGCTTTATATTTGACAGTAATCTGGATACGATAGGAGTGTCCTACGTCTGCACTTCATTAGTAATGAAAATGTGGTTGAGCTGAGTTTTCCAGGTCTCTGTTTAACTTTGTATAAACTTCATTAATCGCTTCTTCTTGCACTCGTTACTATCCCCCACGTTAATGAATGTACTGCTTGTTCATGTGAACTGAAATGTTATTTTTTTTAATTCTTTTTTGAAAAAGCAAAGGCTCCCAGGTAGAGTTACGCACAGTAGAGAACGTTGGGAGGGAAGTCATTGAAAAAGCATGAGAATAACTAATATTGTATGCGTTTGTAGATTTACGAACTGAACTCAGAACTCCACCAATGAGTGCCAGCAAGTTGAATTCCGAATGTGTTATTCTGTCCACCTCCTCCTTCCCACCCTCCGGGGTTGTCATTTCTGTTGCTGCAAATTGAGCGCACAGGGAAGAAACTCCAGTAGAGTTCAGTGCGGTTGAGCAACCTCCAGTTTGTGATTGAGTGGGCAGTGTGTGTGTGTTTTGGGGCAGCGCATGTGGGGGAGGTGCAGTGTGTGGGAACAGTGTGTGTGTATGTGTATGTGTGTGGGGGGGTACCATGTGCCTGGGTTTGGGGGAAGTGTGTTTGTGTGCGGCAGTGTGCGTTTGGTGCAGTGTAGGTGGATTTATTTTGTGGGGGAAGTGTACATGGGCCAGTGTTAGTTTGTAGGGGTAATGCATGTGCGGAGGCAGTGTTAGTGTTTGTGGACAATGCGTGTGTGATGCTGGGTAATGCGTGTGAGGGGAAGTCTACGTGAGACAATATGCATAGGGGCAGTGTGTGTGGAATGCGTTAGATGCAATGTGTGGGGGTTTGTATGTGAGGGGAGCGCGTGTGTGGGGGCGGGGAAGTGTGGTGTAGTACTGTGAGGGGACAGTATGTTTGGGACAATGTCTGGTGGAGAGCACTGTGTGTGAGAGCTGTGTGTTTTGTATGGGCAATGTGTGTGCTAGTGGGCAGTGGGTGCATGTGTGTTTGGGCAATAGTTGGCTGTGTGTGTGTATGGGCAATGGGTCTGCGGAGTGTGCGCGGGCAATGTGTGTGTGGGGGTTGTATCTGTGGAGGCCAGTGCAAGTGTGCGAAGGGGGTCAGTGTGTAATGGGGCAAAGCATGTTTGGGGGAAGATGGCAGTGTGGTGTGTGTGTAGGAAGGCAGATTTTGTGCTTGTGGGGGAATTATGTCTGTGGGTAGTGTATGTGTTGGAGCAGTGTGAGGTGCAGTGTGTGTGTGTGCAGTGTGTGTGGGGTGGAGTTTTTAGGGGCAGTGTGTGCTTGCAGTATGTGGGGCAGTGTCTTTGGGGGCAATTTGTGCACACAGCAGTTTACAGTGTGTGAGCAGAGAGTGGTGATAGGGTTATTGAGAGTGGCGGTGGGGTGGGTGGGATAGAGAGAGAGTGGCTGTAGGGTGGCTAAGAGGGCTAGGGAGAGAAAGGTAGACAGGGTGGGGTAGGGATTGGGTGTATGAGGATAGAGAGTGGGGGTGAGGTGGATGGGTGATGGTAGTTGGATGGGGGCAAACAACATGAAGCACAAAGCAGCCTCTGGAGGACTTGTCAAAAGTAGCCCAAACAAAACGCAACCAGCACACGTAATGCGGGAGGGGGTAGAGAAAGTGGGAGTGGGGTAGAGAGGGTATGCGGGTAGAGAGAATGGGCATGGGTGAAGGGTGTAGCACTGCAGACTCAGTAGGACAAAATGGATTGGGCAAATGTAGCCCAGGAATAGCCCTGTTGTCTGTGGAAAATAGCCCAACGTGAAACCACTGTGCCGCTGGGAAAAGGAAAGGCCAGATAGGGAACTTCTCATTGGGTAGTACAACGGAGGAGTTTGGAAAATGAGATTTTAGTGATTTGGCAGTTTCATGTCATGGCATTGCCCATTGCTATGCCAACCGATATTCTCAGTTCAGAACTCCCATTCCCTACCCCTCTCCTCTGTAACAATGGTTTTGGCAGATTCTGTGGGGCAAGCACCACAAACAAGTTGCCAAAACTGGAAAGGAGACAGTAGTCCAGTCCTGGTCTTAACTTCTCATTCTGGGCTTTGTAATCATGGCTTTATAAGTGGGAGAATCCAGGACTACAAATCAGTTAATGCAAACTTAAAACCAGGACTGGACTGATGTCTCCTGAATGAAATGGATAATGTTGGCATGTATGCCGGCTAGCGCCGTCAAATAGCCAAAACCTAAACATGGGTTGCTCCTTTTTTTAACTGACCCCCGAGCAGAAGTACTATGCCATGCAGGGCCTGCTCCATGTTGTACCCTGGACCCCTGAAGCATGCTTTACCTTGTTTCGAAGCAGGTTAAATGAAGAGGTCAAGGATGAATTGGCCAGAGTGGCCCGTCCAGGAACCTTCCAGGGCCTTCTAGACCTGTCCTTACAAATCGACTTCAGGATACAAGAAAAGCTGAAAAAAGGAAGACAGAGTCCTCTACAAAGGCTCTCACCAGAATACACCAGTCCTAAAGAAACTACTATATCGATCCCCGCAGAGCCAGAGCCCATTCAACTGGATTCCTTGCAGAGACCCATCACATCCCAGGAAAGGACCCGTCGGATCAACAGTGGGCTGTGTATGTATTGTGCTTCAGACAAACACTTAGTAAGAAACTACTACCCGATAGCTCCTCCAAGACGTTCGGGAAACGCCAGCTCCCGATCCTGAATGGAGCTCAGCTTTGGGGGAATGGTTCCTGCTCTGAGTCTTCTCTAACCTTGGGCTCATCCCCAAAGAATTCTTTGGTAATTCTCCAGGTGTCCCTGTCAACACCCAACAAGGAAATCTTTCCCATCCTGGCCTTGGTGGATTGTGAAGCCATAGGCATCTTCCTAGATGACGAATGGGCACAGAAACATTGAATCCCGAGAGAAACTAAGAACGTCTTTCAGGCGGTGGAAGGGATAGACGGGAAACTTCCATCCTCAGGACCTTTAACTCAACAAACCTCAGAGCTATTACTTTCCATTCACAACCATCAAGAGCTACTGCATTGTGATATAATAAAGGCAGCTCACTACCCAATGGTTCTGGGCATGCCCTGGCTACAGAAACATAACCCATACATCAACTGGGCAGCAGTATCTTTGTTCCTGGGATCTGAGTTTTGCCTTTCACATTGTCTTTCCTGAAAAGTCAACATTTCATTGGAAAAAGGTCCTCGGATGCGCAACTCATCACCATTTATAGCATCACACAGGTACCTGAAGAATACCATCCGTTTTCGGATGCGTTTTCCTTTGCCAATGTAAAGTCTCTACCTCCTCACCGACCTGAAGACTGCTCTATTGATACAGAAGAAGATGCAGTCACCCCCTTTTGAAGGATGTTCATTCTATCAGAGCCTGAGAAAACTGCCCTGCGTGAATACTTAGACACCAATGGAACCGTTCGTCCTTCCAAATCCCCTGCCGGAGCCTCTTTGTTCTTTGTGCTGAAAAAAGACACTAAGGAACTCTGTCCATGCTTGGATTACTGGGGAATGAATAAGTGTACCCTCAAGGACCGATACCCTTACCACTCATTTCGGACATTTTGGAAGCCCTAAGTGGAGCAGTGATCTTCACCAAACTGGATTTACGAGGTGCCTACCACTTGATTCGTATAAAGGAGGGTGACGAATGGAAGACTGCCTTCTGAACACCTTTTGGCCATTACGAATACCTAGTTATGCCATTTGGCATTGCCAACGCCCCTGCTGTTTTCCAACGCTTTATGGACCGAGTCTTGTCCGACATGTTGTTGCTTTTTGTGGTTGTCTACCTAGACAACATTTTGGTTTACTCTCATAACCCGGCCTTACATCAGGAACACGTGACCTTGGTTCTGCAAAGGTTACGAGACCACCATCTGCTGTCCAAACCCGAGAAATGTATCTTCCACGTGTCCACAGTTCAGTACTTAGGATTCGTTCAGAGCCCTCAAGGGGTAGCTATGGACCCAACCAAGGTCGAAGCCATCCTTTCCTGGCCCGCTCCAGCCTCAGTTAAACAAGTACAGTCATTATCAGGACTTGCTCATTTCTATAGGAAGTTCATTCCAACATTTTTGTCCATAGTGCAACCCATTGTCAGCCTGCTGAAGAAAGACACTCCTTTTCACTGGTCAACGACACAAGAAGCCGCCTTTCAGAAACGTAAACATCAATTTACTCATGGACCCATCCTGGCTCAACCAGATACCACTAAGCCCTTCCTGGTAGAGACGGATGCTTTGGAATATGCAATCGGGGCAGTATTAAAACAGGAAGCAGAGGACAAACATGAAAACCCCATTGCTTACTTGTCACAGACTTTAAATCCTAGTGAGACACATTATTCGATCCTGGAAAAGGAACTGCTCGCCATTCAACAAGCCTTCACGGAATGGCGCCACCTCCTCTTGGGTGCCAAACATCCCGTACTAGTGCGGGCTGATCACCAAAACCTTCAGGTTTAACAGTCAATGGAATGTAGAAACAGCCGTCAAGCACGTTGGGCCTTTTTGTTCGCCCAATACCAGTTCCGCATTCAGCATGTACCCGGACCATCCAAAGTGATCGCTGATGCTCTATCCAGACGACCAGATTATGTGCCAGAAGAAGCGCGCGCCTTTTGGTGGCCTAGAATGATCAGACGTACGAGCATACATACAAGCCTGTACAGTCTGCAACCAGAACAAGACCAATAACAGGAAACCAGCAGGGTTACTCCATCAACCTGACCTGCTGTCTCGACCCTGGGAAGTGATCGCCACAGATTTTATCGTAGATCTCCCTCCTTCCAAAGGTCATACCACCATAATGGTTACTATAGACCTGTTTTCTCACATGGCCCATTTCACTGTTCTGCTCAAGTTACCTTCAGCCCGAGAAATGGCAGGGATTTTCGTTACACACATCTTTCGATTATATGGTCTACCTACCAAGATAATCTCAGACTGTGGACCCAAATACATCTCCAAGTTCTGGAAACACCTTTGTCAGCAGTTAGGTATTCAACATGCCTTGTCTTCGGGATACCATCCTCAGACAAATGGCATAACTGGAAGGGTAAATCAAACCCTTGAACAGTATTTACGGTGCTTTGCATCGAAAGTCCAGGATGACTGTTCATTACTAATCCCAATAGCTGAATTTGCCTACAACAACTCCGACCACTCTACAACCAGGACAAGCCCCTTCTTTTGCAATCAAGGTTTTCATCCGACCGTTCTATCCACACTTTTACCTCATACCACACTCACTCCATCAGTCGATTCCTGGATTGCACAATTGGTCTCAGTACACAAAGATGTAAAGGAACATCTATAAAAGGCCAGAATGGACATAAAGAAATATGCTGATACCAAACAGTGACCTGGTCCTTCCTATGCAATTCGAGATAAAGTCTGTCTTTCTTCTCGACACTTGCCCGGACATCTAAGGCCCAACAAACTGGCGCCACGCTTTTATGGGCCATTCACAGTCATGGAAATCATCAACCCTGTGGCCTTCCGGCTCCAATTACCGGAATCTTGGAAAAGAATCCATCCTGTTTTCCATTCATCCTTATTGGAACCATATCACCAATCAACCAGGTCAGCTCTCCGGCCTCCCTGACTCCTCGTCAATAATCAAGTCGAATTTGAAGTCTCCAGGATCTGTGACTCAAGGTATAGAAGAGGCTGTCTCCAGTATGTGGTGGAGCGGAAGGGTTATCCACCCAGCGAATGGACATGGGAGCCGGTGTAACGCTCACCTGATTCCCGTAGAGACGCCGGTCTTGACTGGGCGTATACCGTATCTTCAAAGGTGATGTGTAACACACGGCTGGCTCTTTGGGCTGGACCTCTGTGCACTGTATGTCTGACTCGAAGGGTAAGATGTCTGCAGATAGAAAATATGGGATTAAGGAACTGGGTTATTGAATGTCTCTCTCTTCTTCCCTTTCTCTTCTCCTGTAGAACCCCAAAGGTTAACGCTCTCACCTTAGGTAAGTGAACGCTGTGCTCTCCATCTGCCTCGGGGCAGGGTGCTGTAACCAGTTTCTTCACTGGATAAGGGGAGCAGGCCTCTTGACTTCAGAGGACTGCTGTCCGTCGTTTACTGCACGAACGGTAAGTTTCGAGTAATTCTAATGTTTTTAAAGTCTTTAGTAATGATGTCTCTTGTTTTGCAGGGTTCCGGCGATGGCGGATGACGGGCTGAAGTGAGTTGAAGATGGAGCCCGTGTGATGAATAGAAGCGCCTGGAAGCACGTAAGTAAGCGCTTGTTGCCTGCTTCACAATGCGCTCTAACTGTCTTTTTATTTTGCAGGTACAAGTTCGGAGCGGCTGCAGGGTGCCGGAATACCCACTGGGTTAGATGTGGAAAGGAGTAATGGCACGTGAGTATTAAAGTTCCCCAATGTCTTTAAACGCACCTTGTTTTGTCTTTTAGATGCGGGATGCAGCGCCGAAGGCCTCCGGAGCGTG